>NC_051180.1:51660887-51996304 GCF_013339695.2 Rhipicephalus sanguineus | reverse complement strand
CTTGAGCTCGAGTGACTTTCGTAAGCTCCGTAGCATCAGCGCGGACATCACGGTGAAAGCTCGAAACATCCCTCCTCCCCTCACCAAACACAATTTGCAATTGACTTGTTGAAACAAGGATATGTCAGATTATGTGTGGCATTGCTGAGTTTTACCTGCTAGAGGAGACTGTTCTGGGCAATCCCAGCAAGTAAGCGTTAACAGTTACTCCATTGCATTTCCTTAATTGAAACCTAATTTCACTGAGGCGCAGGAGGTCCATTCGGCATGCTGGATTTTCTACAGTTATTTGATGCACAGTCAAAGCTCATGCATAAAAAAAAGTCACAGTTTCGCCGCAAGGGCGAAGCAATGAATGCGATAGCAAGAAAAGCGGCCCGTGATGGACCCGCTGCTACGCTGCAGAAAAACCTGCCCCCCCCCCCCCAGCCAGCAGCAACTACCGCGCGAGCACACAGCGGAAGGGCAAGGTTCTCCCTGCGTAAATATTAGAAGAACCGAGCGAGCTGGCCGACTACTTTTAAATGCGCCCGTTGCGCTCCTCGCGCCATCTCGCTGGTAACGAAGAAACGCTTATAAGCGCCTGCCGTCTCGGAGTACTGCCAGCAGTAAAGGGTGTGTATAGTATAACGCTCACCGTTAGCTACCTGAAGGATCTGCGTTTCGTGGCGTAGTGGTTAGCGCCACGCGCTGCGGAGCGAGAGGTCGCTGGTTCGATTCCGCGCTTCGGAAGCATTTTTCTGAATTATTTTTTTGGGGGGACATTTATATATATACACATACTTATACATATACGGTGCATCACGGGGGTGACGGCGACGGCAAAAACCAGCCGAGACTGTCCATATAATTGCTATCGCAATAAAAGATAGAACGCCAACCAGCCCCGAAACTTGTTATGCCAAACAGAATGGAGGTACGCTTTTCTTATGGAGTGGCCGTAAGTATACAAACTTTAAGCGCCTAATATGCGGGAAGTAGGGTGATACGCATAGACTAAAATGCAACTGCAAGAATCAGTAATAAAGAGTTAGAAGCTGGTTCACCAGGTTCTAAAGCTGGGGCAAAGTCCTGCGCCGTAAGCGTAACCTTAGTTCCAGAAGCGACAGCTACAGGAGCCGCTCGCGCGAAACAGAAGTCTTCTTCCTCCTGTTCTTCGAGCGCCTTTATGATGATATTAACGCAGGCAAAACCACACATAGCATAGCCAACTGTAGCATGCGCACGGTCGCCCGAAAGAGAAGTCTTCTTCCTCTTGTTCTTCGAGCTCCTTGAGGCCGACATTAACGCAGCCAAAAGCACACATGGTTCGACCGCGTCTCATACTTGTGTGAACGATCGCTCACACCTCAACGTTAGGAAAAGCCTAATGATCCGCTCATGTGATCACTCGATCATTAATTCTTGAAAGAATAAGAACAAAGCATAACGATACTAATAACATGAACGAAGAAGACAAGGCGGCGGAGCGGAGGGCTCGCCAGCTCCTCAATCATCATTCACTTCGTGGATATGGCGTGATTTCATAAAATTAGCAAGTTAATCTGGAGCGGTATTCTTGATACTGTCTTCGAGAGTACCGAAATTCGCTCTTTTTAGTGAAAAAAATGGTTTTGAAAGGCTTATCAGAAGTAGAGGTATCGATTTGCCAACGGTTTCGACCGGAGGACCGGTCTTCGTCAGGGCTTATGAGCAAATATATATATATATATATATATATATATATATATATATATATATATATATATATGCTAAATAATTATCTAGGCCGGCAGACCAATTGCAAAAGGCACTCAAGAAAGAAAAAACTTGCGAATTCAGGTTGTGCTCGTTGCATGTAAAACCATGTAAATGTTTGATTTGATGTTCAGGTTCGGTCTTCATAGAAAGAGTGGCCAAAAAACCACAAATATGAATCGCCAGCTCAGGGGAAAAAAAGGCTATGTTCCTCTCTATAGTTTGTGTTTTGTTTGTTGCTTTATAGTCCAGAACGCGGCGAGACACGCGAGCGACGTCCGATAACAACGGAAGGGAAGGAACTGCATCGCTTTGCAATATCGAACGTAGTCCAGGCAAAAGACGGTGCGGATATTACTTGGCGTTGCCAAACTTCTTATAGAAACCTCTTGCGAAAAAAAAAGAAGTAAACCAACCGCATACAGCTGTGCAACCATATGGTGGCAGCTCGCTTTTGAAGTATTGATAGCAGTGGAAAAAGAAAGAAAGAAACTCAAAGGGGCGTTTTTTTTTCTTTTTTAGAGCACAACATATCGCTTCCCCTTTCTAGACTTCTTGAAGAACTTCTTCCATAATGGCATCAACAAAGAATTGTATTTACACATCAATGGCACTAAGCAGCTAGCGGAACCAGCAGAGATGTTGCCCTCCAAAGAGAACTCTTTTTCTTTTATTTTTTAAGCTGCTGGCACCACCTGCTCTCACGTTTGTGTGAGTGCAGAACGAAATGGTTGGTTCCCCGATATGAAACAAGAATGAAATTCTTAGAAGTGCTCGGTGGCGGTCCACGAAAGAGTCTAGTGAGAAATAGAACAAAAAAGATATGAATGGTCAGTGATTAAAAGCATGTGATATTACTTCTACGATTTGAAAGCGATTTGTAAAGGCGCAAACAGAGCGCACCGCATGGCCCCTGATTTCATCGCTCCCATGTAGCAGCTGGGAGGACCATTTCGAAAACGTTGCCTACAGCTCTTCTGCTTTATACATTGGGGAGGTGTGGCTGAAACACTGGACGCGGCATTGCTCTGCAGATGTGTAGTCGCTAGTGGAGCAACCATTCTTGTCTTCCCGTCACGGTGTCCCTGCCTGGGAGAGGCCTAGAGTTTCAACCTGCAGCGAGCGCTTTTCGGAGGCAACCTCCTGACATATGAAACAGCTGGTGTGGCTACTTGTAGTCACCCAAATAAAGAGCTGCTGAGCTAAAGACGTGATTATGCAAACTTTGCAGCCGTGCTACATCTGTTCGGCTGGTATGGAAGAAAAATACCGCAAATAAACAATGAATGGTTTAGTTCGCTTCACATAATTGTTTTTTATAATGGTCGACCAATAAACCACAGGGAGAGGAAAGTCTTGTATATTGGGAGTGTAACAACGCTGACGCCCGGTTTCCAACCACATTCAGGTGGAAAGTTTGCAAATAATAAAAAAGAACAAAAGACAGAGATGCAGTAAAAAGAAAGAAGGCAAATTTAAGGTGTGTTCACCTGAAGAAAGACATCCAGAGATATATTGCACTCGTCGTCTTTCATAGCAATCTAGTCATTTCTCTTGCTTCGAGCTGTTAACATTGCCTGATAAGTTCGCGATACTTCTTCCCTGTCGAATGCTACTTCTCCTAATCAGCGCTGGTAGTTTACATGGGTGATTTGCTCTCTCAGTAAAAGTACTCGAGCTGTACACAGGCTTTGAAATGGTTAAACGCTGCACTCTTAATCAGGTCCCGAGTGAGATATAGCCAGGAAACCGGATATTTTTCGTCTAGCTTCCTGGATATAGCCAGCATTTAGCCAGGACCTGACTAAGAGTACATTTACCAACTTGCGAAACAACCGACCTCCACCTATACCCCCACTTCGCCACCGCCCCCAAGTTCTCTCTAGAAAACGATCCTGACGCAGCTCGCTTCTACTCTACCTGGAAGCGCAGACTCGAGGCGAAGCAAAAGTAAATCCGGGGGAAAAATGATGCGTCACCAAAACTCATCGCTAGTTACCCGCTGAGTGGAGATATTCTGCATGGCCAAGCCCGGGACCCCTTCATTCCTCGCATTCCTCACCGCACTACTTTCTTGCTGATCACCCGTTTGCAAATTGATTGGCTTATTTGCATTTTCATGCGTGTGCGTTTGTCATCATGCATTTTCTTTTCATTTGGCTGCAGACATCATGACCGAGCAACAGCTTACTGCATCTCCTGAGAAAAGTGTGAGAGCTAACGGCTAAGCTGAAAATAATGAGGAAGCAACAACAATCGAAGCTTCCTGGCGTGGCGGTGTGCGAAGCGGCTTTAGCGTTTTCCAGTCATGTTCCCTTGGCTTTTTGTTTAAGCTTTACCTCTCTGCCGAGATTTTTTGTGATTTTATTTGTGAGATTTAAAAAAAAAGCATGCGCTCACCGGCCTTCTAGACATTGCTAAGATATGTTTAATATGTCTTATGAGTAGTCGATTTGCATGCACTGTACCCTGACGCAGCGCTAATAAACAAAAAAAGGGGGTGGGGGTGCGAAGGGTCCATATCTTGGTAATAGTAAAGTCCACAAAGGCTAATCTGCTCTGTTCTTGTCTTTTTAATCACTGTGCAGTGACTGCGCACTCTTTATACATAATGCGCTATATCGCACGGAGTATCTTGAAGTTGTTTTCCTTCCTATTGTACACGTTTTACGCGGCATTCTTTTGAACTCATTTTCAAACTTACTTCGCAACTATTTGTCCAGCTATGATAGTTTAGGAACTGCTTAGTACATCAGTAAATTTATTACGCTAGAATAATTTTGCGAAAACTTATAATGAGGTTCCTTCCGGCACTATAATATTGAGCTGTATTTTTGAAGAGGCTCGCTACTAAATTGAACTCAGAATCGGAGACCATGTACTTGTGGCAATATTTCAAAAGTGTGCGTTAACCTAGTGAAATCAGTTTTCCGTGATTTCGTTTTAATAAAATCTGCCACAAACATTTCTTTTCGGACCACTTTATATTCAAAACTATTACCTCAGGATGAGCAGTGTTGCAACGCTTAAATAAGTTCAATTCCCGGTTGTTACGCTTTGATTCGCTACTCTATAAACAAATAAAACCTTACAAATAAGTTAGTTTTGTGCATATTTAGCACAGTTTATAATTTTGGGATGGTAATAATCTTAGTTACAGAGTCATACCGATATCTGCCATCAGTTGACTACTTCCCGATGCAAAGACAAAAATTTGCCTATCTCCGGAAACGCCTGTAGCTGTGGAGAAGACTGATATCAAGTTCTGGCGGTACATGAGAACAGTTTTCAGACAGCCCCCTTAGAATGTGTTACCGAGCATAATTATTTCTGCAGTTATGCGTCTTGTAACAAACCCATGATTGGGTTTATCTTATGCTTCGAATTGATTCCATCCCCTTCCCTCACTAAACTTGATAACTCGTGCGAGCATAAGAAAAGTGATTTTTCCATCATTTTCTATTCTTGTTGATATTGAACTAACGTCGTTCTTGTCATGCCGGAGAGAATCAATACCACCTCCGTAATTATGTGTATACTATATAGTAGTCCCTTCATTGCTCTTTCCTTTAAGGTTTGAGAACTTTCTCTTTATCTGGCCGACACTGGTTTAATCGGGCCTTTCTTCCGCGGAAAGACATCGATTTCCGAAAAGAATCACTCTTGAACTCTTTGTCCTCTTATTTTATTAGAGCAATCCTTTCGCCTTGTTTCCTTGCCAGTAGACATTCTTTATGCCTCTATTTTGTATGTTTGCGCCACTAAAATAACATTTCTGTAAAACATTCTCTATGTTTACTCTTAACTTTAAGTGCATGAGTTTCCGTTAAATACCTTTGCATGGTGTCTTTTATTTAAAGTCTCAGTCCCCTGGGCAGAGCAGCGAGCCAAACTGTTAACTTCGTTCATCTATCTGCTTTTCATCTCTTTTTTGTTTGTTTTTCTTATGTAAAGCTCTCTGTACACGCTCAACTTTTAAATTACGTAAATGTATGAGCGAAAGAGCTTTTTTAAAAAATTAAATGACGGAAACATGTTTAGTTAGGGTATGCCTGTAACTGAAGGGACTGTTTGGGAAAGAGACTGATCGCGATTGAGAAAATCCATGTTTTCACGCATTACCTAACAAATTCACACTCCTGCTCATCAGCGGACATAAGTATTGTAACTGTGCAATCTGTTGCAGCCATTTCCCGGTTGATGTATCATGGCGCCTCGATGTTTGTTCGACATATATGTTTCAGAAATGACGTGAAGAGACTCGGACAGCAAGACAGAGAACTCCTGTTCGCGAACATCATGCACATTTGATGTTCGGTATGCAGCCCCTAAGTTCCCACATGGAGATTACACACTTGCTAGGCTTTGGGGTGTCCGCTTCGTTTCTGCTAATCCTGATTTAAGTCAAACAGGCGGTCCTGTTCCGGGCTTGGTTGAGCCCAACTGCGGTGCCCAAAAATACGATGCGCATGTAATAAGAGTTATAATATAATTCGTGCGTCTGATCTTACAGGTCCCAATTTATTTTCAATCATATTTCAATGCACCCTTTAGCGTACCTTCAGTCCGTAAATGACTCTTTGCCTACCCCGAATAAAAAGAACATTACACGTTTCTAAAACCTCGGTGTCCACTGAACAAGTCGCGTGGACGTTCTAAACCCAAGAGGCTGCGACAAACGGCGGGAAGTCTGCGGGGAATGTGCACGTCTCTCAACATTTGCGGGGTCACCTTGCCCTAAAGTTAGTGGTTCTTCGTTAGCGCTGTGCAAGCGAAAATTCGCCGACACTTTTAAGCTTCGCCATAATTAGTGTGCTCTCATCTTGCTTTCGCAAGATGTAGTTCCCCCGGCGCCGACTATTCATTTATAATACACCACTGCTATACTTCTGCATTCAGTGTCGTAAATATGACTAATGACGTGTAAAAATAGCGGCCTAAGAACTCCGGGCCCTTCCGTATTGAATATAGACTAAGCGTAAAGAAATCCGTGATAACAGCGACATTGACTCTTTGGCCACTGCATCCTTACGACTGTAGTACTAATTAGGAATAAGTTGCTGCAGTTGCTTACCACCTTGGCACGCTGATTTTACAAATCGGACGAAGTCTGTGCTTAACCGAGGCAAGAACTCACAGACACAAAACGAACCCAGGCTTCAGTAAAAGCGGCTGAAGCTGTAACCGCTCCGCTTACACTCTTTCTACGTGTTCAAATCTTCTGTCTTCTTAAATTTTTGACTCACCAACTTTTATTACCTATTACTGCCCACGTGGTCGTTTATAGGCACTTGAAAGAGCTGTGACCCGTGCGTTGCAAATACAACATATTGACGGGTATTTGATACCCCACCGTACCGCTGCCTGGCACCAACACCTTACGAAAAGCCCAGGTTAAAAACTTTTGCCGCTAGCCTTCGAACACACAGACATAGTAGGCGCATGCCATTCTTGAGAAGGTTATTTCTTGCTATTTTAAGCCACGTATGTTCTTCACTCCACCAAGCATCTACAGTCACGCTTTCTTCTCTCTCTCTGTTCCCATCTCTCATATCCCTCACTGATCTCCTCCCCACGTGTAATGTTAGCCTACATCCTCTTCATTCCTCTCTGAGCACTCAGGAGCGAAGCAGTAGTTGAGAGCTTACTCGTGCGCCAAATGCCTCCTGATCTCCTTTCAATTTAAAAAATGATCGTAAGTAGACATGCACAAAAAAGGCGGGGGGGGGAGTGGCAGATTGCGCGAACACTGCGAAGAACCACCCCAGAGCGACCCCCGCACTTTAAGAAGTCCAGGAGTGCCTTCATTTTCCCGGGCTTCACGGCTGTATAAGACACACTGAAGAATGAAGTCAATTTACAAGGAAAAGAAGGCAGCCTACTTAGTACCCCCGCAAATGCGCTCTAGGGCTACCGCACCGACCTTCACAGCGCGGAGACACTCTACACTGCACTCCGTATACTCATTCCAAGACATTTCACTGTGAAATTACACCATGGCAGTAGATCTCTCAGCAAATGCTATAAGATACACCACTTGGGCTGATGCCAATGCGAAGGGAGAGTCGCAAATTGCGCGGGAGTGCTGGCGAGAGCTCCACTTTATGCGCTTTGTCGCCCTGTTTGTCGCGGTATAGTTCTTGCACTTTCTGCAATCCCTGTCCTCTGGCTTGATACTTTTACTTGACAATACCCTTTTGAGAGATACTCATCTACAACTCGCTGTCTTTTGATTTCGTATATGTGTTTACTTTTTAACACGAAAGTGCTCTATGCTGGGGTCCACCAATACTACACTGACATCAGTTCCGTCGCGGATATAACGTCGGTATGATGCGCATGAACAGATGACAAAGAAAAACAAGAAAAAAAATTCGCTGATTTAAGTGACGTGGGAATCGAATCCATGACCTCTCGGTGGTGGGAGTCGGGCGCTTTACCAACTGCGCCACGGACTTTTTTATGATTGCCTGTTTCTGACATGTAACAAACAGACCACAAAAGAAAATGCTATTTACAATACAAACACTGGCTGCGTAAAAAAGGAGAGCGATCGTTGAGGGAAAAAAGAGGAAAAGGGCAAACTTGGACTAATGAGGACCTCCAAAATTTCTTCATTTGTAAAAGGAGCTCTATACGATCTAACCAATCGGGAAGACCTCCAAGAAGTTTTTGTTCCTCGACAAAACGGATTACGCTTCCTTTTAAGTATTAACGCGACGGACGAGCGTCCACGCCAGCGTGACGTATGGCCATCCTGCACTTCCATATGCTGTGCAATGTAACCAACATTATTAGATCGAACGGTGTCCCGTCATAACTCATGCGTGAGCCGTTACAAAGGCGCCTTATATCTTTCACATTTCCCTTTCACAGTGACCTTGTTGGCGTGAGGTGCTGTCGCCATCTTGGAGAGGTGAAGTACTGCGTCATCACACTAATGAGCGCCGACAGGACGCGCATCGGTAGTTTCAGTACACCAGTCGCTAGCTCCCCAATTCCCACTCCATATCGTTTCGATCATGTAGTTCGAGCGAGTGTGAGCCGCCAGCGGGCCGCGGGACGCCTTCTCGCGTTCACGCCTCAAGCGACGTGCTCTGCCTCTCGCGTTGCAGAAGCGCTATGTGGTAGTGCATGCATGAGCAAAAGTGTAGGTTACCCATATACTGGAGAGTGCGAAACTTGCCGTTTCTCTTCTCAAATGACGACGCTTTCCATGAACGCATGTCGAGTACTAGTGATTATGAGCTTGTTGATGCCGTCCTCGAGCTGGATTCACCATAAGCTGTGTCCGTGTTTATGTTAACTACTCCAGCTACCACAAAGGTTTAGTCTTGATCATTCACGTTAGTCGTCTGGATGGAGATGTGCCCTCAGGCGTGAATGTAGATGTGTCCACATCAAACGGTACTATAGCCGCCAAACACCAGCAGACATTGTGCAAGCTCTCGTTTATCAATGTACGATGAACATTGAACTACTTTTGTAAAGACACGTTCAACCGTTCTTTTTTTCTTTGATGCGGCTTTCAAGAGAATGAAGGTGGTACGTGCAGAAGTGAAAGCTCGTGGCACCTGGGGGCTTGCTTCTGTGTAAATTTAACCAGAGTATTTTCTGAAATTAAAAAAAAGTCACCGACGATTACAATACTGCCTAAAGCGAATTCTGAGCGCAGCTTCGTGTTGGGGAAAGGCCATCAGTGTTTGAAGTTTTGGCTTTCCGCAAGGTATCGGCTACGCCATAAATCATAATTGTTGTCAAGTAAGACATCATCCACTACGCCATTATTCGCCTTTCTGATAATAAGCGAGGTACCCGCTAGTCATTTGTAAGGCATTATATGCGCTTTGTGGAGGCTGCATGTGGTTGATGATGATGAAGAATTATGGCTGAGCACTTTGCAGTGCGTGCGAAGCATTAAACCACACACTCGTCGCGCAATTAGCATTGTGTGATGATTGGTTGTTATTTTACTCTTCTGCCACGCTATATTACATACGTTAGCGCGGCTCCTTGACGACATGATGCACGTATAGGGTTTTTTTGCCAATGACTTTCAAGCCCAAGCAGTGGGTCTGTGGTAGGATACTCCACTACAACGCAGAGGGCCCGGTTTCCAATCCCATTAGATCGTGGGTATGCTTTTATTATTTCATTTTTTTTCTTATCTTTCGGTTTCTTTTTCATGTCTATCGGTTACGCCACCGACGGCGACGCCGCTCAATGCAATAACGGGCGCCTAAAAGCTGCGCTGTAAAAAAACAGCTACTGCGTACTAGCATGACTATAACGCATGCGCCAAGCTCTTCTAAGGTAAAGCACAGAAAATCGCGTTAATGAAAACTGCTTTTAATGTCACATTACATTAACGAAGAACAAGAATGGTTTACGGAGTATTAGCTGCTCTCTTTGTGCAGACAATAAATTATTCAGTTTTAGATGCACGTCAGCTACAATCGTACTGTTTCAATCGACTGCCTGTTTCCGCATTGCCCAACCAGACTAGTAGGTTGTCTTTCAGTACGAATGTGAATATATTTTAGTATGTACGTTGCGAAAGGACGCCTTCATTCCTGAAATAAGTTTGGTGCGCTAAGCTCCATATTGTCACGTGGTCGTGACGTCGACGAAGACAGCAGTCGGCGTTTGCAGAATGAAACTGTTTATTTGGCCGAACTTGTGGCCGGGAAAATGAGAGAACTAGAACTACAGCAATACACGCTGTATAATGATAGCGGCGAACAGGGCGTCGTCCGTCGATCAACTGACAAGCGATCAAGCGCGTCTGCTTTTATACAGGCGCTATCGAACTTTCCAGCAATATCGCTGGTGGCGGCGTTATCTCTAGACAAAGCTGGAACATTCGCGTGCGGCGCGCAATCTTAACAAACCGATCTACTACAATCGCGACGCTTCTAGAACACTACTTTGCGGACAGCGTCGAGCGTTGATAACCGTCCCTGCCAATCAAACCCGAATACATCAAAACAAGAAGAAGTGGGCGTGGCATTGCCCCCCTCTCAAAAAGCATCGTCCCGATGCTTGTGAAAGAACATAGAAGAGGAAAAAACAAGTGCATACACAACTAAATTACAATAACAAAGGAAAAAAAATAGAGTCCCCAGGCTCGCTAACGCGCAAAAAACGGCTTAAGGCGCACGACATGGACGATTTCAGGTCGCGCACGGCGCCGCTGAGAGTTCGTAATGCCGTCAGGGACAACCTCATAGTCGAGTGCGCCGAGGCGTCGAAGTACCCTGTACGGTCCGAAGTATCGTCGAAGAAGCTTCTCACTAAGTCCTCGTCGGCGTATTGGCGTCCATACCCATACACGGTCACCGGGTTGGTATTCCATGTGGCGTCGTCGAAGGTTGTAGCGGCGACTGTCAGTCGTCTGCTGGTTCTTGATCCGTAGGCGGGCGAGCTGTCGTGCTTCTTCGGCGCGCTGTAGGTAGGTGGTCACGTCGATGTTTTCCTCGTCGGTCACGTTTGGTAGCATGGCGTCGAGCGTCGTTGCCGGGCTCCGTCCGTAGACCAACTTGTATGGCGTCATCTGCGTCGTTTCCTGTACGGCCGTGTTGTACGCGAAGGTCACGTATGGAAGGATGGCGTCCCACGTCTTGTGTTCGACGTCGACGTACATGGCCAGCATGTCGGCGATAGTCTTGTTTAGACGCTCGGTGAGGCCGTTTGTCTGTGGGTGGTACGCGGTGGTGCGGCGGTGGCTTGTGTGGCTGTATTCCAAGATCGCCTGAGTTAGGTCAGCCGTGAACGCCGTACCTCTGTCGGTGATGAGAACCTCTGGGGCGCCGTGTCGCAAGACGATGTTCTCCACGAAGAACTTGGCTACCTCGGCGGCGCTGCCTTTGGGCAAGGCCTTTGTCTCGGCGTAGCGGGTGAGGTAGTCAGTCGCTACGACGATCCACTTGTTGCCGGAAGTCGACGTCGGGAACGGCCCCAGTAGGTCCATCCCGATTTGCTGGAACGGCCGGTGAGGTGGTTCTATTGGCTGCAGAAGTCCCGCTGGCCTAGTCGGCGGTGTCTTCCGTCGCTGGCAATCTCGGCAAGTCTTGACGTAGTGGGCGACGTCGGCAGCAAGGCGTGGCCAGTAGTATTTTTCCTGTATTCTGGCGAGCGTGCGGGAAACACCGAGGTGTCCAGCCGTCGGGTCGTCGTGTAGGGCCTGGAGGACTTCTGGTCGCAATGATGAGGGCACGACGAGAAGGTAGTCGGTTCGAAGTGGCGAGAAGTTCTTCTTCAGGAGAACGCCGTTCCGTAAGAAAAACGACGGCAGTCCTCGCTTGAATACCTTCGGGACAACGGCGGTCTTGCACTCGAGGTGCTCAATAAGGCCCCCCAGTTCCGCGTCGGCCCGTTGCCTTTCGGCGAAGTCGTCGGCACTTATAGTTCCGAGGAAGCAGTCGTCGTCGTCGTCTTGCGGCGGCGCGTCGACGGGGGCACGAGACAGGCAGTCGGCGTCAGAGTGTTTTCGTCCGGACTTGTACACGACGGTAATATCGAATTCTTGAAGCCTGAGACTCCATCGTGCGAGACGACCTGAAGGGTCCTTCAAGTTAGCTAGCCAACATAAGGCGTGATGGTCACTGACAACTTTGAAGGACCTGCCATAGAGGTAGGGGCGAAACTTTGAGGTAGCCCAGAGAATGGCAAGGCATTCCTTTTCTGTTGTGGAATAGTTTGCTTCTGCCTTGGATAGTGATCGGCTAGCATAACTGATAACCCTTTCAAGCCCGTTAGTCTTTTGCACAAGGACGGCACCGAGTCCTACGCTGCTTGCGTCGGTGTGTATTTCTGTATCGGCGCAATCGTCGAAATGCGCAAGTATGGGTGGCGTCTGCAGGCGTCGTTTAAGTTCTTGAAAGGCTTGCACTTGCGCCGTTTCCCACCTGAATTCCACGTTATTCTTCGTGAGAAGCGTCAGTGGTTCGGCGATCCGTGAAAAGTTTTTGACGAAGCGTCGGTAATAGGCACATAAGCCGAGAAATCGGCGCACGGCCTTCTTGTCGGTGGGTGGCGCAAATTCGGTGATGGCAGCTGTTTTCCGCGGGTCTGGGCGCACTCCAGACTTGCTGATCACATGACCCAGAAACAAGAGCTCGTCATACGCGAATCTGCACTTTTCTGGCTTCAGGGTCAGTCCAGAGGCCTTGATTGCTTGAAGTACTGCCTCAAGCCGCCGGAGATGCTCGTCGAAGGTCGAGGAAAACACGACGACGTCGTCCAAATACACAAGGCACGTCTGCCACTTCAATCCGGCCAGTACGGTGTCCATGACACGCTGGAACGTCGCAGGTGCCGAGCAAAGACCGAAAGGCATGACCTTGAACTCAAAGAGGCCGTCGGGTGTTATAAAGGCAGTCTTTTCTCGGTCTCTCTCGTCGACTTCGATTTGCCAGTAGCCGGTCTTGAGGTCCATCGACGAAAAGTACGTCGCGTTGTGAAGTCGATCAAGGGTGTCGTCTATTCGTGGGAGGGGGTACACGTCCTTTTTCGTGATTTTGTTCAGGCGCCGATAATCAACGCAGAAGCGCAGTGTCCCGTCCTTCTTCTTCACTAACACCACGGGTGACGCCCACGGACTCTTGGACGGTTGGATGATGTTGTCGCGTAGCATCTCGTCAACTTGTTTCTTTATCGCGTCGCGCTCTCGAGTAGAAACTCTGTAGGGGCTCTGACGGAGTGGTCGAGAATTTTCTTCTGTTATAATGCGGTGCTTCGCGAGGGGCGTTTGTCGGACCCGCGATGACGACGAGAAACACTCCTTGTATTGCAAGAGCAGGGCTTTGAGCTGGTCTTGCTTGGCCTTCGAAAGGCTCGGGTTGACGTCAAAATCCGGTTCGGGACCTCTATTCGTCGAAGCAGGTTCGGCAGCATCGAAGAGGGCGAAAGCATCGCTGGCGGCTACACATTCGTCGATGTAGGCAACCGTCGTACCAAAGTTGAGGTGCCTATATTCGTGGCTGAAGTTTGTCAGCACTACTTTTGCTTTACCGTCACGCAGCTCGGCTATACCTCGTGCGACGCATATTTGACGGTTCAGGAGTAGGTGCTGATCACCCTCGATGACGCCTTCAAGGTTCGCAGGTTTGTCGGTGCCGACGGAAATAATGACGCTGGAGCGCGGCGGAATGGTCACCTGCTCTTCTATCACATTCAATGCATGGTTGCCTGGCATCGCGTGGGGCGGGAGCGCTTTGTCCGAGTTCAGTGTTATCGACTCAGACCTCAGGTCGATGACGGCGCCGTGGTCACTTAGGAAGTCCATTCCAAGTATCACATCCCTGGAGCAGTTTTGTAGGATTACAAAGCTCGCAGGATAAGTCCGGTTATTGATGGTGACTCTCGCCGTGCAGACACCAATCGGCGTTATCAGGTGGCCTCCAGCTGTCCGGATTTCGGGTCCACTCCAAGTGGTCTTTACTTTCTTCAGCTTGGTGGCGAACGGTCCACTAAAGACAGAATAGTCGGCTCCGGTGTCGACGAGGGCTGTGACGCTGTGGCCGTCGATAAGAACTTCGAGGTCGCTAGTTCGTCGTCTCGCGTTGCAGTTAGGTCGTGGCGTGGGGTCACGGCTGCGTCGGTGTGTTCCGCTGCTTCCATTTTGCGTCGTCGGGTCTTCTTCAGTCCGCGAGATTTCGTCGTCAGGGGTCTGTCTGGTTCGCGTCGTGTTCTGAAGGTTTCGTCGCGGCGTCGTCGTCGGCGGCGGAGGATCTTCGGTAGTTCGTCGTACAGCAACCGCACCTCCATCGGTTGCTGCCCTTAGTTTTCCGGATACGGGCTAGGCGACCGGCCCCGGTTTGGGCCAGTGTACGGCCGGCGGTGCGGTGACATGTAGCGGCCGGGCGACGGCGAGCGGGAAGGTCGTCGTTCTTGCCACTGTGTTCCGGTGAGGTAGTCGTCGATGTCGCGCGGCCGTTCGCCTGGCTGCGGGCGCGGCGCGTTGATAGCGAATCCCCGTAGTCCCATCTGTCGGTACTGGCAGCGGCGGTACGTGTGGCCGGCCTCTCCGCAGTGGTAGCAGAGCGGGCGGTTGTCGGGGGCACGCCAGACATCGGTCTTCCTCGGGGTGCTGCGCTGGCCGACAGGTGGTCGGTAGGGCGGCGGTGGCGGCGGCGGCGTCTGGCGACGGTACTGCGGCGGTGTGGCGTCTTGGCGGGGGCGTGGAGGAGGAGCATGACGGCGGGCTGCAGCAGCATAGCTAATAGCTTGCGGCTGCGGCTCTGCTAGCTGAGGCGCGCCGAGTGAATGCTGGATCTCCTGGCGCACGACGTCGGCGATGGACTCTACTTGAGGTTGCGACGGAGGTAGAATTTTTCGCAACTCCTCTTGCACGATTGCTCGAATCGTCTCACGCAGGTCGGCGGGTCCTAGGGCTTGAACTTCGGCGTAGCTTGTAGCCGAGAAGCTGCGGTTGTATTGCCGCGTTCGCATCTCAAGCGTTTTCTCGATCGTGGAAGCCTCCGATGCGAATTCAGCGACCGTCTTCGGCGGGTTCCTTATCAATCCAGCGAAGAGTTCCTGTTTGACACCCCGCATGAGGAACCTCACTTTCTTTTCTTCGGGCATACTTGGGTCGGCGTGTCGAAACAGACGATTCATCTCTTCCGTGCAGATGGCAATATTTTCGTTGGGCAGCTGCACACGGGTCTCCAGCATAGCCGCGGCCCGTTCCTTGCGGACCACGCTCGTGAACGTGCTTAGGAACGTCGTCCGAAAGAGATCCCATGTTTGTAGGGCGGATTCTCGGTTCTCGAACCACGTCCTCGCGGCGTCTTCTAGGTAGAAGTATACGTGGCGCAGCTTGTCCTCGCAGTTCCAGTTATTAAATGTTGAGACCCTTTCGAAGGTCTCGAGCCAAGTCTCGGGGTCTTCACATGGCGAACCACGGAACGTCGGCGG
This sequence comes from Rhipicephalus sanguineus, assembly GCF_013339695.2. Lineage (NCBI taxonomy): Eukaryota > Metazoa > Arthropoda > Arachnida > Ixodida > Ixodidae > Rhipicephalus > Rhipicephalus sanguineus. The sequence continues at coordinate 51,980,647 of NC_051180.1, read as the reverse complement.
CTCCCTGGGTGGCTGCATCACGATCGCCGTAGGGGGCACTGCGTCAGTCATCGTCTCGGCGGTCGATGTGACGATCTTCGGCTGCCTGGCGTTTTCGGGAAGGAGCCCGTACTCTGGTTGCAGTCCCTTCTGCCGGCGGCTGGTTCGAGGATCCGGGTTGTCCTTAGAGTCGTCTTCTTCGCGGCTTGGGCTTGGGTCAGCGCTCCGCGGTGGCGTCCGGATCATGAAGCAGCACCTCCACCAGATGTCACGTGGTCGCGACGTCGACGAAGACAGCAGTCGGCGTTTGCAGAATGAAACTGTTTATTTGGCCCAACTTGTGGCCGGGAAAATGAGAGAACTAGAACTACAGCAATACACGCTGTATAATGATAGCGGCGAACAGGGCGTCGTCCGTCGATCAACTGACAAGCGATCAAGCGCGTCTGCTTTTATACAGGCGCTATCGAACTTTCCAGCAATATCGCTGGTGGCGGCGTTATCTCTAGACAAAGCTGGAACATTCGCGTGCGGCGCGCAATCTTAACAAACCGATCTACTACAATCGCGACGCTTCTAGAACACTACTTTGCGGACAGCGTCGAGCGTTGATAACCGTCCCTGCCGGTCAAACCCGAATACATCAAAACAAGAAGAAGTGGGCGTGGCAATATTTATTTTTCCCCATAAAATATTTCGAGGAAGTATAATGTATTGGCTTACCACTTTGCGTAAATTATCCCGTTCTAGATAGACTTACAAGACGTTTTGAGCCATTAACTCGCTACGCACAAGCAAAAGGGCCACTTCTCAGGATGGATGCCAACGCCTTACTCCGATTAGTAAAGTAAGCCAGCCTACTTTCAGGGGCGGAAAGGTGGAATGAGTTCACACTCTAATGCAACGCCTTTCACTTGGTGTTAGCTAGACAAATTCACTGCAGTAAATTTCATTCTCAGACAAAGCCAAGATAAAGATAAGTTACAGATTTATAAGATAAACACCGGCTCCTTTCATTGGAAGCATTTCTTTCCTGTTTGTTGCAATGTTTCAGAGTTTCCTCATGGCACAAAAACTAAACATGAGGAAAAATAAAATTCTTGAATATTTCGATGGAAACTGAAGCTTTGTAAACTCAACAGAAACAACTTGGCATGTCGTACAGCACAGTCCGCATCAATGCATAGTTATTAGTCATCGCAACAGGCTTTTATCGTCTTTTTAAGTGGTGATCAGCTGCAATGTAATTTCAAGCAAGTCAGTACGAGAATCGCATGAAGAAAACACAAAAGTGAAGGAGAGGGGAAAAATGAAAATTAAAAACGTGGTGTCATTTGCTCACCCTCGTCCAGCCTCCTCCTGCCCCGCGGGTGCCATCTATTAACGTTTTCGCGTGACAATTCCGCAGCGCCATGTCATTGTAAAATCAATGCCCGCGTAATTTTCCTCAATCGCGCTCTCGCACGGCAGTGTTGGGAAACGGGAAACGGACTACAGAAAAAAAGGTGGAAGGGTGGCATGGGTGGCGGGGATGGAGCTCACGCAGAAGGGGCAGGTGCGGGAACGTGTGTGTTGGAAATATTTTTTTCTTTCCTTTTTTCCTTCTTGTCGGTGCGAGTTCTGGGCACAGGCTGGCACATTTTTTGCTTCGCGAGAGGGTCCGTGTGCAAACAAAATCTAGACAGCGGGACAAAAATCAGTTTCGCAGCAGTAATTTTTTGACGTCGGTGGCACATCCTGAACTTGCAAGTACTAGGTGGCGAGCGTCCCCCAGAGTATCAGCAATGATGGCTGAACTACGATTTACCGCAATATGAGCATAGGTCGGCAAGCAAACTCACTCATCAGTGGACTCACTCAGACTCATTCAGACTCACTCAGACTCAGATCGAGCCGTGAGTCGAAGTTTGAGGGAGTCCAGGTGAGCCATATATTGCCGAGTTTGAGTCCGAGTGAGTTTGTTTGAGACAACGTTTAGCGATTCTGAGTCCGATTGAGGAACATTTGGATGAGTGTGAGTCCGAGTGTGCCCTAAGGGCAAAATATCTTCCATGAGTAAGTCTGAGTGAGCTGCAAATTTTGTGCCCACCTATGAATATGAGTGACAACGAACACGTCGTAAGCGTAGGCGCAGTAAAATATGCGTGCAACATTATTGACGGAAGGAGCACAAAGTCAAAGGACAGTGGTCTTTTCTCCCATGCAGAAAACTGATTTATTCGCATTTCTCACTTTGTTTTCTTGTAGGCTCGTTTGGTATACGTTCCGCATAACAATGACTACACAAATCTTATGGTGCTGTTTTTCTTTTTTTTTGCGCTTGCTGTTAGTTTTTCAGACGATCACGCGACTTGGTGGGTGAGCAGAGAACGACGGTGGCGATGTAATCAATAACACATACGATATTATTTGGCACCAACGCTTTCGAGCATTGTCAATATCTCTCAATCTATACTGTTTGTCTTTCTAAAATGTATCAAAAAGTAAATCGTCACCACTTTTGTTATTCTTTGGATCCTAATAAAACTCGTACACCGAACCGGTGAAACCTGTCTGTTTAGATTCTGCACATGCGGAGTTGTAAGGTGCCATAATTGTTTAGTCATTAGTCGAGATATTGATGCTGCTACTAGGCTTACACAGTTTTGTCTAAATTACGAGGCATGAGATTTGTTTACCCTTGACTAGACTACTACTGATGTTTCAAGCTGGTCCTATGACTGTTGCAGCTGATGCGGCTCGAGAAGGACTGTTGTGCCCGCTTGCTACTGAAGGAAAGCGAACACAATTTCGTAAGCGAAGAATAAAGTTATTGTATAGGCGACGATGTACCAGAAAAGCTTATTTTCTATCCACTCGTTCCTCACTGGTTCTCAGAAGTTGACAGCAAGCAAATATTCCTGCGCGATGTGCGTCAATGTGCTTTTTTGCATGTCACATTTTTTGCACAAATTTTGTTTATTAGCACCAGTGTTGTAGGCGTTACCGAAAAAAAGTAACTAAATACGTTACTCGTTACGCTAAAGAAAGAGGAACGCGTTACCACCCTGCGTTACCCATAAAAAAAGTTAACGCGTTACCGTTACCGTTACCGAAAAAAAGTAACGGACGTTACTTGTGCCGTTACACCATAGTCAGAAATATTAATCAGTGCTTCTTCATCTTAACGACCTACAATAGCAACTTTATAAAACTCCTATTCACAGGTAACATTAAAGTTGTCGCCCAAGCAAAAATTTTACCCGAAATACTGATTAAACGAGAACAGTTTGCACAAATCTGCCGTAACTTCGCAGTACTATAGTGGCCTAAAGTTACCTGTATAATTAGATGTGATGGCTTCTAACTGTGTGGCATATGGGGAAGCTATTTTTCGGAATGGGTCATTAAGCACAAAGTGATCGATTTCATCATCAACGCTCTCCGCAATGAAAACACCACTGAACAAGCCTGAACTAATTATGACGGCGTGCTTCTACTGCTAAATAAGTGCGCAGATTTTGTAGCAATAAAGGAATGCTTAAATGGCATAAATCTGGGGAAAGGTATTTGCGCACATAAACAACTTCTTTTTTTCCCAATATGACCTGCATAATTGCCTGAAATATTGCGACTGCGTATGTGAAAGTGTTCAAGGTCAGCCTCGCTTGCTCAGGATTTCAACAACCAGAAACATAGGCGCAGTTGCAAATAACAAGAAGCAAAACTAGTTTTGAATACGAAGTTGATAAACAGTGCTAGAGTATTGCAGGAACAGTTTCCTAATGTAACTACAAACCGCTGAATATAAGCAACAGCTGCGTTTCAAAGCTTTATACGGACAGCTTGACTCGTTGATTTGCGAATACGTCCGCACCTACGCTAAATAGGAGCTCGACGGACCCACTATATGGTACTCCTGTATTCACTTTAAGGAAGAGCTGGTGAGCGCGCGGAAAGTATTCCTTGACGATGCAATGCGGCATCAAAGGTACCGAGACAGCCGCTCATCTTCAGTTGGCGATTACGTTCAGAAGGCATTTCCGTACAAGTCATCCTCCTTTGTGCTGGAGCCCACACCGAGTTGTGATGTCCGCAAGCTGAGCAGATCTCGACAGTTCGCTTTTGACGGTTATGAGGCCAGAATTACGCTTCGCTTCATCGACATTCAACGACAACTTGAACCTCGATAGCAAGGTAGTCGAAAGTATAGCAGATTTAATTAATAAATTTCGGGAATTTGCTCCCCATTACAATTTCCTCTGCGCAAAAAAGGACCCCGTGCGGGGTCGCTTTGTGAATGCTTGGCGAGCCGACAGCAGTCCGCAGCAGCAACAAAATAACGTCGGGGCGAGCTCCGAGAAAGGCGCTCCTACAAGACGAATGAATTTTGTGTAAGCCTGCGAGAATAATTGGAATAAAAAGTAACGAGTAACGTGACACCTCACGTTACCGAAAAATTGTAACGAAAGTACGTTACCCGTTACAGTTCCGAAATAGTAACGAGTACGTTACTAAGTTACTGAAAAAAGTAACGCGTTACCGGTAACGCCGTTACTTGTAACGCGTTACCGCCAACACTGATTAGCACGGGATATTCTCCAGGGCACGCCATAACACCTCGCCTGTTTCTGTGTACCTGTTTCAGAAAGAAAAAACGGCACCGCCATTTAATAGCCTCGAATTTTTTGCTCTTGCGTTTCTCGCCGTAAGCAATTTAAGCTTCTTAGTACACGCAGCCATGGCCTTCCTGTGGATACAACCTAATACACAATACCACTCGCGGAGTAAGCTACGCCCTGTGGTAGACACTATGCGGATTCAATATTGGATGGCGCACAATATACTTCCGAATAGCACCCAGTATCAGACGCCGAAGCACGGTAGCCTATCCCCATTTCTTTTTAGGCCCCTACAAGCCGCTTCCTTTAGAGCTCCTTCACCGTCTGCATGGCTCAGCGCGATGCCGCGAACTCAACAGCTCGCCGCCTTTACTCCCCACACCGCTTGCTTCTGCAGAGAAAACTCGGCTTACATGAGTTTTTTTCTTATATGTACAGGCGCTAGAAAGAGTGATGTATAAAGAAAGTAAACTGTTGCCTTCGGTATAGCAAAGGCCAAGTCATTCTTTCCATCGCAGGTAGCAGGTCCTATATATCCTCAGATTTTATCATTCTTTTTTTTTCATTCACGACATCGGCGTAGCCTCACTCCGGCGCGCCGCTGATCTGGTGAGCATTTGCTGTCAAGTCCACTTAGTCTGCTTTCTTTCTCCAAAGCGTAAGATAAGTAAACAAACAGGAGCTTCGTGTGTTATAAAACGACGTGCCCATAAACTTCATGAAGGCAACGATTTCTTTCTCGCAACAAAACTGGCGAAAACGTGCATTTGTTTTGCTGGAACGTGACCTTATGATAAGGCTCAATTTTAAGATGCTAGCTCTACTAATTCGTCTTGAGCATAGCTTGTTTCACTACATGACAAACATTTTTTCACGAAAAAGTAAATGATGCACTGCGGAAGTGATCAACGACATGCTTCACGTGCTGTAAGTTATAATAACAAAGTAATTAGCTTGGAAGAGGATTCATACCTTATGTTTGCTTTTATGCTTCTTGGCGCAATCTTACTCATCTCCTGCCTAACACTATTGGAGCCTTTGATATAATTGCGGTAATGAATGAATGAATGAATTCCTCTTAAGTCGCATGAAAGCGACAGTTTCTTTCAAATAAATTATTTACCGTCAGTAAACGATTGTCGCGCACATGAGATGTCTTTGAGTTGCTGCACAACAGCGCTGTGCCACTGACCCCTCGGGCTTCATTCTTTTGTCCTGCTGTTTGAAACTAGGAGCTCATTTGCTCCGATGCTTCTTCACTTATTTATTTCTCTCGCAGCATTGACTCCAACATAATCTTAGTCTCATTCCATTTGAGGCGCCCATGCAAATACTGCTTGTTTATACAGTAAACCCTCGATAAAGCTTGACTGTTCACGCCATGCAGCATTCTATCGCCAAGATCATTCCAGAAAGTTCAATATTAAACACAAGCTGAGCAGAAACAAAATTAATACAAACAGAAACTATATGGATGAGAAATTGACTGTTCGTAGAGGGAAGGCGAAAAGAAAAGAAAACGAAAAAGTGTGCGAATGGCAGGCTAGTAATCACATTATTGGAATAATTCGCGGAGCAGCCGCGTGTGCATGCAAAAACAAGCACGGTCCATTGCTTGCTCGCACGTATGAAGGCACTACCTTCCTTGCTCGCACTCTTGCGCTTCATTTTCGCTATTATTTACTTCCTGCTTCGCCTTCTTGAACTTCTCTGCGCATGCGCATGCCTGTCCTCCTTTTCATATACCACCTGACCCGTGTCCCCCAGTTCCCATTTCTTCAGCACTCCTATCTCACTTCGCAAGGGCGCGCAGCTTTTTTGTAGAAGAGCTAAGAACATAGATAAATCGAGACGCAGCGAAGGAAATGTTGGGGAAGGCGTATGTCAATAAGTAAACTGAAAATAAGTCCCGCTTTCTGGTGCTCTCGTTGCTGTCATCGCTGGCCCTGCTGCTGGCATCCGCTGTCTTCATGCGTCAGAGGCCGCCGCTTTTCCGAGATACGCCTTTAGACCTTGCTTACGGCAACCAACTTCATGCAGCGTTTCCCTTCACCTCTCTTATGAGCTGCGTCTTTGAAAGTGAACATTTCTCGTTACAGACAAAGGCATCTTTCCTGGAAGTACAACAGCTATAACTGAGGATATTTTTGGCGCAAATCGAACAAGGACACACAACCAAAAAGAACGGGAAGAACCAGTACCAACTGAACCAGTACCAGTACCAGTACCAGACCAGTACCAGAACCAGTACCAACTAGCTCAAACCAGAATTCTGCTAGTACAACAGCTAATGCTTACGTAGTTTCTCACTGTTTCTCATTGTATGTGAAACCTAAATGGCCGCTGAGCCTTTAGAAAACATTATATTGATGTGTGCATAGCCAATCAAAGTTCTTCAGCCCATCCTACTGTGCTCTATGTTTCGTAGCATTCACAATAAGTTGTAGTGGTTAATAGTTGGCTGGTCTGCACTCTACGTTCAAGTTGCTTGCGTCTTCGGGTGTTTATTTTACATACTTTTTTAAGAATATACAATAGCTTCAACTTTTCCAGCAATAAAAGAAAAAGGCTATTTCCCTGCCTTTCTATCAGTTCGAATGTATTCCTTGAACAGTATTACATCCGCAAATCATGATCCTTTATGCAGGTCAACCATTCAGTCTGCCAATTAGCCTTCCATTTGCGAAAGAACCTTCTAGCGACGTTCAATACAGTCAATACAGGAGTGTCGTCAGACGGCGCAGCAGGCAAAAGAAACGTATATCCTACAATTATTACACCCAGTGCTTTTATCTAGACTTTTTACATAGCTATCCCGTAGGCTCACAAGGCCAATTACCCTGTTAACAGCGCCATGGATAAGTGCTACACCGGTAGATCATCTTTAGTGTGCGTTATCTCCTCATTCATGACTTGGGGTATCGAAGAGGAACGATGTGATTGCAGCGAAAGCCCGAGGACACGATTTCCCGCAGCTGATCAACGGAATGCCATTAAGCCTAATCTTTAGTAGCACAAACTCTCCTAACCTGTGCGCAGTGGCTAGAAATGCCAGATACCACCCAATGCTTAACGGTGAGCTCCTAGTGCCCGCATCTTCGACAGCAGAAATAACCATGTCTAGTAGCCAGGCTCAGCAGTGATTGGAGCAGCCATTCTCTTAATTCGCTATCGTTAGTTTCAAGCCTGCTCAGTACGTTGCTCTTCTTGCTGACTAAGCACATTTTTTCTACTGCTTCAGCTTTTTTTCATGCCTCTTTCGTGTTCTTACGGTGCTCCTTACGATAAAACATAATTATTTTTTTATGTTACAATACATTCACCCAAGTGTTAGTCCGTACTCCTTATCTTGAACGAGGCCCAAATAGTTGCATGCATTTCATTCGAAAGTCATCCATAAGAAATTAACCAAACTTCAATTATTGCTAGTCTGCGTATTTACCACGATTTGGTTAATATATGACAGGTTGGCCTCTTCGCTAACATTATATCCCACGTTGTCCGATCGCCTAGCTTCTACTCGTGCGAGCAGCTTTAATGGGAGCGATAATTTCTGTTCTGGATGATGAAACATAAATCTTATGCTTCCTTTGAATGTTCATCTCGGTACATTGCTTCTACGTTCTAGACAAATGTGGTGGACACTGCACGAAATGGCTTCGACCATTGCGGCTGCGCAGTCGTGGTACAAACTGCGACTGAATTCGCACGCCCTTTCCTGCCAGGGAACGGCGGCTCCCTCTTGGACATTTCCCTCGTTTTTTTTTCTTAAAAGGGTCGCTGCTTACATAAACTCCGGAGACAAATGCGGTTGCGCGGTTCCCTCCTCTTCTCATATTAACATGCTACACGGAGAGAGCCTCTATATGAGCAGCTCTACATCGCACTTGACACTGAAGAAGGAGCTTCGTCTTTATTCAGTTCGCTTACAAATTGATTCTGTGCTGCGAGTTACTGCAGCCTGCATCCGACCTATCTCGGCGCAGCGTTGCACTATACGCTAGGCCGGAGATATCCATTACTGTTTCCGTGCTCCCCCAGCATTATCAAAATAAAAATTAATTCATCCTCGAGGAAAAGAAAGACATTAGTTCTAACGGGCATCCGCTCGTCGCCATGCCAAGAAACCGTTCCACCTCCCCTGGTTGCACGACGAAAAAGAAGCCATGTGATTTGTCAACATTGTAGGGCGTTCCGGGCTGTCGGGAACGTCGGCCACATAAAAAAATAACGATAACAGAAAGGAAACGAAGTGACAGACAAGTAAAGGGGTGTGCGCAAAGCATCTCCTACGTTGAATGAGTTGCAAGATAAACAATAATAAAAGAAACAATGGGAGGTGTGACAGCATTCGGTACAGCTGTACATTTAGGACCACGCCTGATTGAGCTGTGACCTACATTCGCCAAAATTAATGAACGACGGAAGGTGATCACTATTCTGCCAAATCAAGCAATAGATTTTACGTGCACATTACTAATGTACAGGTGCGAGCAGCAATAACGAGGACGCTGCTTCCACATCGTGTTGAGGACAAAGTAGGGTAAGAAACCCGGAGAATGAATCCTGCATGATGAAAATGTTGAAAATCAAAAGCAAAAATTCGCAATGGAATAGAAGGATTGAAATTGATTTACCTCTAGGCGATTATCTCTGAGTTCACTAAGCCTAAGCCATCACATTTTTTTTAATGCAATGTACTGAATGTCATTGGTGAATCACAATTCGAAAAGCGCACGGTTTTATTTTTCTTTCTGGTTCTGGATGAACGGGCAGTCCTTTTTATGCTATACGGTATAGCACGTCGGAAAGCGATAAAAAAATATTCCATGCCAGAAATCAGAAGATTCCTTCTTTTTTAACACGAAAGTGTTTTATGCCGGGGTCCACCATGACTTCAGTGACGTATTTCCGTCACAGAAATGACGTCAAAAAATCTACACGATCAGATGGCAAAGAAAAAATGTTCCGTCAACGGGCATCGAACCCACGACCGCTCGGTCCGCAACAACAGATGCCGGGCGCGCTATCCACTGCGCCATGGTCACAAACTCTAGAAGTAATAGAAGCTATACGTTTTACAAAGTGCCAAGGTAGGTAATTATTGCGGATAATTCAACGAGGCTTTTTTTTTAGTATGCTTTTTATCCTTCGCGTTATCTTGTAAAGGCAAAACGTTTCTAAAAAATCAAATCTGAAGGGCAATAGTATCCATCGCTGCGAGTCAGCATTGCTAATTAGGGTAAGAATAGCTTGCTTATGTTCTTGCGAACAAAACAATATCGAAGTGCAAATTCATTTATCTTTTTTTTTCGTTGGGGTAAAAATACAAAAAAATACATGGTTGTTCCCTCCGTCATAGGAATCGGAATAACAGGAAAGTAAAATGTGCCCTTGTAGAAGTAACTGAATGTTTACCGTACATTGGTATAAGAGAGTTTGCACAATGTATATTGGCTGTCTGCAGCTAAAGCACCGTTTAACGTGGATGCACCCACTTTGATGCTTAGTGGTACATCTCCATGCCGACGACTAACGTCCATGTTCAATAGTTAAACAAACCCTTGTGGTAGCTGTAGTAGTTCACGGTGAAAGCGTAATCAGAAAACGAGTTGTGATAGCCAGAAGGAGGTCGCCATCCCGCGGCATGTTAAAATGTGATTGAACACCACGGTCGGACTAGAGGGAAACGCAGAGCGCGTCGTGCCACCCCGGTAGCCCGGCCGCGATTTTTTTCGGGGCGAGCGCGTGAGCGGGGAACGCGGTGTTACAGCCAGGTCAGGCAGGCGCGCGTCGTCGAGCTATTTTTGGTTCGATTAGCGTGAAGCTGTGAGCGAGGCCGACGCTTTTACGACGCTTAGGTTAAGGTCGCCGCCTCGCGGTGTGTTAAGGCATTGACAAAATTGCACTTCCATTGAAAACGCGCCGAATGGGACGGGCGTGTAACGCGTTGCAGGTACTCATCGCGGAGGCCACAGCAATGACGAATTACTTTGCCGCTTCCAGAGGCCAACGCCAGCCCGTCGACCGCGAGAGTGGTGGATATAAAAGGTGCGTTTGTAAAGCTTCTAGAGTCTGTGGCCGTCGCGCAGTGGATAGCGCGCCCGGCATCTGTTGTTGCGGACCGAGCGGTCATGGGTTCGATGCCCGTTGATGGAACTTTTTCTTCTTTGCCATCTGATCGCGTAGATTTTTTTACGTCATTTCCGTGACGGCAATACGTCACTGAAGTCTTGGTGGACCCCGGCATAAGACACTTTCGTGTTAAAAAAATTTTTACCCCAACGTACTTATTGGCTCTACAGAAATTTAGAGAAGCTACAGCATGCCACGATCGTTAAGAGACAGCTGCAACACAAGATCTTTTTAGTTTAACTCCTTGGTGGACACAATGAGAGAACAAATGTTACCGTGCTAAAAACATTTCTCGTCAGGTGTTGATCACTACTTGTTGCCGAGAAAGCCAATCCGAAAGTCGAGAAGTGTTTTGCTACGAAAAGAAAGGTGGGACCGATATGTCCCGCTCTCTACTTGAGACAGTTTACATTTTATTGTGAAATGATGCGAAGCAATTCGCACGTAGCGGAATGTTACATACAATGCACATGTATTCCGTGCGGACTTCTTTTTTTGCTAGTCGAGCACCAGTGGCCCCGCCGTCGGCTGCCAGTCAAGTTCGGGTGTGAATGTTTCCAGAGAACTGGTGCTCATTCGGAACACCAGTAATCGCGTCATCAATACTGAGTTCTCTGGCAAGCTCCAGAACAGCTCAAGCGCTTCCTCAGCCGCAGGGTGCCTCTTCCCATATCGAGAAAAAAAATGGTGCAGCTACGTAGTAGTGGTGCAAAGACTGAGAAAGCTGTGCAGCTGGGGGCGTTGCCCTCCTCCTTTCTCTCACTTCCCTTTACCATTCTTCCTATACTATACTATAGAAGGTATACAATGCTTTACCCTTTCACCTTCTCCTCACCCTCACTCCTGTTTCGCACTCCTTGCTATGTTATACTATACGCAGCTATGCCTACTCTATCTTTTTAACACGAAAGTGTTTTATGCCGGGGTCCACCACGGCTCCACTGACGCATTTCCGTCACGGATATGACGTTGTAAAATATAAAGACTAACATATGGCAAAGAAAAAAAACTATGAGAAAACGTTCCGTCACCGGGAGTCGAACTTACGACCTCTCGATCGCCAGCGCGCAGCACGAAACGACTCCGCCACAGACGGCATGCGCTCTGCTTTGCTAACGGCGAGCTATTTATGTACACCATTTGCCAGTGGCGGTACTCAGATACCGGCGGTAGAGCGTGTTTTCGTTATCGCTAGCGAGATGGCGCGAAGGGCTCGAAGAGCGCGCTTTAAAAGTCGTCCCCCACGCGAATTAGCGCGCGCCTCGACAGGACGTGGTCGCTCGTGCGGGCGCTTATCTCGTGATCTCGGTGGTTTGTACGTCTTGCGCTCTGCCTGAAAGTTTCCGTTGAGAGCACGAAGGTCACCTCGCTCACTGCAGCGGCCGCTTTTGCGAAAGGAGCGCGCTGCTCACACAGAAATAACTTACAACTGTGACAGTTCGCGCTCATCCTGTGTATGTTCGTTCCGCGCGTCCTTTGTGCTTGAGCACCGCATTGCAAGTTTAGAGCGGCTTGCCGTTCTTCGCGTAACATTACAATTTGATGTTTAGCATTCATTCCTTCGCGCTTGGGGCGAACGAATGCCCAACAAACGCTCAACTACGTCTGTGAAGACATGTTTCACTTTCGTGTTATACCGATTTCTATGACAGAGGGATCAGCCATGTTTTTTTCTCTTTTTGCTCTCTATCTTTTGCTCTCTTTCTTCTCTTTCTCTCTTTTTATCTCTATTTCTTTCTTTCTTTCTTTCTTTCTTTCTTTCTTTCTTTCTTTCTTTCTTTCTTTCTTTTTTTCTTTCTTTCTTTCTCTCTCTCTGTACTCGTTCTCTAGCTTATCGGAGTTATTGCGTTCCACGCAGAAAAATTCGGCGTACGTGTTCCGGCAGCGAAGCAGAACACGAAGAAGATGACAAAGAGAGCGCGTGCCGGTTCATGACGCTGATAGTTTTTTGGTGTCGCCACACGGCATAGCGAACGGCTGAACAGCTGCGTTGTAAAACGATGCAATCAGTACGGACCGAACAGCCCACACGCTTTAGCTACGCACGCGAAGCCTAACGTGGAACCTGTGAATCACACTGTTTTTTCTAAAACTACGTACAGTTTATCTATTTATGCTTAAACTTCACAAAAAACAGCTGACAGTTTTTGCTAAGTGGTTGCCGTAGTGCAAGAAAGACAAGATTTATTCACCCGACATCTTTGTCTTGGTCTGAATTAGGCCACAAAACACACAAGAACTCAAATGCGGACACGAAAAAAGAAAAAGTGGTTCTCGACTTGTTTCATGTTTCCATGTAATGAAAATATCACGAAACTACGTAAATAATGTTTTAGTATGCTCAATAGATAGATTTAGTGGCTTGTAAGTTGTAGCGCAAGATCTCTTAAGGAGCTAGAGCACCGAACCGAAAACGAGGAATAAAAAGTGGGGCATATATATATATATATTGTAGAGAAGCATTGGAACACTGTAATGGGCCGTCCTCTCGAGCACCTTCTAGTGGGTCGCCCTCTTCGCCTCTTCTCGGGGAGCACGCCCCTCGTGCTCGTGCTCGTGAGAGTCTGCGAGGTTGCGCTCCGTCGTGACTGTCGTCTCTGTGCATCGTCGCCGTCAATCGCGCCGTCAATAAACACCTTTACAATATATATATATATATATATATATATATATATATATATATATATATATATATATATATATATATATATATATATATATATATATATATATATATATATATCGCTATCCAACACAGGGTTAATTAATTAGAAAAAATGATGCCTCCAAGGTTATTGTGTAAGAGTTCTTTATGCCACACAAGGCTAAATATCCCAAAAAGCTAAATAAATTATACCTGATTCTAATAAAAATAACGAGATAAAAACAGCACTATTAGCCGGCCTTCATGGAATGTCGGCGACCGTTTCTTTTCTTCTCACATTTGAACTTGAGAGGTGTGCTGTGTTTACTTGTATTGTATGCCATTAAGTTCTTGCTTCACACCGTTACGAAATTTTTTTGATTGACACATCCACCCCAGATACAAACTCTGTACGAGTGTAGCGCTTGAAGTGATAATTGACCTTAGCTTAGAGATATGGTGTTCCGTATCTGTATGTTATTGTCTTCACTGACAGCCTTTACGATTCAAGCAGACGCATAGTTCTAAGTCCTAATACGCTTGTGACTCTGGTGCATTTGTAAGTCTCAAAAACGCGATGATTTATCGTCTCTAGGAACAACCGGCTCTTGCGCAGCCTCGCGTTTTCATTTTGCTGCTAGTATCAGCCAACCAGAAATAATAGAAAAAGAAAGAAGGACATCACATACGTGAAGCTGTAAGAGATGCGAAAAATTTTCAATATTAGCAAGAATGAAAACAAGCCAAGCTTTTTTGCAAAAAACCGAAGACACGAGTGACAGAACAATGATCAGAGGTCAAAGTCTGGCGCTAACTGTAGCGCTGACTTTCTTCGACACTTCTCCTATGCTTGCTAATTCAGTGCGACTGCGCGTTCTCTAGCGATTGATGCTTTTAGAGCGTTAAAGAGGATTACACCCACATAAAATTCGCCAGGCCTCTCCATTGTCTACCTGGGATCTGACACACTTGTTTTCACAGAGTGACCTCAGTGCCACTACTCCCGGCCATTGTTTTCCCGCCACTCCTCGACAAAAACCTGGATCCGCACGAAATAAGGCATCGCTTTGTGTAATCCGGGGAAACACCGGCAGTCTCAGCACGAGTGCGCCTTTGTCTGTCGAAGTGGGCGACACGTGTCAAGGCTGTTTCGATTGAGGACCGCCTAATTGAAAGGAGCCGCAGGCACGCTTCGAGAGTTTGCGTAACTGCGCTGCATATTATCAGCAGCAGCAGAGACACGCTGACGCAGAAGAGGGCATGAAGCAAGAGCGACACGATAAGAGAGTACATGTGTGTCAGGTGGGCGCTAAGCCTTCCCGTGTGTTAGTCATTCCGACGACATCGTTCTGTGAAGAATGATGTTGGCAATAACGCAGTGAGAGGCTGTTAAAAGACGCCCTGAAAGACCGGCTGATGAAGTTGAAGAACTATAGCTGAGCCTTTTATAATGGGTTGTAAGCATGCAGCGACCCACTCGTTGCGCAATTCGCTTTGTGTGACGCCTGGTTGCTAGCTTACTCTTCTACAACGCTATATTACATATGTTAACAGGATTCCTTGACCGTCATGACACCTGTATAGTGTAACTTTGCCAAGGAGTTTCAAACACCAGCGTGCCTCTGTAATAAAGAAAAAAAAAAGCGTGGCTCTGTGGTAGGATGCTTGACTGCCTCGCAGAGGGCCCAGGTTCAAATCCCATCCGTTTATAGAATTTTTTTTTCTGATTTCATTTTCTATTATTTCTCGCGATAGTGGTTACGGACACCAGCGGCGGTGGCGGCGTATAACTACGGCGCCAAAATCGGCCCTTGTTGTGATCTCATAACAGCTTTCGCTCTAATTTATAAGGGCCTCAAACACCATCACTGTCACCAGAGCTATGGCCGAGAGCACAGGGTGGCGGCTTACCAATGACTAGGTAGGTGGAAGCAAAGAATAGCAGCCACCACCGGTGGTATCTGTCGCCCAGGTTGACGCTATCGCTTCATCTAGAAAAGCGAGGTTGAGGGCACGGAACCTTACCCGCTGTTAGATGTGCTAATGCTTAATTGATGATGATAGTCAGTAACAGCGGCCGACGTTTCTAGAATTTGTTCCTTATTTTATTTTTTCTTATTTCGTGCGATAGTGGTTACGGACAACGGCGGCGGTGGCGGACAACTACCCCACTGCCGTTGTGATCTGATAACAGCCTTCGCTGTTATCATCGCTTATTTTCACCACTGGGCGACGATCAAATCACTCGTAGAGAAAGGAAAAAAAAGAACACAGTTATGTTTCCTCCATCATCTGCCTGTATGCCACATTTGTTTCACTGCAAGATTGATATTGCCGGTTTTTTTTTTTCTGCCCGCAGGAGAAATGTGCATCCAGGACTTCGCGCTGAAGTTGTGATTAGCGTGCCCAAAAAATGCAGTGCCGAAAAAAATGTGCTCAGGAAAAGTACACGGGAAAACGTATTTCGGTTCATATTGTTAATCTTCTTTGCAGTGCCAATGATATCGACTCAGCCAGAAATTACCGACAGAACCAAAGCGTCAAACAACCCCGGAAACTCGGAAGCCCACTCTGTTATGTTTTTTTGACAAGTAATTTATTGAATTTGAATTTCTGTCTAAGCAGCATCTCTAGCATATTCAAACAGCCACATGATAAATACTGCGAAAAAAATGGGTTAATGACTCGGAGATGTATGTGATATAGCTGAAGAGAGAGAAAGAGAGAGGGATAAATTTAGTGGGATGGAAAAGCTAAGAGGTTGGCCTCAATCAAATTTCGAATGCCTGAATCTTTCAAATTACACCACAGCCGCAACGCAACGATTTTTCCCAACCTCCTACTACTACCGCGGAGGCTGCATTTTCGATGGAGGCGAAAATGCTTGAGGCCCGTGCACTTACACTTAGGTGCACGTTAACGAACCCCAGGAGGCCGAAATTTTCGGAGTTCTCCGCTACGGCGTCCCTCATAACCATATCGTGGTTTCAGGACGTTAAACCCCAACAATTATTATTATCCTACTATTTCCTACTGCCCTTCTGCGCAACTTTGTTAATTCAGACCCAGACGAAAAGTTGAAAAGTTCAGAATTCCAATAAAAACGCAGATTGAGCTCAGCAAGTGTTTCAAGTCCAATTCTGTCACATTTACAGCTGCAAATTGGTAGCATTGATAAGATATTGTTTGTCTGCATTGTTCTATTGCAGCTGGACGCGATAGTAGTCAAGCATAGTTACTTATAGAAGTCGGAGTACTTTCTTGTTGCTTCCTTTTTTTCTATAGAGGTGTTGCCCTACAGATATATTATATACGGCAGCACGGACTCTGACATTCTCGTTAAACCAGACTAACAGCCTTAAAACGCACTTGTACATGTACAAACATCCAAGCGCAATGCCCTAAAGCATACACATTAGTCAAAACAAACGTACACCTACGGATGCAAACAAATAAACCGCACATGAGCTTTCAAATTTCCCTTTCATTTCATGCACCACCGGATCAACGAAAGCGCCTGTTTAGGCTATATATAGCGCACTCAAGTATTTCAAAACACCGCACCGCGTCGACGCCGCGTCGCTCCTGCATTTCTGCGCCCGCTTCGAGAGCTCGTCTACAACGACAGGGGAACACGGTTGGTTTGGTTGGGTTTGGGTTGGGTCGCATCGGGTCGGGTCGGGTCTAACCGTGTTCCCCTGTCTACAACGACAGGGGAACACGGTTGGTTTGGTTGGGTTTGGTTTGAGTCGCGTCGGGTCTAACCGTATTCCGCTGTCTACAACAACAGGGGAACACGGTTGGTTTTGTTGGGTTTGGTTTGGGTCGCGTCCGGTCGGGTCGGGTCGGATCGGGTCGGGTCGGATTTAACCGTGTTCCCCTGTCTACAGCGACAGGGGAACACGGTTGGTTTGATTTGGTTTGGGTCGCGTCAGGTCGGGTCTAACCGTGTTTTCTTGTCTACAACGACTGGGGAACATGGTTGGTTTAGTTTGGTTTGGTTTGGGTTGGGTCGGGTCGGGTCTAACCGTGTTTTCCTGTCTACAAAAACAGGGGAACACGGTTGGTTTGGTTGGGTTTGGCTTGAGTCGCGTCGGGTCGGGTCGGGACGGGTCTAACCGTATTTCCCTGTCTACAACGACAGGGGAACACGGTTGGTTTTGTTGGGTTTGGTTTGAGTCGCGTCGGGTCGGGTCGGGTCAAACCGTATTCCCCTGTCTACGACGACAGGGGAACACGGTTGGTTTTGTTGGGTTTGGTTTGGGTCGCGTCGGGTCGGGTCGGGTTTAACGGTGTTCCCCTGTCTACAGCGACAGGGGAACATGGTTGGTTTGGTTTGGTTTGGGTCGCGTCGAGTCGGGTCTAACCGTGTTTTCCTGTCTACAACGACAGGGGAACGCGGTTGGTTTAGTTTGGTTTGGTTTGGGTCGGGTTGGGTATAACCGTGTTTTCCTGTCTACAAAGACAGGGGAACACGGTCGGTTTGGCTCGGGTTGGGTCCGGTCGGTCGGTCAGTCGGTCGGATGGTGATTTATAAAACGTATGGCAGCTCCACTACTGTGAAACCTGAGGAAGTGCGTGGCACGGGCACACAGCGATTCCTGTTCGCAGAGTCCCCACTGCTCCGTTTACCAGAGCGTCGATGACGCCAATGTATGAGGTGAGCATGTAGGGTTTCCCTGGCACGAGTATAACCTTGTTAGGGAGATTCGCAAACTCGGTGAGCCTCATGTACACCACTTTTTGCTGCGCTTTATCGACTTCCTGCTTGTTACGGCAGTTGAGATAACCATCGTCTGCAGCGAGTTCCGTCACGTTATTTCCGCCATCAGATATAGCGACGGAGCGCGGGTGAAGCATAGGAGGAAGGGCATTCGCTCGTTCGGCGAGGCACTGGCACCCTCTGTTGCGCGGCCCCGGAGTCAGCGGCAGGTTCTCGAAACGTTTTTAACAATTTTTAGTAGATTATTCCGATTAATTCTGGGATATTTCTGGTAATTTTATTGTTTTAGACCTTGTTCGTCCATTTTAACCCGGTTTTGAGAATTGCTTGCCTTGTTGTGTTTACTGCGAGCGTGATCACGTCACATGAGATTCATGGATGAACGACAAGCCGGACCCTTAAAGTGTTGCGCACGTAAAACTTCATTAGGGTTGGGAACACGGTGAATAAGATCTATTCGCTTCGGAAATGTATGACGAGTTGATGGCATGCAAGGCTCGTACAAGCTTTAGAGCTGTGAACACGTGCCTATAAATTGGTTGCCGTCATGGCAGAAGCAATAAAAGCATTGACTCGTTTCGCATGAATAAATGCAGTGAAGGGATGTCAAGGCAGTGCAATCTGGAATTACAATTTTATAATATTATGAACCCGTACATCAGGAACTGAAGGTACGAAGGTTTCCTTTTTTTAACACGAAAGTGTTTTATGCCGGGGTCCACCACGGCTCCACTGACGCATTTTGGTCACGGATATGACGTTGTAAAATATAAAGACTAACATATGGCAAAGAGAAAACTAAAAAAAAAAAAGTTCCGCCACCCGAAGTCGAACATAGGACCTCTCGATCGCCAGCGCGCAGCGCGAAATGACTCCGCAACAGACGGCATGTTCTCTGCTGTGCTAACGGCGAGCCATTTATGTACACCAGTTGCCGGTGGCGGTACTCAGAGATCGGCGGTACAGCGTGTTGTCGTTACCACTAGCGAGATGGCGCGAAGGGCTCGAAGAGCGCGCTTTTAATTTCGTCCTCCACGCGGATTAGCGCGCGCCTCGACAGGGCGTGGTCGCTCGTGCGGGCGCCTACCTCGTGATCTCGGTGGTTTGTACGTCTTGCGCTCTGGCTGCAAGTTTCCGTTGAGAGCACGAAGGTCACCTCGCTCACTGCAGCGGCAGCTTTTGCGAAAGGAGCGCGCTGCTCACACAGAAATAAGTTACAACTGTGACAGTTCACACTCATCCTGTGTATGTTCGTTCCGCGCGTCCTTTCTGCTTGAGCAGCGCATTGCAAGTTTCGAGCGGCTTGCCGTTCTTCGCGTAACATTACAATTTGATGCTGTAGCATTCATTCCTTCGCGCTTGGGACGAAAGAATGCACAACAAACGCTCAACTACGTCTGTGAAGACACGTTTCACTTTCGTGTTATACCGATTCCCATGACAGAGGGATCAGCCATGTTTTTTTTCTGTATTCCTAAATGGTGTGTCCCGTTGACCGCTCGCTTTCTTTAATAACACACCTAAGATCACAATTGGCTCGATGTGAGTGTGGCCTCCTTTACGTTATAAAAAAATACATCGCATGTCTACAGTTACACCATTCAAAACCATTCTAATAATTTAGACAGAAGTAATGCGGAGAAATTGCACCGACGCTCATTAAAACCACTGGCGTCGCTGGCGTTTGGTGCTAGAAAGCTGCCTCTTCTGTAACGTATACAAACGTCCCCTTTCGCAATGTCGGATATCGTCCTGTGCATGCATGAGTAGGCTAGGGAAAATTGAGCTCTACCATCTTTTCCATTCGCTATTGCCCCGAGATATAGTTTCTCTCTAAAAGGAGGACTAATAATTAAACAAAGATGATTCAACAGGCTTAAAGCTCCGGATTTTCAGGGTAGATTTCTCATCCGCTTTGATTACCTGTGATAAAGTCCTCCGATTTGTTTGTTACGACCATTCTTCATTCACTATTTTTTTTTTAATTTTGCCCTGGACGACGCACAGTATAAAGCACAGGGAAGAGCTCAAATGACTGGTGTGAGCGGGCTTTCCACTTTAATTATTTTCAACGGCACTTATCGAGCTCGTCTAAAGTGTGAAAGTAAAATTATATGAGCCATTGCCACCCCGTGAGATTCAGTTAACAAAATATACATATGCACAGACCTGTGGCCAACATTGAAATGCAATGTTATAAACGTAACGCTAACCGTGTAATAAAGCAAGCTACAATATAAATATAATAGAGATACCCTTTATCAAATAACGCCAGTGGTATTTGGGTGCAGGTTAGAGCATTTGTTTTTGTTCGGTCTCTCTTAAATTGTTTAATTTAATATTAAGAAATTGTTTCCGCGGCCGCTATATGAGGCATGAAAGAAAGACGTTCAGCTACGTTCTGTTAAAAGCTCTAAATTTTTTAAACTTCAGAACTATATCTCGTCGCAGTTCGCGACGCGAATAGATGACAAGCAAACGACGTGAGGCATTAAAATGCGAGATGTAAAAGGCTACTTACTCCGTGAAAACAGCGACACTTGCAAATTATAATAATAACCCGAAGCTGGAGTACAAACACCGCTTTCCTGAATGCGGTTAGGCCTTATAGTGCTGTTTGGTACTTGCAGTAAATACTAAAGACCTGATAACTTTGATGCGAAATTTAATGAGCCTTGCATCTATCTCCGGACGTAATGTTTGTTTTCTTTCACCACACTGCAAGGCAGCCCTTTTTGAAATAAATGAACGACAACATTAATATCTCCACTAGAAAACAATTGCTAGAGAATTCTAAACTTCCTCCATGACGGACAAAAAATAATAGCATGAAAATAAATTATTTGTCCTCGATAATATGAGCATTTGCGGTGCAGCAGGAAGTGTGTAGTTGATTTGTAAGTTAGTCCGACAAGCAATGTAGCCACCTAATTTCTGTTGGCCAAGCACTTAGTGGAGTGCGTCGGTGAGGCTAGACGCTGTCCAGTTCTGTGACCGAGCACTGGAAGCAGGTTTCGCCGCACGACATCGCCGCCGGTGCCACATTTAACGAAGGTCAACTGAATATGTCTGCCAGCGCACGCACCGACGTGCACCTAAGTATGAACAACACGACTTGGAAGGAAATATGGTAACAACAAAAGAAAAAGAGAGCATGTAGGGGAGGCATGCGAAAAAGCGAGGGGAAATTTATGCGTGGCGATGAGGACGTCTTCGACGCACTTTTCGGCGTATAAAGGTTCTAGTAGCCGACTGCTTTACATAGATCACATTATGTAAATTTGCGGTCTGAGCAGAACCGTGGCGCTGCTTCGGCAGCGCAAATGGCGTTGTCGGTGGCGAGACCACATAGCCTGCTCGAGCAATCCACATGGCCGCTTGGGAGATGTGTTCGCGCGTTTCCGGCATGCCCGCCGGAAAATCTGCTCGCAGAAATCTTTTCGAGACGGCGTTGGCGAATAAGCTCAGGTTGTACTAATCTGCAACCTAACCTAACTTAGCGTACGGTATGCGCAGTACGATCGAAGATATGCGGCGGCGCTGCAGTTGCTACGCTTTCCAATAAAGAAAAATCCGACGTCAAAGATTGTGGAATAATATGGGTCATAATTTTTCTTTTGCTCAAGTGCTGTATTCGGGAACTGGAAAGAGCACAGGAACAAAATAATGAGGCTTTATTCAGTTTGCAGACCCCGCATGATCAATTTTTTACGAGGACTCTTAAAAAAAGCGGTGAAGGGAGCGGGGGGTGACGTTTCGCACTTCTTGGCTCTTGTTTTGAAGGCAGTCATGGGAAACCACATTCGCGACCTTCTAGAATCAGCCAATTCCTGCTACTACCTGTCTCAACAGTATTAGATACAAAAGAAAGGTCTTATAATGGCTAACTTGCCTTGAGCACATGGGGCAAAGCGAACGAAAAAAAAAACATATTAATGCAACGACAACTACAAAGCAGTCTGCGTCTACAAACTTGTCGAAAATAACACCATTCGAAAAGGAGCTGGGAATTATGTCGACAGGCTTTCTGAAACGAGAGACTGTTGCACTAAAACAGACAGAAAACAAGCCCAGTAACGAAGAACATAGATGAAACAAAATATCAGAAGTATCTCGTGTAAAATGAAACCTTGAACCTTTCACGAACAGTATCGCTCAGTTTCGTGATCGAGCATTGTAGCGTTAGGATTGTAGCTCCACAGCCCGCGAGGCTTTGATTTTCAGACAGCCTATAATATCTAAAGAAAACAGGCTGCGCGTTTAGAGGAGCAGGCGCTTCCAGGCACGTCTGCAGGGCGTCGGTTTGTGTGGACTGTTCAGGTCCGCCATAAGCGTAAATAATAGAACGAACGAGAAGGGCAAGTGAGAAAAGAGAGGGTAAACGGTGACGGTATAGCAGGGATGGCTGCGCGCGATATCAGCGAAACGAGCGTACAGAGAGCAGTTGTGTGAGCGAGGCGTACTTTCCGAGGATAAGGGCCTTTCACCTTTCGTATCATTCTGGAGCAGATCATTCTCAGCTCGGTGAGCGCGGAGGAGCGCTCCCAACAAGGGATCATCGGAGCCTCCATTCGACTCTTGGACAAATCCGTTGCATCATTTCTTATTCGCCAACCCCTGTGCCTTTCCTTTGCGAGTTAGATACTTGACTGCCACATTGCGAATGGCCGTCTGCCTTTTGGCCTCCCTTTGCTTTGGTTACGATATTTTATATTGTTCCTTTCGTTACATTTGTTTTGCTTTGTATCACTTCGCTAACATGCCCCATTTTGACATTTCACGATCTCATCTCGTTTTATTGCGACTTCTTATCGATCTGATTGGATGATATGCAGAGGAATACTTGTTACTGATCTATAGTAGAACTGATTTTTCTTGTTTTTTTTATAAAAGTAGTTGCGATAAACACACATGAAATAATGACAAAGCAGGAGTGCAGGTTTGTCATTTTTATATTAACATATGCATTTGGCAGCAATAGAATAAAATACTGACTCCTTTTATCATGTAGTTCTTTTTCATCATGATAAAAAGTAGTGAAGTAACGATAAAACCAAGGGAACTGATCAAAGTGGATTTACGTGCGTGATAAGGAAGCTCTTTGATTTCAGATGCATTGACAAAAATAGAAGGTAGAACTTTTTTTTTAAATTTTAATCCCTAAGGGAAGAAATATATGCATGCACTTTCGATCTACATAAATAAAAACAAATTCAATATTTGCCATTCACGAAGGATACTGTATGAACCAAGCTTTGCTTCTAAATAAAATTATAGCAGGCAAGGACAACAGTACATTTTCACAAAGGGCCGGGTGAAGTAAGACAGACGAAGAGACCATGCATATGGCTGCAGAGGTTTTCCTTTATTTATTTCTTTTAATCAACAAATCACATTTTAACAAGGTTGGCGAGTATTTTCACACTGTTGAAATGGAAAATAACGTCCGTTTACTGGAACATGCGTCAGAAGCTTGGAAAGTGAAGCGTATGTACAACTACTAAATGTAAAGGACAATTTCCTAAGTAGGACTGGAATGATGTTTATAAGAGGTGATTCATGCCTTGGGCATCGCCAGTGAATTCTGCGGAGCTCTTGGAGTTTTGATATAAATTTCCCCATTGGTGCGATTTGTTCTGTGGGAGGGCAAGGAGGCTGCACCCATGCATATCATTATCGCTACTCTCGTCGTTCCATCTCTCTTTTCAATGTACACAATCGCAATGTTTGAACAACCAAGTTTATAATTGTGTTTATGAAAAATCTCCTGGTCTTCGTAACATAGAGCCTCAATTAAAATGGTGTTGGTATTAAGCTTTGTCTCTTGCACGTTCTCTTTAGAGAATACTTGATTATGCACAGTGACTATAGCATCACTGTCTGATGCTGTCGCTGAAGTAGTTTCATTATATGAATAGTTCAATGCTTTTGCGCATTCATCTGGCGTAGTAGTAGTAGCGTAGTGGTAGTTATTACAATACACGTAACAGAGAGATAAATGTTATTGCTGAAGGCGGGGAGGTTGACCGGAAGATAAAGATGTAATTTACTACCCTGCACTGGGAAAGGGAAACAGAATGGCAAGAAAGGAAAGAATAAAAAAGGCCGTGCACAAGATCATGATATGTTATTCTTTTCTATGCATATTCGTTTCTGTGTATCACTCCAACAAACCCACCAGTGGCTCGCAGTGCTTTCATAACTGTGTAACTCGCAACCTTAGAATTCATAAAGAAAGAGGAACAGAACAATGAGATGCAACTTGGGGCTCGATATATTGTACCCACTTTCTTTCAGAATTTCCTTCACTCCCATCGATGTTTGCGTCTATTAGACAGAATTCACGAAGGATTTTAAAAAATGCTCCCTTCACTCTAAGAAAAAAAAGAGTCAAAAGAGGGTCATGGAACCGTGACTCTCTTCGGGCGTCCATGTGACCCCTTTTGGAAGGTACAGGCAGATAAAAAGAGTTAGCATTTTGAAAGGAGTCACTGGACGCTCCTGAAGCGCGTTTCGATTGGCTTCCGTCATGAAAGAGCCGCCGTAAACGCCATACATATCGCACGCTTGCCCTTTGGCGCCGTTGTGGCGCGTTGCTCGCCGGCGGAGACGGGGTTGGCGCCGGGGTGGCGCGCCGCTTCTGGCTTCTCTCTCAGTCGTCTCAGTCAGTCTCAGTCTCCTCGTCTATTGGAATGCGTTGCGTGTTTGCGTTGATAGCGCTGGTTGCGTGTCTTGAAGTTTGATCAGTTTCATGTTCATGCGTGTCTCCGGTGGTGTTGACGCCGGCTCCGTGCACGAAGTGACGCTTGGAGGGCGGAATATTCATGGAGCTGTGGATACGGACAACGCACGCCAGTTAACGGTGAGTGTACTGCTTTCGTAGGCACTCATTATACAGCTTTAGCTGGGAGTCTGCAGCAGCTCTGGGGAAGTTATCTGCCAGCCATTTCCAACAGCAGCCTGTGTCCGCGGGGCTGTTGCGGATGCCCAACTAAAGCTGTCAGTTAACGAGTTGCCACCGTTATGCGCGTTGCCGTACAAGCTCCCATAAAGTGAGCGATGCAAAAAATTATCAAGGGTCATTTCTTGCTGATCGCACGTTGTGTCTGCACTACTGAAGGTGCGAGATGTCGTTTTGAGATGCACTTTAGTCTACTTCATAATAACATTTCCATCGACCTTGAGTGTGCTGCGTGCTTCCGCGCGTGGGAACGTGGAAAAAAAGAAAGCCTGTGTACAGAACGCTCACACGCACTATATATAATGGTTTTTGTTGGCTTAAAGACGGTAGTTTGAGGTGCAGATATAGTACGGTGGCTTCCAGAACGTACGCGGTATTCGCAATGCCCATAGACTGTCGCGCCGCCAAGTGGAATTCAGGAGCGTCCTCTCGAGGAGGGTTAGTAGACGACAAAATGGCAGCACTACGCAGTCGCTCCCTTGTTCGGCTGTGCTAGCCTCAGTGTTAACGCGTTGGAAAGAAAGGAACACTACGACTTTGCATGTTCCCTGCATCAGTGAACAAACCGTGCCCTCCATGACACGAGAAATCTGATTCGTTCTTGCCAGACGCGAAGTTTTCGTGAAAATACGTGGCAACTCGCGCTTTCAATGCTAGCCCAGAACGCACACATACTATCAGCTTCGCGAGGCTTTCTGTAGCCACGTAGGTTAGTTAAATGTTATCGTCTGACATATTCAGTTGAAGCTCACCCTGTTTTACTTGCATATAGCATTGGTCAGTGTTTCTTGTAGTGCTTGAGTCCCACAACACTGTACGCGGGCGGTCGCGCGGGCTCGCGATGTGCTCTTGTATAACTGAGCGATCTCAAGTTGGCGACACATTAAAATAGAACCTCTATCCTTTGTCAGCAAAGCGCTGTTACGAATCGTGCGAGCGACGTTTCAATCATTCGAGGACGCGTCTGCTCGACGCCTTTCGTGGAGCGAACGCTTTCCATCCACGCCGTCCTTCGCCAGTGTGTTGGTAGTGTTGGGTTTCATAACCACCGCTGCGCCGCTTGTTTTTGTACGTTTGTTGATAGGTGGCAGCACACTGCAAGCGATTTCCTTGTTGACCGGTTTGAGAGCAAAATGTTCGCGCCCAGATGTCTCTCTAAACGTGGTGACGCGGAGTGGTCGAAGTCGTTCGGCGGAGGAAATTCTTCAGATTGCTTTCAGCAGTGATGTTGAAGGAAACCATCTTGACGACGAGGATTTTTCACTGGACGTAGAAGACTGTGAAAACACCGAGAGTGACAGCGACGATGAACCACAACTGCTAACTCACGAGGAGCGAGTTGCACTTCACGTCCCCTCGTGCGTTAATGTTCTTTCACGCTCGTAAGTCACTTTGATTGTATTTAATGTATAATATCCTTGAGCGAGATCAAAATAAGACCATAGTTCCTCTTGTGCATTGCATGTATCAAAATTATTGTGGATATTATGGAGCGACGCATGCCACCAACACGCTCGAGCTCGACCAGCGAAGCGAAATGGTTTGAGCGATGGAACGTTCATTCACGGCCACAGTCCACGCCTCTCGGCTAACTTCTTCGACGTTGCGAAAAGCATACGTGTGCATTCTTTTCGATATTCATGTTTCGATCGTGCTGATCGAACCCGCAACATGCGAGTGAAGTGAATTGCACACGGCTGGAGTCTCAGCATGGCTGTGACACAAGCGCCACTGATTGGTATGTTAAATGCTTGTGTTCCGTTGAAGACGTAACTCCGCGTTCCCGACTGCGCAAGTAATGACGACGGCGTATTATGTTTGCAAACCATCACCGCGTTAAACGTGTGGTCGCGTGTAGCAGCGATGGCGCTACTCGCTGGCGGCCTACTACAGCCGCAAATCCGTCAGGCAGGCTCGGTACGTACTATACCTCGGAGTGCCGTTCAGCTCATACGTCAATTCTAGATCATGCAGTTTTATGTAGCACGCACAGGATTTCGCGAAGCATCGTTATGCATGGTAACGGAGCTGAAATATAACCTTTCACACCGCAGCAAATAATTAGGTGACGAGTCCTTGCACTTTCCATGGTTTGGGAAAGTATTTTAGTCTCATATCCATTTCAGCGCAGCTCATGACTTCATCCGGTGAAAGTGGCACGGGCCGTACGTCCGCACGTCCTATCTGTTCCTATGTTAACAAACGGGTTGACCCTCCTCCTGGCGCCATCTTGAAAAGCACGGCGCGCCACCTATAGTTCGTGGGCATTGCGAATAGTCATTCAAGTTGGGCACGCCTCGCCGGTAAAGCGAAAAAGCTAGAGACTTTCGACGGCGCGCGTTGTTGCGGCCGCCGCCGTGCACTTTTTTCCTTCGTTACTGTTTGCT
Organism: Rhipicephalus sanguineus; assembly: GCF_013339695.2. Classification (NCBI taxonomy): domain Eukaryota; kingdom Metazoa; phylum Arthropoda; class Arachnida; order Ixodida; family Ixodidae; genus Rhipicephalus; species Rhipicephalus sanguineus. The sequence goes on along the minus strand of NC_051180.1, from coordinate 51,953,217 downwards.
GTTTTCATGGTTTGCCAACATCTGCGATGACGCTATAACAGAATCAAGTGAGTGTACGTGATTGTGGGAGTTGTGTGTGCTAATTCTAGCATATGACATGTCTCATCTCGACGTAGACGGCGTCCGCACGCGCTGGGTGTCGTTCGGGCCCTCGTACTCGCATGTGTTTATCTGAGTATGGGTTACGTTTGTAAAACATGCGGCCAGTAACCGCTCACGGCGTGCCCCTGACTGCCGGAGGATGTGCTTGGGTGTCGGGGTGAGCCGGCGCAAAACCGTGTTTATTCTGAAACCAAATTTTGAAGCGATTTCTCAGAAAAGAAGTGCTCTCATTCGTGTATAGCCAGTGCGTATTGCGACACGAGGTTCCCGCTGCCTTTTACGTGAAAATTTGTTTTCGTTGCGAAATTTGAACTAAACACTCGTGGCAGATGTGTGTACAATAACGGTGTGTTGAACAAAGGGTGATTTTAAATACAAATAATGTGTGTGTTTTGGTTATTCCCAGAATCCCGGATCACTTCTCCCGCCTCTTTCCAGTTGACAGCCACACTCGGGGAAACGAAGGCGCCGCTCTGGTCTGGCGCCTCACCGCTCGTGATGGGAAAATCAACAGCGGCGTTCGCCCTGTAAACGAGGCAGTCGATCCTACATTTCTTTTGGTTGGACAAGACGACGTAGGAAAAGAGGTGAGTGGCACCCACGCAAAGGAGCCTGAACCAATTTCGTATGTTGTTTAAAAGAGGCCCACATCAACTTGTGCGGCAAGTTTGTCGCCAAGTGACGTGTTACAAAAGGTACTATTTGCAAGTTTTGTTTTACACGAGAACGGCAAAAAGCTTGGTTCCTTACCATACGTGTTTGCATTTGTTGTTTTGTTGTGAGCCTTCATTGTGTCTATGTGAACCACTTATTTTGTAGGTTTCGCAAATCTTTACTGCAATTTCATTTTCTCATCGTAATATCACGTTCTGCTTTTCAGATACCGTTTTTCATGGTGCTCACGCTGAACAGGAGCGACAACCTAGCAAGCCACAAGTCTGATGCCTCCAGCCGTCACCACTTTTTGATTTATTCTTAATCATAAGGAATAAAGATTGAAACATGATACCTATTTCTGCAGTTTATTTTGCACTATATGGTACTATGCGCACCAGTCACACATTTTAGTTGGCTATACTCATAGAAGCATGTAAATGAGGAATACCCAAACTTCTTAATTGGAAATCCAAGACCATCTTCACGCGCTTTCTATATAACTTTGCTGGAAAATATGTGTTGTTTTGACGAGTTTTATTAAAATAATGCTAAAACTGAACTATTCTTTTTTTACAGTCGCTGGGCAGAACGGCAAGTATTATTGGACTTGCTTAAAATGAATACTCCACTATTTTCAACAGTAGTCGCGCAAAAGTAGAGCAAGGATCAAATGAGTAGCTTAAAATACTCGTGGAGTCGCTTGATGCTTCGGTGTGGGTCCCTTGACCCCCCTAGGAGCGTTACCGGCAAGAGTCGTCTGACTCCCTATAAGTGGTAACGTGATCCTCCCGACGAGAGTCTTCCCACTCTTCCTAGAGGGTCAGGGGACTCTCCTAGAGCGAGCCGACCCTGACCCACCAAGAGAGTCACCGTGACTATTTAAAGAGAGTCCTATACGTGGCAAGTCAGAACTCTCCGAAAAGAGTCACGCATACTCTTTTTTTTCTTAGAGTGTTCTTCACACGCTAGGAAGCAGCCTCCAATGCATCCTTCGTCACTGCCCTTTACCTGCGTAGTGTATGACAACAATGATAAATAAAAAATGATACTAGATAGGAAACTCACCAAGAAAGCCAGCCATTGTTAAAGAAAGTAAAACGAATTAAGATTGTGCCACCTGGGAGTCACAATTCTTAATCATCTCTTTTTTTCCCTACGCGCCAAAAAAGGCAGCTGGAGAAAGAAAAATTTTAAAAGAATCGGAGCCTGTTTAATTGCAGCCACCGTTAGTGAAGCTTCGAGACCTCTACTGTGCACCGCTCGCTCTTAAACGAAGGAGCGCAATTTACGTCCTCCAACGGGGATTTCAACAACGGCAGCTCTTTCATTCGGCGTAAGTAACCATGCCTAGAGCGGCGCACGTACTGATACCCGACCAACCCACGGCGTCCGTTGCGAAAATGAAGCGGCTCGACCAGGGTGCGCCGAAGAAATGGGAAAGGAATCGTTTCGCTCCTGAACGGACCAGACTGAGTTAAACAAAATGCACGAAAAAGAAAAACCTCTCATTTGTAGAAACCATCCTTCCTATAACCATGGCGCCCTTATTCGGTGCGCTATAGCTCAGCACGGCCATCACCGAACTCGTCTCCGGGTAAGAACCCAGTTTAATTGCGTCAAACGTTAACGATGCCCTGAAACGACGACGTCGATAGGGCACCGTTTGTCCCTGAATGACGCAAGATAGGCTTCCCTGTATTTTTTTTTTTTTTTTGCCGACGACCTTTTAGGTCCCTAGACGCCACCTTTGCTCAGGTACAAAAATACTCAATACGACTTTCTGAAAAATACCCTTAGCACCGATTCCCTGCCGAGGGTTTCAAACAGTAGCTTTCAAAATAGAAACAGCTCAATAAAGCGAAATGAAAGTATACGATGGCATTCACGTTCATATATACGTGGCCAGAAAAAAGAAACGCTAACCTTGCAAGAGACAAAATAAGGAGGCTGTGCAGAAAAAAAGGTATGGAGGAAAAGAAACTCTTCTCATTAGTTGCGTGCAGGGGTTCATTTGTTAATGGTATAGCGCCGATGGCAAGGGGCTTTTCTTTAGCCTGATTGCTTGATGATTACGGTGGCTATGGAGCGGTGAGGTATTTCACAAGTAAGCGTCATGCGTTGATGAAGAGTGTTGCAAGTATCTTATTACGCCGAAGCTCCACGTTTCTTAATTAGAACCCGACACGAAGACGTTACGTCTGTACATGTTTTTCTTTGCTTTTTTTGACGTCGTCACGTTGTTTCAGGATTACATAACAGCTAGAAGTTAAATTTATTGAAAGGGATTGGTTTTATAAAGAACAGATAGGAGAAGGCGAAGTGAGCGTTCACATAAGCATGCTGCTTTTACATACAATGTGCGAAGATCCTCACTCATATGCAGCGACTTCCTAATTATGCTGCTGAATCACCCTCAGTGATTGAAAAAAAAAAGCTTACGGGGTCTCTTATGCAAGCAACTAAGACTCGAAGGCGAAAGCTATCTTCTTTTTCTTCTCAGTCGATGTAGTGCTGCACAATTTATGTTGCAATGCGGCATTGTCAGCAATTTTTGGATTCTTTCTTTTTGGGCATCTACACCACCTTGATGCCGCATAGCGCTGTTCCAGGGCCTAAACTATAAAGGCACTATCGGCCGGAAATTACGAGCGAATTGGTATGCGAGGTGGTTCACCGTCAGTTCACTACACGTGGGCTGACAGGATTGCTAAAGCGTAGCGACACTGACTTACAGCCGGCCACAGTTTCTTCGCTCTGGTTCTTCTTCGATCTTGCCCTTCAACTACAATGGAAACCCGGTGCGGGAATTTATGTGCGGTCGTCCCATAACGGTTGACCGGAGCTGTTCCATTTACTTCCGGTGTGCTAGAAGGAAAGTCTGCTTGGTTTACTGCTTGCGAGCTGGCTGTGTCCCAGATCATGGCAGTCTTTTTAAGCGACATATTTTATAGCCCAAAATAAAGACGGCTCTTTGCGTTCATTCCTACCTCACTCAGCTTTAGTGTAGCGTCGCAAACTGAACTTTGTCCTGAATTTTCTCCCTAACTATTTATTTTTCACTTCGTATTTGTCCTTACACCTTTCTCACTTCCGCGCTTTCCTTTTTTTACGTACATTAATTTCTCTCCCCACAGGGACTTATTCTGTTGGCCAGACAAACCAACGTGCACGTCTGTTGTTCGTAGGGAGTATCGAAATTGCTGATCCGAAATTTACAGGAATTGAAGAAAATCGTCATCGAATAAATTCCTACAAGTTGCATCCGAAAATGCTTTCTTGGATCGCACGCGAAAAAATATTCTAGCCAATTCTGGCCTGGACCAGCTACTATGGGCGAACCAGCATGCCGAGGAAGCTGTCTAGAGGCGCGGTCTCTCCGTTAGCTCCTCGGTGGGAGCCTAGCGCATCAACCTGCCAGAAATTATAAAAGATTGTCATCTCTCTCTCCCTCATTGATTAACTTGTTTAATTTTCCTTTTCTACTTCCTCAGAGATCTGTTCATGTTTTTTTTTTTTTACTTGATATGTATGTCATCTACTCCACTGTTTTAACGCGATAGCGTTAGAGAGCTCGTGTCGCAGAAATTCCGGTGTCGGCGTCGGCACCGTTGGTTGTGAGCGAAAAATCGTCCGTGACCGAAAAATCAAGAAAGAAGCAAATAAAAGAATCAACAAACATTTTCGGTTTCATTGAGGACCGAACCCGGGCCGTTCGCGTGGCAAGCAGGTGTCCTACCACAAAGCCACGATGTTACTTGCAGCTGCTTCGGAAAAAAACACTACATAAATGCCATGTAGTGGAAGGGGTCTCCTTAACACATTTTGTTCGGTAGGTTTCACGACGAAAACGAGCCCATTCGGCGATTTGTAGGCGCATAGGCGAGGCCATCAAACTACGTCGAAAAAGGCCGGGATAGTGCAGCCATCGCCGCTAAAAACACACACGAACTTTCAAACAGCTCTAAAAATGGACAACTATGTCCATCTAGCGGAAAACATTTCAAGCCAACGCTAGTTTTCTAGAGGAGGCGTTGATCAAGGAAACAGCAAACGCTAGATAATGTGCTGCCATCTGTGAGGCATTGTGAGAAATATGTCTCGACTCTTTATGGCCTCCGAGATGGCGGGGGCGCGGCGTGTATCTTGGAGGCCATGCGACTCTCGCTTTAGATCAAAAACTTGTACCATTCGCGCGCGCGCGTGTGTGTGTCTGTGTGCGCGTGTGTGTAACAATACACATTAATGAGTATGCACTTAGTGGTTGAAGTTGATTTCGCTATCGCGTTCAACTCTTAAAGGCGAACCTTAAGGGTCCCCCAATTTTTGTTCAAGTGGGAAAAATGTAGGTAAGTGAGCAACCATATATTTTAAGTATATAATTAAATACTAAATATTGAATTTGAAGCCGAATACCCCGAGTACGTTCAACGAAAAAAGAACAATACAGAAAGAGGTAAATTCTAGGGGAGAAAATTTCTTCGCAAACTGAGAGTCGAACCCGCGTACACATCATCCGAAGGCGAGTGGCTAGCAGAACACAGCATAACCTTCGTAGTACAGTATAGCAACGGAGTGGGAAGGGGAAGTGAGGGGAGGAGGGAGTAAAGCTCACCATAGAAAGAAAGAGAAATAGAGACGCAGAATGAACGAAAGGCTGAAAGAAAAAGATGGAGAGGGAAAGAGAGAGTCAGTGACAGAGAAAGATAGAGAGAGTGAGAGAAAGAGGAAGCGGGAAATACAGTGACAGAGAGGAAGAAATGGAAGATAGAGGAAGAAAGATAGAAAGACCGAGAAAGAGATAAAAATGGAGAGAGAGAGAGAGCGAAAACTAGGGAGGTGAGGATGAGGTGGAGGGGAACGCCACAAGCTCAGCTGTTACCTCAGTGTTCGCACCACTAGTGCGAGCTGCCCTACTTTTTTTGTTAGGAAACTGTCCGACCACCTCCTCTGCCATCATCGTAATCATCACCCGTACTACGCCCACTGCAGGGCAAAGGCCTCTCCCTTGTTCCGCCAATTAACCCGGTCCTGTGCTTTCTGCTGCCGCGTTATGCCCGCAAACTTCTTAATCTCATCTGCACACCTAACTTTCCGTCTCTCCCTCGCGCGTTTGCCTTATTTATTTATTTATCAAATACTGCGGACACGTAGTCCTAGCGGGGAGGGCAATAAAATGGTGCAACACTGAACACGTTTGAAAAAAAAGTTGGAAAGAACAAAGGAAACAAAAACAATATTACAGAAATAGAGTCAATATGTCCGGCAAAACGCTATAAAACAAATCAATAATAATGAGGATTATGATGTTGATTCGATTATACAATTCCATTCGGTCATAGTACGAAGGAAAAAAGAATTCTTAAATATGTTCGTTCTCGCGAAGTAAGGTGTTAATGCATCTTGTCTATGGTAGCGTGTCGGTCTGGTTAATAGGGGTGATAGATATAGAGATGAGTCTAGTGGTGAATTATTCGTGTAAAGTAGTTTAAAAAGTTCCACTCTCTGTCTTTGTCTTCTCATCTCGAGTGGTTCAATATGGTTACTTTTCATAAGTTCTGTGGGTGAATCTAATCTTGAGAATTTGTTAAATATAAATCTAACTGCCTTTCGCTGCACTCTCTCGAGGTTAGTGATATTAGTTTTAGTATACAGATCCCAAACAATACATGCATACTTCAGTTTAGTTCTGATTAAGGTGTTATAGCATAGCAATTTTACATCAGAAGGGGCTTTTTTAAGTTTGTGCCTCACGAGGCATAATTTTATGAAGGCTGAGGTGCAAGTGTTACTAATATTGTCATTCCATGTTAACATGTTGTTAAAGGTGACTCCTAGATACTTATATTGGGTTACTTCGTGCAGAGGGGATGAACCTAATTTATACGTATGAAGCAAGGGTGATTTCTTGTGAGTCATTCGCATTAGTACGCTTTTGTCTGTGTTTAGTGTCATTTTCCAGCACATGCACCATTCAAGAATATTATTTAAACTACCACATAAACTAATTTGGTCATTGACAGAATTATTACCTTTAAAAAGCACGCAATCATCAGCGAATAATCGAATCTGCACACCACCTTCAACCATGTTAACAATGTCGTTAATATATATAATAAAAGTCACAGCTTTGCCGCAAGGGCGAAGAAATGAACGTGATAGCAAGAAACTAATGCTATACGAAGTGAGGCTCGCCAATAGACACTCTCAGTTTGAGCAGCTCTCCTGCTGCAAAGGCGGCCAAAGGAGCGAAGGAAACTAGCGTGCTTCAAGTGTCGAGCTGTGACACTTGATAGTTCGCGCTCATCTTCTGTTTGTTCGTTTAGCGGCGTCCCTTGAGCTCGAGTGGCTTTCGTACGCTCCGTAACATGAGCGCGGACATCACGGTGAAAGCGTGAAACATCCCTCTTCCCCTCACCACGAGAAAACCGCGCGAGCAAACAGCGGAAGGGCAAGGTTCTCCCTGCTTTACACGAATAAACTGATTTACGCCCGACCCGGCCCGCGGGCTGGGCTCGGGCGGGCCGACGTATTTTTACCTCGGGCCCGGGCCGGGCTCGGGCTGCTTGGAGTTTAATCGGGCCGGGCTCGGGCCCGGCGCAAAGCGCGACTCAAGCCCGAAACATAGAGAATGAGCGGGAATTGTTTTCCAGCACGCATACAGCGCCTTTTCCGCTTTTCCTTTCCATTGCAGTTGTTAGCGAGTGGAGCGACAGTGGTGAGAATGTAGCAGTTACAAAAGATGAGCTCTCCAATTATCTCTCCATGGAATCACCCTCCTGTCCATCTGAAGTTTTAGTCTTCTGGAAAAACAAGCCGCAGAGATATGCCAAGCTTGCCAGGCTGGCAAAAAAGATATTAGCAATTTCGGCGACGAGTGCAAGCAGCGCACGTAACTACAGTTCGGCGGGCTACATAATGCAAAAGCGCCGCACATCGTTGAAGCAGGAATCGCTGCACTGCATGCTTGCTGTTTTTGCACGACAATTTGTAACCTGTGCAATAGAGACTGTTCGTCGTGTGTCGTTTGATCATATTTTATATGCTCAATAAAATGCCACATTACCGGAAAACGATGTTTTGTTTTCACAGCGAACCTTCAAAAAGACGGGCCGGGCCGGGCAGGGCCCGGGATTGTGTTTTTGTACGTCGGGCCGGGCCGGGCGGGCTCGCAGCCCTTTGACGTCGGGCTCGGGTGGGCCTTCGACAATGTCAGCGGGCCTGGGCCGTGCTCGGGCTCGGAAATACGGCCCGTGCACAGCTCTGGTGCCTGGTTCGATTCCGCGCTTCGGAAGCATTTTTCTGAATTATTTTTCTTTGGGGCGTTTATATATGTATACATACTTATACATATACGGTGCATGACGGCGGCGACAGCGACGGCGACGGCAAAATTCAGCCGAGACTGTCCATATAATTGCTATCGCAATAAAAAGAAGAGGGCCGAGGACACTGCCCTGCGGCACACCCGATGTGACTGGAAGGCAGCCCGATTTTGCACCATTAATCTCTACGAATTGATTCATGTTAGATAAATATGCAGCAAGCCAAGAAATAAACATTCCCGGAATTCTTGCATGTTTAAGTTTAATAATTAATTTATCGTGTGGGACAGTATCAAAGGCTTTCCGGAAACCTAGAAAAATTATGTCGATTTGTCCGTTTTTGTCAAGAGTTGATGCAAAAGAATGAACAACAGTGATCAGATGCGTGACAGTCGAATGCCCTCTTCTAAATCCATGCTGACAATTAGTTAAAACAGAATACTGATCTAATTATGTAGTTATGCTTTTTACGATAATATGTTCAATAAGTTTGCAGCATGATGACGTTAATGAAATAGGACGGTAATTTTCTACGAGAAGACGGTATCCCTTCTCTTGGAATACTGTCAGTTACTCTTAAAGGGACATTAAAGAGAAACAATGAATCGATTTTGATCAATAAATTGTGCTCTGAGAACTCTAATATCGTTAATTTCGCCATCCAAGGTTTATCAATTGAGGAGAAAATCAAGTTCAAAGTTTCATTTTTAAATTTCGCGCCGAAATTTCTCCGCGTGACGTCACGAATTTCAAAGTGTATTTATCGTATTTTGGCGCCATTGGCTCATCAAAATTACCCAAAACTAGGTATGTAAAGTCTATGGCTCCCTCAGACGACAATGTACTTCGTTTTTACCGATTAGGAACTACGTCTCTAGTAGTCGCCGTCAAAACATGTGACGTCACGGCGAATGGTGCGGGAACTTCAAGGCGGCGTCACCACCCACATTTTGTTTTTGCGCGTTTTCTCGCTTACTAAGCGTCTTCTCGCAGCAAGCGTGATGTTTTTGGTATCGTGAAAGAGTACTTTACTAATATGAGAAAAATCGTTTTGCTCTTTAGTGTCCATTTAATGACCAGCGGTTATCTTGCCTACGCGCTACATGCACTGCCCATCTCCATTTCTTCTTTTTGATATCGATTAAGATGTCTTTAACACCTGCTTGTTCCCTGACCCACTATTAAGGTTACACCTATCATTTTCGTTTCCATTCCTCGCGGCGTCGTTCTCAGTTTAAGTTAAACCCTCTTTGTAAGCCTCGAGGTATCTGCTCCGTGGGTGAGTACCGGTAAGATGCAGCTGCTATATACCTTCCTCTTGAGTGATAGTGGTCAACCACCATTCATGATTTGAGAGTGCTTGCCGAATATGCTCCATCCTATCTTTATTGTCCTAGTTACTTCAGTCTCGTGGTTCGGCTCTGCTGTTACTACCTGCCCTAAGTAGACGTATTCCTTTACAAATTCCAGTGCCTCGCTACCTATCTTAAAGCGCTGTTCTCTTCCGAGACTGTTGCACATCATCTTAGTTTTCTGCATATTAATTTCCAGACCTACCGTTCTGCTTTCCTTGTCCACTTCAGTAATCACGAGTTACAATTCGTCCCCTGAGTTATTAATCAATGCAATGTCGTCAGCGAATCGCACGTTCCCAAGGTATCCTTCATTAACTCGTATCCCTAACTTTTTTCCAATATAGGGCCCTGAAAGCCTCCTGTGAGCATGCGGTGAATAGTATTGGGGAGATCCTGTCTCCCTGCCTTACACTCTTCTTTATTGGGATTTTGTCGCTTTCTTTGTGGCGGACTATGGCGGCTGCGGAGCCGCTGTAGACTTCTTCCAGTATGTTCATATATGCTTCGTTGACGCCCTGATTCCGTAGTACCTCCTATAGCCTGACTAAACGAGGATCACGAAGGTTTACTCGTGCACGGCAGCTATTCATTTCATGCTGTTTTAAAGGAAAGCCTCTATTTAGTATAGAATATTTTTTTTCAATGTTATGTCGCAGCTTCGCTATTGTCTTTTAGCATTTCCCGTTCATTTGACTTCCACCGTGTTTCAACAAAGTTCCATTTTTTTATTTCTTCACTAGAGCTTTCCAGCGCACTGAAGAGGGTTGTTTCCAGCAAAGTGACATAAGGCACACACGCAGGAAGAGGCTTTGTGTCCATGGTCTTCCTCGACAGCAACTCTCGACGTAAAGTCACATCGACCCAGTTTTTCGTACGCCCATGACAACCGACTATGTAAAATACAAAAACGAGGGTCCCTCCCGTCCAAAGGGTATAAGTGGTGCAGCGGACACACTCGCAATCACCGGCTGTTTCTAGCTCGGTTAACGATTAACCAGGCTCACGCAAAGCGAGGAATAAGGCCAACGAAGCTAAGGGGATTAGCTGAAAAACAAAATGGCTACAGAGACACGAGAGATCTCCGGTCGGCAGAAAGTGTGAAAAGTGTCAAATGCGGAGCAACTATAAACGCAGAGAAAAAATATGCTGAGGGCCGATTCCAGGCCAACTGAAGCCAATTTTTAGTGCATAATTATAATTCTGAACAATAATATCGATCATGTGTAACGTAAGTAAACTTCTCTTTGACAGTTTATCTCGTTTTTTATGGTTTCCGTATGTACGCTGTGCCTAAGGAGCTTTCTTTTTTGCAAGATTTTTTTTCTCTCTTTGAGATTATTAGCTACTCACTCCCACAACAATTTCTTCGTCAAAGTTTCCAACATATTGACCACAAAGAAAGATAATTGTCTCAGATAATCTTGTTAAATATCGCGTCATTGTACATTTTGCCCCCATTTCAATTGTTGGCGTTCTTGTAAGACAAAACAGCATTGTTTTTACCATGTACTTGAAACACCAAAGGAACAAAACAAAAGACTGAGAGGGTCTATGCGTGATGGAAGCAATGAGAAAGATGAAACAGCGATTGTCAAGGCAAGATTAATGTCTGAAAGCTCTGTGATACGCCATCGTGTACTATGATATGGAATTATGGAAACACGAGGAACGAAAAAACTATGCAGCAACCCTTCATCGATTACACTCGCCTTTTATATAGGGCAGCGCCGTAGGCGTGTGTTTAAAAACACGTATGAACCAGAATTCTTGAGCACTATGCAAAGTACAGCGGTCTGTTGAGAGGGGCGGGGACAGTGGAAGAAACAATGCAGCCGCAATGACTCCTACTAACACTATCATCTCCCTGCTTCTCAGCATCCTTCGACGTGAATGCGTGGGCGAGACCGTGGTAGCAGCGCTCAAGATCAAGTCACCGTGGAAGATCGGGAAGTGAAGAGTCCCAACACAGCATCCCGAGTGGGGAGGATAAGCACCGAGCACACAAGCGGGCGTTTTCGCGTATAGCCGGCTTTGGTAATCGATATAGGCCCCCTCTTGTGCTCGTCGATGTATTTCGCTCCTCGAAGCAGCGGAGCATGACGCGGCTTTCGTAATGAGAGCTGATTAATCGGCTCGCCTGACCGCTGACGTCCACGCTGTCGCCTGCCTACCAGTCGACCTTCACAGTATGTGTGTGTGTGTGCTTCTGCGTGCGAACTCTATGGCGGCACAAAAGCAATTGCATGCGGAGGCCATGGTCGATCGAAGCTTTTCGGGGTGAACGTGCTGACAGGGGGGCGTGCCGAAGTCCCTGTCAGAATTTTACAAGCAGCTGAGACTTCGGGGGGAAAAAGAAAGAGAAAACTGTTGTTTTCACCTCGATGAACGCATGGTTGTGAAGCCCAGCGGTATTATTCTTGGTGTTTGCGAATCAAGATGTTTTTTCGCCTTCGGCCGGTTGCCCTATGGAGTATTCCTTTTCAAAAAATCGCCGACGATTACGATACTGCCTAATGAATATTCTCAGTGGAGCTGTTTAGGGGTTTTGATTTTGTCATAAGTTGAAGCAAACGATGCGAGAGATGTATATATGTGCGGTTGCGTACCACTCTTTATTTCCCATAACTCTTGCTTTAAGAAACACTCCTCTGCCAGTCTTTGACTGTTATGAAGGAAGCTTTGTGGTCGGAAAAGTGAATGGAAATACGTTCGACTTGCTGCATCAATGCCTGGTTCTCAAAGACGAGGTCTATGCAAGTGTTTCGCGAGGTCGTCACAGCAGTGGGTTGAGTTAAGACGGAGAGTAACGGGATGTTCTCGCGCATAAGCGGTGGGAAGCTCTTGTTTGTTTTTATGATTTCACGCAGACGGAGCGTAGCGCGACTGCCTCGCTAACCGGGAGACCACGGAAGGCAGCGCGTGGGTGCGTTCCACAACAGCCGCCGCAGGCAGGCCTCCGTAAATGCTGCGCTTTACTTATGGTATCGGCGGACGCCCTCGCCGCATACCTTAGTGATGACGTCATCGGCGACAGCACGACGGCGCGCACTGCTGTGGCGCCGTGGCGGCCGCCGCAGAAGCTGTCATCTCACTCCTGTCGTTTCCTCCTCCTCACGCTCTTCTCGCTATCGCCGTCATTCATCCTCGGCTGCGCTCCGCGTTCGCCCTCTTTCATCCTCGTTCGCTTTGCCAGTGACGATGACGCCGACGCCGCTCAACACAGAGAACGGGCGCCTAGGACCTGCGCTCTAAAAACTTGGTATAAATGCCATGCGGCGTCTTGACTATTTTCTATTTTCTGTTAGCTTTGTGAGTGCTTGTGTGCGTGCGTGCGTGCGTGTGTGTGTGTGTGTGTGTGTGTGTGTGTGTGTGTGTGTGTGTGTGTGTGTGTGTGTGTGTGTGTGTGTGTGTGTGTGTGTGTGTGTGTGTGTGTGTGTGTGTGTGTGTGTGTGTGTGTGTGTGTGTGTGTGTGTGTGTGTGTGTGTGTGTGTGTGTACACTCGCATCACGGGGCGTTACCAATGTCTCTTTATCAAAGGAAATGGTAAGGCCACATAACGTGGTGGGAGGCACACGCTCCGATACAAAATCGGCTCCAGAGATTCCAGCGCGAAGCACAAGGATGACAATGGGTGATTTGGTCTTAGAATGTGCAATTGTCACGACCACTCACTGAAAACAGGCCATTTGTGCACCGGCGCGTCAACAGATGCTGCCGGACTCGCTTTCACAAGTTGTTCAGCCAAGTTTGAGACCCGTGCACGAAGGGTTCTGTGTGTTGTTCATGCCTCGCGAGGCATCGCTAGAGCATAGGCACTCACCGTCCTCAATCGACCGAGATGCAGTCGCCACGGGAACGGAGGCAGTGTAGTGAAAAGCGAGGAGGAAGGGTTGGTGGACAGGATAAAAGCGGCGGAAGGGGCGTCTCTGACGCTGGCAGGTTTGTTCGCCGCTAGACGGGGAACGACGCTGCTTGACCACAAAGCAAGGGGTCGATTCGGCAGCGCAGATGGCACGGCTCCCACGTGAGCATCATCGCACAGTGAACGATGACCTCGCAAAACAATAGCATTTACCTCCCTACTACGTGGCGGCTTAGAATATACAGGTAGGCGGGATATTTAGAGTTAATATTACGGCAGGGCCAGTAAATTACGAAGAACCAATATTTAATCATTATCATCAGCTTCTTGTTCTTCTCCCTCTTCTTCTTCTTCTTCCTCTTCTTGTGATTGATGTGTGGTTTTGGTGCTTTTGTTGTCGGCGTCCTTCATGTTTAATAGTTCTGGCAAGCACTAGACATCACTGACACTTTGCTGGGAGCCAACTGTTTCGTATCCGATCTCGCGTAACTACAAAACGCTGGTGCAAGAAAATACGACTGCTCCAGGGAGAGATGCTCTCCGCGTAGTCATTTCGCGCTGAGAGCACAACACGTAGAGGAGTATACGAGCCGCCCGCTGCGATTGCTTTCGAGATAGCGCGCGCGCCAGCAATCGCGACCGCGCCCATAGATTCAAAGTTCAAAGTGGCTGCTCGTGCGACAATCCCCCGCCCCCCTCGTGTTTTTTCATGGTCGTTAAAGACGGGCGGGGAGTTTCCTGTCTGCTTCGACGGCAGGCCTCCCGAGCGGGGTGATATTATCGCATGCAACCTCCGAGCGACGGAAATGGACCGGCTCGTTTGATTTCTACGTCGGCCGCATTCATCACCCCCGCTCGCGCGCTTTTACCCGCGGTGGGATCTTATCAACTTGGACTTCATACCGGAAGGACATGACGGCAACGGCGCCGGCAAAAACCCGTCGAGACTGTCCCTATAATTGCTATCGCAATAAAACGCTTTCTACGAACAGCAATCACGGCTATAAGCAGCTCAACCAAACCTTTTATGTGTGTTCCGCACGTAGGGTTACAAGCGCAGCGCGAGGTTACCACTTTCTCTAGCGCCCTCTCTGACAGGTAGTAAATATAAAGAAAAATATGAGCTATCAACAAACACGCAATAACATAAACAAACAAAACATGACCAAGCAAGAAATCTATTGACGTACTTAGATCTTCATGACACTGCCGAGCTTAAAGGAGCTCTTTGAGCATTGTGCTTTTTTTGTCTCTTTCACTGTGCCTCTAACTTTCGAACTGCTCCATCCCTTTCCCCAGTGTAGCGTAGCATGGGAGATTTCTAGACTGGCTAAAATCCTTGTCTTCCCTCTCTGTCCTGTTACTTCCTTCCTTATCAACCAAACACGTAAACTGTGTGCATTCTGCTCTAGTTTTAGTAATAGATTGAGCTCATGGTTCAGTTTCTTTAAACAGACACTAAAACTATAACTGCGCTACAAACTACGCAACACTGCAACTTCATCTACATTGCACGCAAATTATAAGTTCCGTTAAGCGAAAACGACTTAGAACCTTGTCAGCCGCATTATATACCCTCTTACAAACAAACAACATCTGTGCTGCGTGGTGTCTAATATTGTAGACGAGTTCATTGTTGCGAGATAACAGCGTATTTTTCTGATATTTCGAGCACGTTCAACTGCTCCCTCTACGCAGAGCAATTGTCCAGTGCGTCTCGGCGCTTAATTGAATTCGCTCTGGACCGAAGGTTTCACTCCCTTTTAATCTAACGAAGTTAATTAACCACAAATAATAGTTTCAATCTCTCAATTCCCGTAGATACACGGTACTGCAGAGAAAAGGACGTGCTGCCGTTGAAGAGGTCAGAGCCAAGCGAGCACGATACAATGCAATCCACGTTGCATGCCCTTGTTTATTCATTCGCTCATGTCCTTACTTTTCTATATTCGCTGTTAATACGGACGCAGAAACCCTGTTGCTCAGCACAATGGCCTACGAACATGTCAATAAAACGCTACACAATGAAATACATTCACTTCATCCCTGGTGTATTTTAGTTAATGACAAGTGGCCTTTTTGATGCAACGAAGGCTCCTTCCCCATCCCACTACCCATTCCCCCAACCATGCCACTCTCTGACTTCCCCCCACCACCTCTTTGCTAGAGCTGTTTAATTAATAGCGGGCTTGAGTTTCAGATAATTCGCCCTGACACACGGGACAGAAGGTTACGCGACGGATGACAGCTACTCTGCTATGTGACGTAGAAAGAGCACGTCTGTGCGAGTGCGCAGGCATGAGGACCCGCATAGCCACCCTGCCACTTACTCTCTCCCATCTGCCTGGCTTTCCGGCCGGCTTTCATCCGTGACTGCCGAAGATGAGCCGGGTCATTAAAGTCGCACGCATTAACCTGTCGGAAAATATATTTAGTGGACAAGTTCACCAAGCGAATTATCCGACAAGGAAGAGATGCTGCTTAAGAGATACCCTCTTGTCAGTCGGACCTGAATTTGCGCGGTGTGAAACCCCAACGCTGGAAAAACGACTTCAGTTCAGCCTAATTTTCGCTTTTCTTATTTGTGCTTGTACGTAAATACAGTTTCTTTCCTCTGTATTTTTGATGAACAAAAGGAAAAAGGAAACGCTGCAGTGGATCGCACAATACAACACGAAAAAAAAAAAACAATTCATGAACGTGTTTCGCCCTCAGTAAATGCCATCCAAGCTAATTGCATGGCGAAGCTTGACTTTGGCGGTGCTGGATTCAAAACTACGTTTCTCTCCTAATCTTATTCATTATGTTTTTGTTAGCACTGGGACAGCCTGCATTTTATCCAGGGACCTTGCGAAAGGCCGCAGTCAAAGAAACAAAAAGCCTTGTGTTGTTTTTGTTACAAGAGAATCCGAAATGCAATACATCCACCCAAAGGCTCTCCAGAACATGTCTTTGTCGGACACCAAAGAAAGAAATTCGTGGCCGCTATGTAGAGACGGGTCCACTGTTAAAGGGAACATTTGCGTGCAGGGCATGTTTGTATTTTGCTCTCTGCCAAAAACATAGTGGCTTAGATTTACATAAAACTACTGGTGGTTGACAGTTCTGCCTCTTCTTGACAGTCTATAGTGCAGTGCATGAACAATGTTTCCCTGTCCCTTTGCTGTTAGAAGGCCAGCAAAATGAAAGGTGCTCGTTGGAGTGTTTCCTTTAACAGTGGACCGTACTGTACGTTGATAAACATTGCCTCCAATACACAGGCTTTTGCTACCAAGGTCAGCGCAGTAGAACCGTCTATGTGAATAACAAAGGCAAAAATTCTTCTTGGCATCACATATGCACCCAATGTACTTAATAAGGCGCGTTTTTTACCTTGCTACAGGGTTTCCATCGTTTCAATAGTCATAACAATGAAGTTTTATTATTTATGCTATTTACTAAACGCTTCACTTCCTTTGGTAGGCTCTAGTAAATATTCGGTACTCTGGTCGTGTCAGCCTACGAGGGAAGTGAACAGTTTTCGCCCGCAATTTTTAATGTAGTGCAGCGATGGGGTTATTTGGCATGGCATTTGTTGTTGACAGAATCAGTACATTGTCGTGCTGGCATTGCTTTCAACTAAGTCTACCCTACATCTTGCCATGGTGTAGGATTGATTCCAACTGAGCGCAATGACTGCACGATAATGCACTAATTCTATTTAAAACAAACTGCATGTCACTGAACTGGATTTATCATTGAATCCTGCTGGCTTAATGATCGACTAGCGTGACTGTACCAAAACATCTATGTGCGGGAATGAACACAGCGGTGTCCTGACTAGGTAATAGGTGAAGTAGAAACACTAGGAAAGTTAGCGGACGTTTAATGACCGGAAAAACTCTAAGGAATCAGCTCACAAAGGTCCGTGTATGTAGCCTCCTTTTGTGCGCCCCGGTCAAATTTCCATTCCAAACAGCCTTGAGCATCTACCAACATGCCAAATTCCGTGTTTTTGTTTGCTATTGATGCGTGGCTGGTGGCTGGACTTCGTGAACGGGTGTACCGATCGAAGCTTCTGAATATTTACACCTCGTTGCGCGAACAAACACCCAGGCCTGACAAGAAAAGCCTTTCTACTTTATCGATCAGGAAGCCCGCTGTAATGGTCTCAGTGAACAGCGTGGATCCATGCTGGAGACCACAGCGTCGCGGTCCCTACCATGGCTGTCCACTTTCACAGCACGTGTTCACTCTTTCTGGACATTCTTTTCCACTGCGCAACCTTCTGCTTCATTGTATATTTCGCGATGCAGCTGGGAACTTGTCTAACTGTGCAGGCATGCAGGTCTGTTTTTACTATACCTGAAACTAGTTCCTTCGCAGTACAGTGCGTTGAAAAGACAATGAGGTAGAAAGCGAAACAAGTGAAGGTGAAACAGATGTGTATAACAGTGGCTGCTCGGCACTCGGAAAATGGCAAAATGATGTACGAAGCAGGGAATAAAAATATAGGAAAAATGAACAAACAACAGTCTGTGGTGTCACAATCCCCTACATAGTCTGGGAAGACTTCACCAAGTCACACGTAGTGTCAATACCCCGCTGACATTTACAACGCCCGCATATACAATGGCAAATTATCGCACAGCTCAGTATGTTTGAAGTAACTCGGGAATTCATTTAGAGCGCTTTGCGCAGATCTCCAATCATGCGAGCGTACTAGAACGTTGTTCTTTGTGGGTGGACGTTGGTCTAGCTCGTATAGTGTGGATCAACGTTACTAGAACAAACTCAGTTTCAAAGCTCCGTATCTCCGCCAGCGGAGGAGGGTGGTCCGAACGGCGGTCGCGAGAACTAGCGGCGCTGCAGTTCCGTCTTGCGCCACTATCGGCGCGTCGTCTGCTTCCACGGCATAACGCTGCGGTCCGCCGCGCAGTTGCTCGCGGCAATTGCGCGGCAACTTTCTTATTGTACTAGTTAGGTGGATACTTAGGTGGATATGCATAAGGTCGCCTTTATGCATTGGCCCGCGTGCGTTGTTCATTGATTGGCTAAGAATCGATGTTCGGTCTATATTTCCACGCCCACTTCTTGTTTTATTTTGATGTATTCGGGTTTGACCAGCAAGGACGGTTATCAACGCTCGACGCTGTCCGCGAAGCAGGGTTCGCGAAGCTTCGCGATTGTAGTAGATCGTTTTGGTAAGATTGCGCGCTGCACTCGAATGTTCCAGCTTTGTCGAGAGATAACGCCACCACCAGCGATATCGCTGGAAAGTTCGACAGCGCCTGTATAAAAGCCGACCCGCTTGACCGCTTGTCAGTTGATCGACGGTCGACGCTCTGTTCGCCGCTATCAGTGTATTGCTGTAGTTTGACTTTCAGTTTCCCGGCCACAAGTTCGGCCAAATCAAGAGTTTCATCTCGGACCTGCTGACTGCTGCCTTCGTCGAAGTCACGACCCTGTGACATTATTTGAGCTGTCTACATTGCGCTTAACTTCCAAGCATAGGGGTTTCTAAGCGAATGAGGGTTTTCAGCGTAATTTTTATAACTACCACCACAATTTTAGCCGCTGCCGTCTTATCTAGACCAAGAACAACCCAACACGTTTATAAAAGCCTTTATAGTGTACAAAGAAGCGTACTTACTCGAGATACAAAAACGTCCAAGAAAAACAGTACTCATGTTTCTACAATTTATTGAAGAAAACTTTCTCGAAAAACATCACCAATGCTTTGCAATGTTTACAAGACACGTTTTCGCGACGGTTAAAGGGATACTGACCCAAAATCGAAAAATTTTACGAGAACTCGGTAAATGAAATCTCAGTGTGCGATTACATCCAATAGATGTCGTCTCTGAGCAATTTTTTCAGCAGATAGTTGTATTTTCGGTGTCGCATTTTTCTACGTCGCATTCATCTACGGTGAATTAAAAATTCGAACAGATCCGCCGTGATGTGAGCACCGAGCAGTTATTCGCGCGTACTCTGTCACTAAAAGAGTCGTCAGTATTCAACTTCAGTTTTTCAACTTCACCGAGCAGATGTTCCATGCCCGCAGCACTTCTTACACTGTACGACAGCCGTTTGCGTTTCGTGCTGTAGCCGTTCACTACGCAGTTAAACTGCTCGTCAACTACAATGATCTTTTGCGCAAGTAGGTCTCCGTTCCCGAAGCAAAGTGTGGGATTGGGCTAGTTGGTATTCCATTATTAAAATGCTCAGCGCAAAAAATTTGACACGGTACACATAGATGTACCGTGTCAAATTTTTGCGCTGAGCAGCCCGTTCTCGAGCCGGCAAGTGTAAAATATTCCGCACATCTTGTTCAATACCTCGTTGTAAAATCTCTCGAAAATCCACTGCTGTGAAGGCATAGCGACAGCTGACAACTGATTGAATGTCGGTGTGATGCAACTCTCAGTCTCGGTAGCGTATATGGGTAATCGACTGCCTTTCGTTTTGCTGTTCTACTTCTGGCGGCTCCTCCAACTGGGCACTGGGCTTTCGCGGGACGCCGTGGGTTTTGGGGGGGATTTGCGCCTAAACCCCGAACATTTTGGCGTTGAAATGTGGGGTGGAAGTGCTGGGAAGAAGCGCGGCACGGAACCCGGGCGCGAGTTCCCACTTTCCACGTGGGATCAAAACTTCTCGTCCCGCAACGACACGACGATAGTGCTTTACAATGTCGTCACTCTCAAAATGAACGTCACAGACCTTGCATTTCGCAGTAAGCTTTCTATCTTTGCGATGCAAAGCTTGAATGGCGTAGGGTCTTTTGGAGGTCCGAAGAAGTGTCGTGAAGCGAAGTCGTCGTTGCGGTAGCCGCTCTTGCAGCCCGGCGCAAAGCAAGTCGGCATACCGCACTGTGAATCTGTTCGCCCTCGTTACGCTTCGTACATCATGCACGTGTCTTCGTACAAGACGCTAAGCCTGGTCAAGAACAGTCGCAAAAATGACGAGCTAACAAAGCGCAGACGACGCTGTAACCAACGTGCGCTCGTACATCGGCGGCGCCGATCACAAGCGCCAGCCACGCCAGCCGCGGGAGCTAGACGTGACTGCAGCGCCACTAGTTCTCACGACCGCCACGCGGACCGCCTCTCCGGCGGAGCTTTTAAACTGAGTTTGTTCTAGTAACGTTGGTGTGGATGGCATTGCCACATCTTGCTGGTGGAAACTACGGCACTCGCGAACAATAGGCCCGATCATTTCACTGTTAGACATTTTGACCGCACAAAAAAGACGAGGACAGAGGGAGATACGACGACACCCTCTGTCCTCGTCTTTTTTGTGCGGTCAAAATGTCTAACAGTAAGCACCAACTAGGCCAAACGCAAGTTCTCAGATCATTTCACGTCGTGCGCTAAGAAAAGAGACTACGACAACTCTTTAATAGGGAGAAGAGTGGTATACTTAATGGAATTTGCTAGTGTCTATAAAACCGTAAAAGCTGTAGGAATAGCCGCAAGGTTGAAATTGTCTGTGGAAGGCAGCCGGAACACTGCCAAGCTGCAGATTTCGCGGCTTTTTTTTTTCTTCACGCCCACATTTCTCGAGAAGTCGAAGTTCCTTTGATTGGTAGATTTCTCTCTTGCATCAGAGAACTTTCTTTTGCTTGACTTTTCAGTACTTAGGGAAGCACCAATCAAAACAAGAAATCCCACCAGGCTTTCTGATTTATCGAGAAATATAAATCGGAACAAAAAGAAAGTTAACGTTCCACATATATGGAATTGTAGCCACAAGAAACATGAAACCTTACAACATGAAACCTTTATGCATTTATGATGTCATCTTTTGTCTACATACAAAACATTGCTGATGTGAGACTGCTTTACAAACCTCGGTACCTGTCCCACCGGAACTCGGTACAGCCTTTGTGAATAAAGCTCACTTTAAACATTCCTCTATTAGCGCAAGTGCGAGTCAGAACGAATTATTCTCTGAAAAACATAAAAAGATAGGGATAGGGAAACGAAATGAAACGTTCGTTATCTAGAGGACGCGAGAAGGATTAATGGAAATGTCAAAATGACCACTAAATATATACAAATATCAAAGAGATTTTCGGGTATTGCGTCTTTCTCTGCAGAGTGTAACCCCTTGATATTATATCGCTATAGTTATTCCAAGTACACATCGCTACGAAAAGAAAGTTTTAACCCGGAACGTTGCTCTCGATTACCGGACTGCACACGAAACATTTTTGTTCCAGCACCACTGGCCAAACCGCTGACAAAACGTGGCCCACGACTCTTGCATCATAAACAATCTCGACTAATGCCAGACGCAGCGAGGGTGAACGCTTCTCCTCGAGGGTGCAATATATAGCAGGCCTGTAATCTACAGCAACGGCAGTTGCACACTCAAGACAGTGCCTTCACGAGGAAGAAGCGCTGCATGCGATGAGCAATAACAAAAGTGCAGCTTCGGCAGGTCTTCCTCACTTCCTAGTCCCTCAGAGTCGACTAACTTCTCGGCAGTTCAGATGTGCGCAAGCAAAATCATGGCGGATTCTGCCAGAAAGAGCGAGGCGGCCAGGTTACTTGCAAGTGCTGAGAAGGCAAGAATGACTTTTTCCTTCGACCCCGGAAGAGTTAGGATGCAGGATGCGACAACCAAACAAACTATGCCGTCGCTGCACTACGCCATCTTGCAGCCGGGTGAGAACCCGCCTGAAACGAGGGCTAGGTTCAATAGATGCGATGACTCATCAACTACATCTGACCTCCCCCCCTCCCCCCATTCAGGCTACGTTTTAGTGTGTTCAAGTGACCGGGTCCGGGAGAGCCAGACGGTGTGGTCATCCGCCCTGCTGTCCTGATTTGCATTCTTCTGCTCCTCGGCTCAACTTTCCCTTTCAATTCTGCAGTTTTTTTTTTCTTGCTCTTGCTTGTCCAAATTCACACCAGATCTACCTTCCCTTTAGCTGCCACAGGGATCTAACTCCCTGGCTAAGCTGGGAATAATGACGCATGCAGAAGCAATCCGTGCCGCCTGACGCCCTCGGCTGGGGTGCCGAGCAGATTTACGACTGCGCCCTTTGTCTTCTGTCATCACAATTTGCTTGGAAGCCTGTGGGACCCAACTCCTGATAAAGAAGGAACACGTTTTGCTTAGTACAAAAGAGAAACGCTCCCGACTACGCTTACTCAGTCTATTTAAATTTGTTTTACCTGCAATAGGTGAAATGTAAAATGTAAGTTAACTTTGGATTGTCATACGGGGCGCACCACAAAGCTTTTGCCTTGTTAAATGGCAATAGTGCCCCGCGTCTTGTTCACATGCAGCAAGAGTGTTGCGTGGCAAAACTGGCAACGCCTTTTCCGAAACTAAGAAAACACAAGTAATCGTCAATAAAACTGGGAGTAAGGTGTGGCAGTCACTCTGTCTCATTAGAAAGCATACAGCAGCCTAGGCAATTCCGATCCTGACTTTTATATTTCATCTACGCCATCCAGATTTTGCAGCCGGAGAACGTGACATGACAACTAATAATTTTCATATAAAATTATTAAAGGGGCGTTAACTTCATGGTTTACTAATGCATCAAGTATAAGCGACAAAAAGTGGGCTTTCTTAAAAACACTTGTCTGTTTCTCTAAACGATTTGTACACGATTATAGAACTTCTTAACTACTTTTGTTTCTTCTCTTAATTATTCTCGATTCTGTATTTATTGATGTGTATACACAGCATCATGTGTAATAAAAATAACCTACCCCTGAGCCCATGCAATGATCGTCATCGCTTGTTTCTGTCCATGGGTCTTTTGGGCTAATACTTTTTCAAGCCTTTAACTTAGCCGAATGACCATCTATCTCTTGCGTAGCTGAAGACTTGTAACGCACTCGCCCGATTACCTCATTATGCTTTGAGCTGTCACCCTAGTTTGCCTTATCGCTTTCATTTTCACGGAAAAGAACACTTCTCTTGCACACACAATATGCACAAAAATGAAGCGGAACTCGTCGAAAGAACATCAACCTGCATAGGTATAAGTTTGCTTCACCAATGCATATGCATTTCATCACAGGCCAATCAACGTGAAAGCATGAACGCCTTTAGGTGCAAGAGGTAGTGCTTTCAACGTCGTCGAGATGAGAAGCAATCAGCTGGCATACATGCTGACGTGCACACCGGAGACGATGTTCCTGGAAACCTGTCGTGAAGGCCCATCTTTGCAAGCGGAGGCATCATCTCCCCATCACTCGTTCGGAGAAAGGACGATTTGCCCACTGGCATCTTCTCTAGGGATGACAAGAAGAAGAAATAAGAAAAGCTACCAGGAGGTGGCGTAAGAACGTGCAATAAGATTTTCTTCGGACACCAGTAAACGGCGTAGTCTCTTTATTTGCTTTCTTTCCGTCATCCAATACATGGCACAGCTAAGCTTAACTTTATGCTGTAGGGGAAGGCGAGACCCTGGTACTCAAGCGCACGAGAGAATTACTCGCTTGCTACTAACGCCAAGATAGAAGACCGGCTTTCGTTAGTGGTCGTACAAAGTGCTGGAATACGTTTATTCCTCCTGCGTTCTGCTTTTGCCGACATCGTTATGATTCTGTCTTTCTGTCTGCACCAGGTACATTCTTTATTATATGTGCAGTGAAAAACTGCCCGACCTTCTTGTTGTATGCCGTCAGTATCGTGTCTAGCTCCTTGAATCCCTGATCGTCAAGGTTGTTTGCCTGAGTGTTATGTAGAATATTATGTAGATTGTACTTCTAGAGTGTACAAGAACGAGGGAATGCTCGGAACGAGTTTCGAAAAGTGAAGCCAAACAGGATCAAGCCCCTTGTGGCGCTGCGATTGGCAGCCTGCAATGTGTCGTCGTTTAAGAGTTGCGCGCGGCTCCGCCAAAGTGGAGAAGGCGTAGAATGCCCGCTTCCCTGTCAAAAGGCCCGGGTTCGAATCGCAGCTGTAGATAGTAGGTTTTTATTTTTAGTGTCATTTGCTATAGCTGTATTCGTTGTCATTTGTATGTTAAAACTGGCTTCCGCTGGCTACGTGTTGCTACAAAAAGTAACGTGAATTGTGAAGTGAAATAGAAGAAACTTGACAGTGAGCGTAAATATTCGCAGCGTCACCGCACGGCATTCAACAATACGTAACAAAACGTAATACGAGACTCGAAACGAGACTTGACATTTTACGTTACTTTTTGTAGCATTACGTAGCAAACGGAGCCAATTTTAGGAAATAAAAGAACACCAATACATCTATAACAAGTGACACTTGAAATAAAACCACACAATCTACAGCTGCGATTCGAACCCGGGCCTTTTGAGTAGGAAGCGGGCATTCAACCTTTGCTCCACTTTGGCAGAGCCGCGCGCAAATCTTAAACGACGACACATTGCAGGCTACCGATCGCAGCACCACAAACGGCTTCATCCTGTTTGGGCTTCACTTTCTGCACATTGGTGCTGCGGCCGTTCCGAGCACTCCCCTGTTCTAGTACAATCTAGTGCTACTGAGTACGCGTTTACCTGCGTTAGATCTTCCAACCAGCTCGTGGGTACACCATTAGGCAATGCACCTAATGTCCTCATGGCTACTAACATTCTGATTTGCTAACGTGAATGCTGCAGTTGGTCGTCCCACGATGTGGCCAGCATGGTCACCACAAAATCACGACAACTTAAGAAAATTCAGACCAAATCTTCGCATATTTTGTTGCGGCAGCAGCATGCTTCCTCAAAACAAGTCATGCGAGGCAGCCACTTATGAGGCCTAATTCTCTTAGTTTAATTAAAATGCCATGTTGAAGCTACCAAACTCGACAACGTTCTTTTTTTTCCTGTTTAATCCACTCGGGCTCTCTCTTTCCGCATTCTTTTTTCTTCCATTTATATTCCGCTTAAAATGTCGCCTACAAAGCATGCCAGCCCGGCGGCACGTGTTCGTCCTATTGTTGTTTCATGAGGTAGCATTGAAAGGAGTGTTGCTGACAGCGCTCGAATGGCGCTGCTGAACCGCTTCCCAATGCAACAATTCCTTGGCCGCCAAAAGCCAGTACCCACTCTCAAATTAATTTGCGCGTGTGCGCGCTCTCTTGTGCGAAGTTAGCAATCTGGCTGCGTGCTTCACTCCTGCGTAGCTTTATGCGTTGTGTATACAATCCATTTCGTGTACACATGTGCCACCGAAGACCCTTAGCAAAACAAAGATAAGTAAAAGACAATAGATGCTGCAGTCACGTGCGCACCTATAATGTAGTCTGCGAAATCCAAGCTGACTGTAACTTGTTAGGAGAGAAAGATACAATCGCGTGCTCACTATACACTATAGTACGCCGGCTCATACTTGTGACTTGCGGTGTGTAGCAGCCGGCCCGTATACGCTGCTTTGTCTCGAGGTGGGCTGTTGATACGGTTTGTCGCATCAGTAATTAATGCATTCTCGGCAGCGCTCAGCGGCCCTTCACTGCTCTGTCGTCGTGCGTCGTAGACTCGTGTGGTCTGCAACGACGCTTCGTCACCGGTGGCAAATGGGAGACGCCTCCGCCTGCCACAGACTGTGCTGTCATCCCGCCAAAAAATATGCGCCACGTGTCCTGTGAAGCGTGCGGTGATTCCCCTCCTCTGACCCCGTGAGCGAGGTTGGGTGAGCGCGGGAAGCGGTACCGAGAGCGAAAGAAGGGTTTGTAGAAAAAAAATCTCAGGCACGAGCGTACAAGAAGCGCCAAAGGTATAGCGCACAGCTCGCCTGCCCGTAGAACGTGTGAGAACCGCATTGATAGAATGCTTTGCTGGGTGAGTTGGCGCATTGTCTGAAAATGAAAGCAGAGCGCAAAAGAAGACGGGACACAAGAGACATGAAGACGGGACGGGCGCTCACTAGCTCCATTACCGCATTGGCTTATGCTCGCATCCTGGAATGCAGGACCTTCGCCTTTATTTTGCTTTGAAGAACGCAATTCGCACATAACTGCCTCACGGCAGTTAGACAACTTAGCGTCCCGAATGTCATGAATGTGCGATTGCAACAGAAGGGCATTCTTTTTGTTTACTACTTCATTTGTCTGAGTTCTGTCGTTACAACGGGTGACCAAAACTAATCTTTATGTCTTTCCTAATGTTCAGCGTGGCGATGTGGGTGAAGACCACCATGGCAGATAAGTTGTGTATCCAGGGGGACACAGAGTGATCCGCCCGGTTAAATAAAACTGAGTAATGAACTGTTTTAGTAAGCGGACGTGCTTGTATTCAATAGTTGGAGGCAGTCGTGCTTGTGCACAGTTCTGCTTGGCATAATTCGTTTGGTATGGTCGTGCTCCAATATATATATATATATATATATATATATATATATATATATATATATATAGGGCTCCAAATTTTATTGTGGTTCGCACGATTACGCGTGCAATACAGTGAGGACTGCAACGCAAAGCTCCTCGCTGATGTGTGGCGGCACTTGCGTGCGGCGTTTATCCTGAAAAGGGGTCGAAGTCATAGACAAATATTATAACGGTTAGCCTTTTAAAACAGTTTGTAATTTTCAAAGAACGACTGCGCATCGCATCAGGAAGGAACTTTTAGCTGATCCTCACTCTAATGCATGCATAATCATGCTAACCGCAATTAAACTTTGCAGCCGTATATCTCGGAGCACGAGAAATGCTAGAAGAATTCTTCCAAACGGAAATGTGTAGAAACACGACTGATTTCTAAGTTTTCTACACAAACATGCCCGCTTATTGCAGCCAGTAAAATGTTCAATAATATATTTTAGTTGATTTGGGCTGCCGGCAGCAACAATTGCAATCTCAATATGTGTCCTCCTGGCCACATAAATTATTTGCAGAGCACGCCCTTTCGTTATTATCCACTCATTCTTAAGAGGCAAGGACGACGTACGTAAGCCATTCATAGGCGCAGTTAGTGCTAACCACTTATTAGTTATTGACGAAGACTCAATCTACATTTATCACAATTCTGCAGTTATCAAAATGATCGCAGAATTCTATTAGTCCCTGTACGCATGCAGAGCATTATTTTTTGCATTAAAAAAAAAAGGTCTGCCAAGTGCTTTCATAAGTCTATATAGAACAGGACAAAAATCAATATGTCAGACGACCTGTTACTTACTAAACATAACCTTTCCGAGCGTAATCTCGGTCACGCCATTACTAACGCGCAACGTTCGGAAAGTGCTATTCAAGCAAGAGTATAAAAACGGAACATGGCACGTAACCGTCTAACGACTAGCGCCTATAGACACGTGTCACCTAACTAAATGTTCCAGACAAAAGTGTCTGTCGAGGCGACTGAGCAAATAATGTTTCCGCGCGTTGTTGAGCAGCGCGACCCACTTTCAGAACAAGGCCACTCACTTGGCAGAACGTCGAAATCATCGCTCCTTGCATAGCAGGTGGGCGTCACTTTTCTCGACATTCCCTTCTAGTGCATCGTTTTCCGCAGGCTGCCGTCAACACGGGTCCCAGAAACGTCCTGTGTACCGGCACTCCCGTCTGACGCCTCACACCGACCACTGGCGCGTTGTTCCCTACGATTCCTGTGACAGGTTCAGAGGGCAGGACAGCTGATAACAAATCGCTTTCCGCAAACAAGTATGAGAACAATAGACTCGTGGTATGAGCGCTGTAATTTATTCGTGAAGGAAAGAAGATGAATTAAGGGCTCGTTTTTCTTTGTTAGACACAATATTAATCAGTACTAACAGACAATAATGTCAGTGAAAGTATAGGGGATATTACTTGTAGTAATTATGATATAAATGTAAAAAAGTAAAGTGGACGAAAAGGTAACTTGCCGCCGGCAGGGACTGAACCTGCGACCATCGAATAACGCGTCCGATGCTCTACCACTGAGCTACGGCGGCAATCATGCCTCCGTCCCACTTTATGGGGTATATATGTGCATTTAAACCTAGGAGTCTTAGCCAGCGCCGATCGCAGCCATGGCGGCGGGTGACTTTTTCGGTCCCTGCCGGCGGCAAGTTATCTTTTCGTCCACTTTACTTTCTTCACAGTTATATTATAATTACTACAAATAATATCCCGTATACTCTCATTGGTATTATTGTCTGTTAGTTCTAATTAGTAATTCATTCGTGTATTTCGACAGGTCACGTTCGACTGTCAAGCGTAACAGATGTTCGCCCAGTTGACGCCCCCTTGCGTTTAACCAAGCGCCATCTCGTCCCACGTTTGTGACTCCTTGTAGAACAGGGATGAGGAGAAATGAGAAAAGGCACGATGATGCAAAGAATTTATAAGCGGTACAGGACCTGACCCATATCTAAATCCTTTTGTATGCGTAATATTTCAGACACCGGCCACCTAGTATCACGTATAACTGTGATTAAGT
This sequence comes from Rhipicephalus sanguineus, assembly GCF_013339695.2. Lineage (NCBI taxonomy): Eukaryota > Metazoa > Arthropoda > Arachnida > Ixodida > Ixodidae > Rhipicephalus > Rhipicephalus sanguineus. Next base: position 51,924,593 of record NC_051180.1, on the reverse strand, counting down.
TTCAGGTTCCGCGCGAACGTTATTCATGAACATGTTTTGCCTGTAAATAAAAGCGAGGGATAAAACTATGTTTCGCTATACGCTGAGTAACTGTATTGTAAAATCAATCGATCGGCATAGGGCACACACTGTTTACCTCAATCAGGCGTATATCTCCATCAAAACTTTCTCCGAAAAATAGATTTCCTAAGAGGAAGACCACTGTCGTCATATTTGTGTTCGCAGCAGATACGACGGGCTCTGGTGTTCTCGTCATTCACGTTATAGCAAGCCTGGAACGGCTGTTCGTGTCATTGACATGGCTAGAAAATGACGTCGACTTGTTCAATTTGCTGCTGTACGGCATAAACCAGTGCGCCGCCCAGAAGTATACGCCCAAAGAGAGGCGTGCCGGCAACCAGGGTTTCGGGAGAGACGACCGCACTAGCATCACCGCAATGACATCTCCCAAGTAACGGCATGTCCGGTCCTAACCGCATTTCCGAATCACAGGCGAAAGGCGGTTCCCATGCAGTGCGTTAGTAGGGCTGCTTGCACCATGTGTTCTTGCGTGCTGAAGTCTTCGTAGGTATTATGAATTCCACTCAATACATTTTTGCTCTGACACCACATAAGTGGACATATACGATACGGGCTCTCTTTCAAGCTTCGTATTCTAATTTGAACTTACCTTTCCTGTACTTGGATTTAGGTGCACGTTAAAGAAACCCAGGTGGCCGAAATTTCCGGAGCCCTCCACTACGGCGTCTCTGGCGTCTCTCATATTCATATCGTGGTTCTGGGACGTTAAACCCCAGATATTATTATTATTATTAACTTATCTTTCCTTGAAATCTCTTCTTTTTTTTGTGTTCCTCTGAAAGTGTTGCAAGACCTCGAAACTATTTCTAGTTCAATTATACATATTGAACTGGAAGCAGCAAAGCTCGTTATTTTTTTCTTGCGTACACGACGGGCTACGATGAGTTATGGCATGAAAGTTACATTGGAATCAAATAAGAACGTGTGTGGACAGCGGAGCTTTTTAAGCCGAGCGTAAGGTGTAATCCGTGGACTGGAAAAAACCTCGCCGAGCGATGACGTCTCTCCCAGGACACGTGCGCCACGAGCGCAGCTGGTATGACGTCACTCGCCGCCGCCGCTGAACAGAAAACATGAACCAGCACGTGCTCTCTTCGTTCTCTTCTTCATCGTCGTCGTCTATTCATCTTCTGCTTCACTCCGAGAGCACGTGCGCTGATTTCTCCTGTGCGAGATGCAATAATTTTCACGTGCGAGGCAACGAAGGCAGACAGAGAGAGAAAGAACGAGAGAAAGAGAAAGTGCGAAACAAAGATAGATAAAAAGATAAAATTTCCAGGGGGGGGGGTATTTCCAGGCGAGGCGAGATTCAAACCCGCGTATCCCTGATCCGAAGGCGAGTGTCTTAACTACTCGGCTATCCACGCACGCTAGCAGAGTAAAGCATAAGCTTGTATGGTAGAGTATAGTATAGTATAGCCAGGGAGTGGGAAAGAGATGTGAGGGTGGGAAGGAGGAAAAGGAAGAGAAGACAGAGTAAATCAAAGCATAGAAAGAGAACGAGAGAAATAGACAGAACGAAAGGCAGAAAGAGAAAGAAGGAGAGAAAGATAGAGAAAGAAAGAGGAAGCGAAAATACAGAGACAGAAAGAGAAAGGGAAGAAAGAGAAAGAAAGATAGAAATAACGAGAAAGAGAAAACAAAGTAGATAGATAAAGAGAGAGAGAGAGATAGAGACATAGAAATAGAAACAAAAAAACTCATCCACAAAAACAGACACAAGAGAGAAAAAGAAAGATAGAGAAAATTTCCAAAACTTAGCAAAAGAGCAACAGCCAAGACTACCTAGGTGCCCATCAGCACCGCTCTCTCTTTAGCATTGCGCCTCCAGTGCAGGCTACACTAAACTTTTTTATTCAGCGCAAGCTCACATTCGTGCATAAAGGGATGCAATTTTCTTTCACATTTGAAATGTCGAAGGTGTTTTTTGGAGTGCGTCGTCTCCGCTCTCAGAATGAGTTCGGCAATTTCCTCGGCGTGAAGAAAAACCACTTGAAGACCTGCGCTCCCCCTCTCGTTCATTTTGGTAAGTTGATAGAAATTTTCTAGAAGCAGATAGTGTGATTTGTAAAGCGTTACACTTGAACGTTTTCTCACACACGATAATCATCACCAGACCTTACAGGATAATTCCAAGTTCCATCACAGCCGCAATAGTTCGGCAGCCGTGATCGCTTTTAATATAATAACACCACACGTTGCTGCACGTATTGAAGTTTTCAGGCAGTCTGTGTGAGTCCGTTCTATGCCAAATAAATTCCGATTCTTTTTTTCCGAACAAAGGGATGCAATCATGAGACTGTAAGTGCGGTGAAAGAAGCTGCATTCTTTCTCATTCACATTTCCCGAGTATCTTGAACGCATGCTCCGTAACTGGTATATTGAACAACCTTTTCATAATTAGCGCACTTCACTTCAAGAATGCTAGTGCAGGCATATGACGAAAACTCCTCCTGGAAGACATTTCAGTTTCCATTGTAACTTGGCCCTATAGCTGTGCTTGTTGCACGTCTTTAAAAACTACGCATAACGGGCCGTATTCACAATGTTCTAAGTCATTGTCCTTAAAGTGCCTGCAGATTAAAGAGATTTAAATTTTCGAGTTGCATAACTGCGCAGGATTATTGAGGGAGACACAGGAAGACACAAATAGCAAAAAGACACAGAAGAGTATCTTCAGTCCCAAGTACGAAACTCGCAAAAACAAAGAGCGCGATGAGAACGGAGTCAGTGGCCTCCTCTAGTGAAATACACCACGCAGCGAGGTTGTCCAACGAACGTGTTTTCCCCCATAGTAATCCCCTGTTGCTATACCCTTGAGCGGTTTTTGGCAATGATGCCTGAAAGGAGGCGTGAACAGCGTCAGGGAGCAAGAAAGCGGAGTACTTTGCCCCTCCTTTACAAAGACATAGGCTCTTGTGAAACAACACACTCACGTGTCGGCAAGAGTAATCCACAACGCAAACCTTCCAGGCTGTGGATGATGATGAAAAGCGCGGTCGTTTCGATGGAACGAAGGAAACTAACACAATGTCTATTCCTTTTTTGTATTTGGTGAAGTGCGCCTATACTAAGAGAGATTTCGATCCTTTTTTTCATTTTTTGCTGTGATAAGTGATCCAGTCTACTTGAGATTCTCACTTTTTTCATTGCCTCGCATAGGATAAGGAAAGAAGAGAAGAATGATAACGCCGGCTCCAGTCGGAGCTTCGCTGATCAAGTTGAGATGGCAAGCAGAGGGGTTTGGGCTTCGCTTTCCAATCCATCACGACCTGCTTGGCGGCGACTGCCTCCGCAGCTACGTGCCTTGTTTTCCAGTGTGCGTCTCGGGGCTAGGGCAACTATGTTGACGCCGAGGGCTTGCCTGCCCTGTTGCTGCTGATGGACCTACAAGCTGTGATGTGGCCTACAAGCAAAGAACAAAAGTTTTTACCTTCACATCAGGGTTGCCGTTGGTGGCTACTTTTCGACCCTGTTTGGCGACAAAAATTTCCGGTTTCCTCCATGGCTACTTTCTGGCTACTTTCAAACTTCTGATTTGGCGCATTAAGTAGCACTTTGTCTCAACATCAACATATAAAATACACTGTTTTTAAGCTTTTTTGTCCTTTCAGCGTATACGCGTGCGCGACCGCCACCCACCAGGACGCTGGCGCAGATTGAGGTACCCTAACGCAAGGCCTGGCGCGCCTGCAAATACGGAGTAGCGAAGTTGCGCGTATGTTGGTAAATGCGTGGCCAGTACGCTGGTTATGCTGCCCGCCACATCCGCCGCCTATACTGACTTGTATTATGTAGGTTCTACTAATCCGATTCGGTCTGCAACTTCAAGGGAGAAACTTTTTCAACGTTTATTGTTCCTCCCGGCTTGCTGGCTGGAATCTTCTAATATTATTCTTTATCTGTATCTGGCAAGAGCTGCATCCTTTCTACAAAAGTCATATGCACGCAAAATGAATTTATTATAATTTTTTCATTTATATGAAATTTATATCTGGTTTGAAGACGAAGCAATAGGGGAAAATTGTGTTCTTATTTCTGTGGTCTCGCTTATTCATACAGGTATTATTTATTGAACAGTACTAAATATGCTAGTCATAACACCGCTTCTGCTCTAGTTGGCTATAAATTTAGCGATTATATTAGATGACATGGCTACTTTGGCTACTTTTGGCATCTGTTCTGGCTCCTTTTCAAGACCCCCCAACTGCAACCCTGCGTCATATAGCTGCGTTTTATGTTTCAGACTTCGGCCGTGAAAATCTAGTTCACCGTATGAGAAGCCACTCCATGGCTTCCCTCAAAGTTTTAAGGAAATAATCTATAAAGCTTTGAGGTAATGTACAGAAAAAGAGACTCTTTGTTAAGATTTTAGAGCCAAGACTATACATTTGAAGGAATCATGCATTTTCTTTTCTTTTTTTTTACTAGTCTAGGTTAGACAAGGTTGGCCACAGTTCAGCAGGCGCAGGCGTACGACCTTAATGGCGATGCAGCAGAAACAAAAGAATACGTAGAGATTCGTAAATTTGCAGAGGTTGAATGGCTGGCGGTGGACTATGGAAATATTATTTATACGCGATTTAAACTCAACTTAATGCTGTTTTCAAGTCACGAGCTTTCAAATTACGCATGAAGACAGGAAATAAGTAGGGTAATTTATTATATTAAGTAAAGAGCTCGAAACTACACTTGTCGGCTACAGAATGACTATGATATGCAGGGAACAAAAATAGGAACGAGACAAATGTTGAGAGCAGAAACGTTTCCTGTTAAAAAAAATACTGTAATTTGTTGATGCACCCCGTTTTTCGTACTATAGTATTTTTTCTTATTTCGAGATTGCAGCAAAAATCTCGGATGTATTAGCTGCTAGGCTTATAAAACCTTTATGTTGTGTCAGGTGGCCACAGTGTCACAACGACACCTCCAAAAACCAAACAAAGATAGATAAAGCATTCAAAACAAAGGCTGCTCAAGGTGTTGAGGAAGAAGGGTCATAAATCTCTGTTAGCCCAGGCAAAACAAAAGTTTGCCTTCTCTTGGGACTGAACCCCGAGCACTTCAGGCCGATATAATGGGAAGCCCCCGTGGTGACACACTCTCAGACGCGGCGTCCAATGACTCCCTGATCTGGTTCGAAGTTCCGCAGATATTGAGATAAAAAAGTTGATGCGATAGAAGAGAAGCGCACTTCTTTCCGATAAAGAAAGTGCAACACAATGCTCCCTGCACTCGAGGAGTGACTCTTCTCAGTATGAGGTTCGATGAAGTAAACGGTAAACTAGTAGAGGGAGAAAGACTGATGCATTTCGTAATGAAATAAAATGCAGCGAAGTCCTGTTACCCAGCGAGCTGCTGACAAAATGACATAAGGTGTAAAAGAATAAACAAAAACGTACATAACAGCGTGAGGGAACGTAAAGCAACATTCAGAACTCTCTCACGAAATTCGCAAGACCTAAAATATCAAGAAAGCTTCATAAAACCTTAAAGGGGTGGTGCCACCATGTTTGTGGCTTGCGCGTTCTTTGCTGTAAGCGTTTCCAATAGCTCCAGGAACAACGATGCACGCACCAAGATTCATGTATTCTCGTTAAATAATTTAATATCGCCTTTTGATGTGGACAACTTTCGGTTTTGGTTTCTGGGCGCCGAGGTTGGGCAGTGACGTAGAAGTGTAGGAGGCGTGGTCACGTGACCACACAAGGCTGTGACGCTCTTAGCCAGAAAAAGATCGAAACTCGGCGAGTGATGCAGCAGCCGATGCTTTGCCGGTACTATAGTGAACTAGAATATATTCTAGTTCACTACAGCCGGTACGTACGTTGCGGAGGTGGCGGAGGTCCGCAGGTCACTCACGTCACTACAGCAGATCTGGTGTGACGTCACTACAACTTTCGTTGTCCATCCTACAGATCTACGTCAGTGTTGGCGCGCTAGCGATGGGTTTTGATCGGGAGAATGAGCATTTAGGTACACTTTGGAAGTGAATTAAAATATATTCTAAACGTTTGCTGTGTCCGACCCTTCGTGTGGAGTGTCCTTGCATAGAGAGGAAACCCACAACAGGCTTGTTATAGCCTCGAAATTTGATGGCACCACCCCTTTAGGGAATAACAATGTCAGACCTGTCTCTCCCGTTTCATTCTCGTTTCCCAGTTCTGCGACACAGAATCGTCAGCCAGCAGCCTGCAGAAATACACTTACTACAAATATGAAAAGCTCATGACAGCTAAAACTTCGTGACAGCTAAAATTTAAGGTGTAGCAGAGCACTAATGCTGTTCCACAAGGAAGAAAGCGGTCTCTTGTGTCACTACAAAATAAAATCATCAGTAACGAATGTCCGAGCGTTGTCATGGCCTCTTTCGATGTCATGACTAACTAACTTTCATGACAAAACCTCACGGCATCGAAAGTGTCATAGCTGTGTTCTTGTTCTGCTCGGTGTGTTGCACCTATTGTGCATTTGATTACTCAAAATGTAAGTTATTGCGAAGCTTCTGCATCTGATGAGAACGAAGGGCAGAAGCACTCGCTCATGTGAACCCTTCATTGGTTCTTTAGGAATCAGTGAGTGCGCGTGCGCGACGTCTGATAATAACGAAGTCTACTCCAGTGGCACTTTGTTTGCGTCGCAAAGTTATTAATAAGTGCCAGAAAAAAAAACGAATCGTGCAACAATTACATATACTTCCCGTAAAAAACAGTTATGGTAAAAAAGTAAACCTGAACAGCATGTTAGTGCAGTAGATTTTGATCGCTCTGAAGTTATCTTTCAGATTACCGTCTCTGATAACGTCCGATATCTGAAATCCTAGCTATAGCAGCCTGACAGGTCCTACAAAAGCCTGCGATTCATTAGCTCTTCCTGCGTGGCCACACAACCCCACGCGCATGAAATGTTCTACGTCAACCAAAATAGGTGGTACTAACTCAACTCAGCCCTGGTGCTTTTTCACCAGCCTAACTTTCAGAGGGGCCTCTCTCGGGTGCATTAGTGCGTTGAATGGAGCCCGTTGAGTGCTGGCCAAATAAGGCAAATGGGTGCTACTACATCGGTGAAGTTTACGCTCCGGCGTGCGGGATGCGCCCAGATCGCATTTCGTCCGCATTCTCTTTCTGAAAAATGACAAGATAAATCAAGGGTGGCGGTAATATTAAAGCTCGCGAACTGCGCATGAGACCGCGGTGAAAGCATAGAATAAAGCTCGTTGGGGGGAACGTGTGTATACTCCAGAGGCCTCCCATTTTGTCTCGATGCTTCAGCCTTCATCTCTGGTGCCTATCTATCTATCTATCTATCTATCTATCTATCTATCTATCTATCTATCTATCTATCTATCTATCTATCTATCTATCTATCTATCTATCTATCTATCTATCTATCTATCTATCTATCTATCTATCTATCTATCTATCTATCTATCTATCTATCTATCTATCTATCTAAGTAGTAGAGGGTTGGTGGAAAGTCGCGACACCACGGACAAGCGCCCATACAAAGTCGAAAAACTTTTGTGTAAACGTAATAAATTTGTGTAGACCCCCATTTTAATTCTACGGAGGTCCATGGCGTCTTCCTCTTTCAGAGATTTGTGGGGGGCGCCATATTTCTGCCGTGCGCATCGCTGCTGAGGAAGGATCTCACGCGGAGACATACAAGCAGTGTTACGAGCGGGTATTTGGCTCCATCCCACCGCTGTCGACTGTTGTTACGAGCGGCGTCGTTGGCCGACGCGGACTCGGGGGGTAGCGTGGAGCTGAGCGACGGGAGTCGTACCGCAGGCCCAGGGATGTCCAGAACAGCAGGAAGCCGAGGCAGAGAGACCGGCGTTGAGGAAAACTTAACAGACGTTTATTTACATCATAGAGGACAGGATCGTCAGAACGGCATCTAGTCCGATCGATCCGTCCCGAGCAGACGCTCTGCTGCTCCTTAAATACGCTTCCTTCCCAATGGTGGGGAAACTCCTTAATCGGCAAATGTCCAATCACAAACGTGCATGCCTTTGAACCTCCATAACTAGCAAACGTCCAGTCATAAACGTGCATGCCCTTGGAGGGTCCGTCTCTTCGACACATAGGTCACCGCCCCCAGGATAGCAGTGCCAGGGACCACTGCACTCTCACTCTCCACGTCCGACCAGGTCGGAAGAAAGGGGGCGGGGGAGCAATGTCACTTCGGGGAACTGCAAATCCCTTTACGAGCAAAGGCCCCAGCTTTCACCAAAAACACACTCGTTGCAAACACGCGTTCCACAGAGGAGACCCGCGCGTAGCTGCCAGCTTCCAGCCGAAGCGCCCAGTTCAGGGAAAAGACGGCAGGTGTAGTGGCAAATCCGTTCTCCGAAATGAGGGGGGGGGGTCCAAGAAGCGGGAAGGCTCGCTTGGGGACAGCTGGCCCAGGACCCTCGCATCTGCTTTGTAACAGCTTCCCCGGCGGCAGGCCGAGACCTCGACGAACAAAGGTCAACCACCTTTGTGGGGAGAGGTCGATGAAGACGATGCTGGTGTGCTGAAGACGTGCACACCCCGATGCTACTCTGCTGCATTCCTCTGCCACCTCCGGTGATCTCGAACATCTGGTAGCGTCGTCCAAATTCGGAGAAAAGCTTCTTGCTCTGCTGGCCAACATTCCTTCGCGAAAGACAGCACCTGTGTCAACCGCGCGAGAACCACAACCGCCAAGCAGGCAAGCGCCCGTACTCTCTCACTGAGACCCACCAGGCTTTTACTTCACACAAAATGACCTGCTATCAATTACAATAGCAGCAGCAATTCCAACAACCCAACCTGAAATAGGCTGCTCAATTTTAACAAACACATGTCGTGATGAAGCACGACCAGTACAACAAAAAAAAATTGTAAACCTGTCACAAAAAAATGAACCTAAATACACCGGAGTACCCGACGCCATCAAGTTCCCTAAATCGCAAACAACGCTAGCCTTTGGCTAAAACGCTTTCGCTCGTTGCACTTGGCAAATGAGTACTACATTAAGAAAACAAAACTCTTCAAGCTTAATACGATATAAAACTGAAGATCAAACTCACTTGTTTAACACAAATGAAGGAGAAACTAAATTACACTGACGCGCATACTAACATGTACTGAAAAACAAATCAGTAGTACGTTAAACAGAGGCTTTTATCATTAAGCCTTCATCTCTGTAACCACTACGAAAGGCTGTGCTCTACTCGAGCACTAATAGCTATGTTCCTAGCTATAAAAAAAAGCCAAAGTATCTAAAACGGAGGCTTTTAACTCAGCCTACATCTCCTTTAGAACCATTCACAGCTCTTTACACTAGCGCTGACGGTCATGGCTCTAAATATTAAAAGAAACAAATAACCAAACAAATGTCTCAATGCCCGCTACAATGAGGAGGAAATTAAAATTTACAAAAACTTTGACGCATTCCTTACTCATCAGCATTCGACCAAACGTAACCACACAAATTAGTTATCAAAACTGGATACAAGAGAAAGTCTTGGTATCCGTCATTGTACTGTGCTTATCTCCATACGGCACCCCTTCAGACGCGCTCTGGGGAGACGCGCATGCCACAGATTTCGAGGGGTCCGGTCTCGACAAATGAACAAAGAACAAACCTGTCCGACGCGCTCAGTAGCGGCGACTTTTGACCCGCGGCCTCTCGATTCTGACAAAGGGCATCGTTTGCTCATTGTGCCCCTCCGCGTTAAGCCGTCAGCCTTTAGCCACGGTGGGAGACAGCCTTTGTCACGATTCCGGCGTACGCGACATCTCGCTGCGCTCCCGCCTCGACTAGGCCATGAAAAGGATGAGACCAGGCGAAGATTTCGGCATCTGAATTTCACTGAAATTCTTTTCTTCGCGACGCGCCTCACGTCCGATCTAGATTTCCGCGGGACTCTCGACTTGGAACTTGTCCTAGCACGCCTTTTTGGGATTTCAGGCCTAGCCTTTATCTTGGCGTCTCGAAGAATGCGGTCGTCGCGTTTGGCTAGCGCTTTAGCACGCTTACCGCCACTGGTCTCTTTTGCGTTTGCCTTTCGTTTGCGTCGACGCCTTTTTCTCACTGAACGGCTCGCAGCGCTCATAGTCTCGGCACTAGTACTCTCAAGTGCGCTGCCTTCGACATTCGCTGCCAACACTTTAGGCGGCTGAACAGACTTGTCCTCTGGTATCTCTGAGTCTGACCTAACGGTAGTCCCGACACTCTAAAAGTCAGCCAGCTCGCCCTGAGATGTCTCTTCAGCTTCGGGCGTTCTATCGCTTTCGTGGATAGCCCCTTTTCTCTGGCCTTCGTAGTCGGCCTCCTGCTCTTCGCGCCTTTGACACTCTTCAATCTCACGCGCTTTGCGTAGCGCCTCTGTCTCTCGCGCCACACGAAGTGCTTCTTGTTCTCGCGCTTCCTCATCTAGCGCTTTTCGACGCGCTTCATCCTCACACGCCTTGCGGAGCGCCTCGGCCTCTTGCGCCACGCGAAGTGCTTCTTCCTCTTTCGTCTTGCGAAGCGCCTCATCCTCACGTGCTTTGAGACGGGCCTCAATTTCTAGCGCTTTGCTACGCGCTTCTTTCTCACGCGCTTTGCGTAGCACCTCAGTCTCTCGCGCCACGCGAAGTGCTTCTTGCTCTCGCGCTCTGTGACGCGCTTCCTCCTCTAGCGCCCTGACGTCCTCAAGCGCCTCACGACGGGCTTCGGCCTCTAGCGCCTCGCGACGGGTCTCAGCTTCAAGCGCTTTACGGCGCGCGTTATCCTCAAGCGCTTCAACGCTGTCTTTGTTGCCTCGGCTTTCGCAGTCAGCAGGACCTGAAGCACCCAAGTGGCGCAACAAGGCATCTTTGGCCTTTTCAAAGTCTTGCGCTTCCTCCGTGGATAAGCGCTCCAAAACGCATGCAATTTGGCGCGGCAGCAACGTCACAAGCCTCTCCAACCAAAGGTCTCGGCTAACGCCAACGTCCTCGCAGACAGTCTTAAAGCCAGCAAGAAAAGTCTCAATGTTCTCGCCTGACTTGAAGACGTGGAGACGGCATCGTGCTCGCTGCCACTTAATCGCCTGAATTTCACGATCAAGCTCCTTCAACTGGTGAGCATGTTCTCGCCCCTGAGCCTGCCTCTCTTCGCGCCTTTCGCGTTCCTCTGCCTCCCGCCTTTCACGCCTTTCGCGTTCCTCTGCCTCTCGCTTTTCGCGCTTTAGCCTCTCATTTCTTTCTTCCGCTTCGCGCCTCTGATTTCTTTCTTCAGCTTCGCGCCTTAGCCTCTCATTTCTTTCTTCCTCAATCAGCTCCAGACACTCTGAGAGCTCGTCGTCGTCTGCCTCAAGGTTCTCAATGGCCTCGATAATCTCTGGCTTTCTCATTTGTTCTCGAACATTCAAACCCAACTTTTAGCTAACTCTAGCAAAAGCGGTTTTTTCAGTGCCTTCAGATGCATGGTTGCTGCAAGTGCTGCTAACTTCACTACTACTAAGACGCTACGTTCCTATGCACAGGTCAACGTAGAGTAGTTACCCAAAATTACCACCTTTCATACAAAACTCGAGACAAAGCCTGGTAAAATCTCAGCGAAGAAAAGTCAAGCACTCCACACCCTGCAGCCATGATCTCGGCGGAGACGATCCCGATGCTGGCACGAGCTTGTTGCGACTTGTCGTGAGCAGAATCCCGTCGCTGCCATCCAGTTGTTACGAGTGGGTATTTGGATCCATCCCACCGCTGCCATCCAGTTGTTACGAGCGGCGACGTTGGCCGACGCGGACTCGGGGGGTAGCGTGGAGCTGAGCGGCGGGAGTCGTACCGCAGGCCCAGGGATGTCCAGAACAGCAGGAATCCGAGGCAGAGAGACCGACGTTGAGGAAAACTTAACAGACGTTTATTTACATCATAGAGGACAGGATCGTCAGAACGGCATCTAGTCTGATCGATCCGTCCCGAGCAGACGCTCTGCTGCTCCTTAAATACGCTTCCTTCCCAATGGTGGGGAAACACCTTAATCGGCAAATCTCCAATCACAAACGTGCATGCCTTTGAAGCTCCATAACTAGCAAACGTCCAATCATAAACGTGCATGCCCTTGGAGGGTCCGTCTCTTCGACACATAGGTCACAGCCCCCAGGATAGCAATGCCAGGGACCACTGCACTCTCACTCTCCACGTCCGACCAGGTCGGAAGAAAGGGGGGGGGGCAATGTCACTTCGGGGAACTGCAAATCCCTTTACGAGCAAAGGCCCCAGCTTTCACCAAAAACACACTCGTTGCAAACACGCGTTCCACAGAGGAGACCCGCGCGTAGCTGCCAGCTTCCAGCCGAAGCGCCCAGTTCAGGGAAAATACGGCAGGTGTAGTGGCAAATCCGTTCTCCGAAATGAGGGGGGGGGTCCAAGAAGCGGGAAGGCTCGCTTGGGGACAGCTGGCCCAGGACCCTCGCATCTGCTTTGTAACAGCAGGGTGATGGCATGGAGTAGTTGTAACTGGGAGAGCGACTCGCGCACCGCTCGGTTCGTGAGCGCTTGAGCTAGAGCGTCCGCCCTCTCGTTACCCTCTAGGCCTGCATGTCCCGGGCACCAGACCAACCTATAAATGTTTTTCACTTCGTTTCCCAGGAGGTTACAAATTATAAATAGAAGGCTTCCGCTTGTAAAAAGTCGGCACGCTTCCTGCGAATCCGCGATTATGGTGATTTACCGCTGCCCGACTTTCCGCTCTGCATTTTTAATTGCCTATGTGATGGCGAAATACTCGGCCTTTGCGGTCGAGGACGTGTACAGGGATGCGTTGGATACCATGCTCCTCGTGTCGCTGCTGACTATTGTAACTACTGAGCGCTTCCACTTATATTTGGAAGCGTCGACGTATAGCGCGTTCTCATTGCCTCTTTTTTTTGGTATCTATTTTATGTGTTCCTCTCTCATTTCTTCATATCTTTCCTTTTTCATATTCCCAGGGATAGGAAACTCACTTTACATAGCAACGATTCCTTCATTTCACTGCTCGCCTAAAGAACCGGGGTGGAAAAATTATTTCAATATGATACTTTTCATAAAGTTCGCAGTTTTATTCCGCCCTTTCATCTAGAGAAAACAAAAGCAGTAAACCAATTGAACGCCTAGAAAACGAGACGCCTCAGGGGTCGACCCGAAATCTTCTGTATCTATATTTTACATAGAATGTAGGTACATTTGAGGGGCGGGCAATGCAGGTGACAATACAATCTAGAGAAATTATGCTACTTGGGAGTCGGGACAATTTTGTCCTCAAACAATTATCGCCATTTGTTTTGGTTGGCTTTGTTTTTCGAGACAGCTTTTCGTTCGCTAATTTGCAATTAAGAATGCTATGTCACGCTAATAACACGCACTAACGCACTGACTGGGAAAAGCAAAAATGCAGCGTTAAAGGCCCATCTGAATTTAAATTATGCAGCTAGTGGCATTGTGTTCCATTCTCAGATTAGCGACAACCGGCCGTTTTATGCGTATTTTCATATCCGGCCCGCAGAACGTTGCAGCCATATCTTACAGTGACTTTCTTACAGTGGCTCTTCTTTTCTCTTTTTTTTACCCGCGTTTCGGGCGCCGTGGTCGGGTTGGGCGCCATGGCCGCATTTCTATGGTGGTCGCATGCATAAGAACAACCGTGTGGTTAGATTTAGGTGCACGTTAAAGTACCCAAGTTTCGCGAAACTAATCCGGAGTCCCAACTACGCCGCGTCTCGTAATCATATCGTGATTCTGGCAAGTAAAATTCCTGCAGCTATTATTATTATTATTACAAGGCTTTTCAAGGGGAGGCGCTGTCTTCCCTCAGAAGGCCTATTCATATCGTTAACAATTTTTACAGGTAAGCGTCGCGCGTATGGCATTTATGACCATTGAGCCTGATGCTTTTGAAAGGACGTATTGTTTTCTCGTAAAATTGAAATATATAATATTTGAATAATCAACAAAGTTTAGTCAATCGTCTTTGTGCAAATTTCCGTGCGGGATATATTGCAACGCATCAACTGTAGGCGGTGACACCTAAAGTATCGTGCACCTGGAAAGAATATTATCGATAGCACCAGTGTCGTGATATGCGCTCCGAAACGCTGCGATGGCATTTGTTGGTGTTCGAAGTTCTTTTTGCCAAGTTCAAGTTTAAGGAAGGACATCTTTTAAAAAAGCAGATCAAACAGCGGTACATTTTTAGCGCCAGGTTAGCACTTGATACCTCAAAACTGCAGCTGAGCATAGTGGTGTGCGTTATTTTAAACAAAGGACTGAAAATGCAATTTTCGTCCTTTTATTTAGTCCATTTTTATACACCATTTTTGTTCGTCTAGTACTCCCCGACGTCGTATAAATTTTGCCGCCTTATTTCTGTGCAAACAAAAGCAGGCAAACCGGGATAGCGAAATAAGCAATCCATTTTAAACTATTGCTACTTTTGAAGCTGGTGCTTTTTTTTGTTAAGTTTGCACACTTTCTTTCTTGGTTCTCAAAGGGCAGCCCAGAAAGCCGCTGGACATTAGTAGCAGTAGCGCAACGCTTTGGTCTTAATATATGGACGTTCCGTGAATTTTTCTGAACAGAAGAAATTTACCGGTGCTTCAAAACAACGAAATAAATATATATTACGCGGCGCCTGGAGCGCTTCCTGCGATGGCCCTTTGCTTGCAGCCTCCCAATCTAATAACGTCCTGTCAACGATTCTTGTCCACTACAATAATATTTGTCAGACGTGTTATGGAAGCGGTGACCTACTTCAAGAAACGCTTATGCAGAAAGCGTGCGACCATTTGCCCTCAATCGCTATGGACGATACTGATTTCATGCTGTGTCTACGTTAACCCTTGGGCCAATAATAATCAGAATGGCCGTCGACATTTACTATGGATGTGTTCCAATACTCACCGTAGACGGCTAAATAGACATCTAACCGGATAGCGCCCGTCTTCAGTCTCATTCCAATTCCTATGTAGTTGGCAGAAAAGACAACTTCGAGAAGGCGGCATCGGAGACAAAAACGATGCAGGCTAGTTCGCTGAACAAACAAGATGGCGGGTCAACGAAGTGCTCGGATAGCGTGGATCTCGCCGGTGGGTAGACTAGCACACGCTTTCCCACACGCTCGATGTAAGCTACGTTATATTTTTTATTGATTTGAACACGAAAAGGGCTAAAGAAATAACCGTCACGTTTGGTTTTCTTAGCGTTCTCCTCTCGGCGCAAGGTGGCGTCACGTCGCGCAGATGTCATCCAGACGCGTTCCATTTTACGGAGTACTGGGGCTCGATGTCATCTTTTAGGCTGTCGGCGTAAACTGTCTACGATGCTGCGGAAAACTGGAACGCAGCCACCAGGGGCAGATGGGGTGCTAGTGGATAATTGAGGGACAACCGTTGACTGTTATGCTTTCGGAAAAATTGAAGTATCTGAGTGGCACTTGAGAAGCCGACTGCTCATGGCGCATGCTTGATGTCGCAGGGTAGCCAGCCGGTCTAAGAACTGGCTAACCTCCCTGTCTTTCAGCTTGTTTCTTACTTCCTTCCTTCCTTGGCAAGACGAGTCGCAATATACAAAGAACTGTTTAGTTATTATTATTATTTTTTTTTGATCAAGGAGTTGCGGCCACTGACCAAGTCACGGGAACCAAAATTTAGCTCAGCTTGCAATAAGTCGCGCAAAACTTGAAACGCGAAACTGGACGATTCTGAAGTCTAATCTGGTTGCTACTAGGTTGTTTCTAGGCTTTAGCTAGGTTAGTCACGACACGGATGTCCAAACTACAGAAACGAGCGTTTGAACCTCTCAAATGTGTATGGGCACGTTGTCGTTGGCGTATCGCTTCCATCCTGTCGGGCTCTTCTCGCAACCGCCGTTGCCTTTTCCGTTCCCTAGGATGGCAGCTTCGCACTAGTGGTGCCAAGTCTATCTTTTTATGTCGTTATTCCCATTATTTCTCTGTACTTTCTCTCTCTCTTTCTTTCTGTCTATAGCTTTCTCTCTCTTTTAGTGAATCAGCGGTGAGTAGTCGGATTTCTTCCTTCTCACCCTAGTCCTAACGCTCATTTCCCTTTCCCACCTCATTGCGCCACTATACTATACAAGGCTATATGCTATGCTCTGCTGGCGCGTCTGGAAAGCCCAGTGTTCAGGACGCTCGCCTCGAGATCGAGGGTATGCGGGTTCGAATCCCGCCTCGTGAAGATTTCTTTTTCGGCAAGAATTTCTCTCTTTATCTTTCTTTATACCTTTCTTTCCATCTCTCTGTTTGTTTGCCTCTTTCTTTCTTTCTTCCTTTCTTTCTTTTCCTCTGCATTCGTTCTCAAGGTTATAGAGGCCACGGCGTAGCGGTGAGCAGTGGAATCTGCCCAAGTTATGTGGCTCATCCCCATTCATGATGATGATACTTTTCTGATAGACCGCACAGACAAATTACGGCTAGCCTAAACAGTTTCGCTGTTAAAAAAAGACAAGACGTGTTTGGAGACCAGTACGGGATTCTTGATAACACTAGAGTGTGATCAAGAAGCTGCATTGGCGGATTTCATATACAGACGCCGTGCTAGCCTTCAAAATCCGTGATTACATATCACACGAAATTATTTTCCCGCAATGATCAAAGTCACTGTGATTCGAACTTGCGTCAGCGTCGCGAAGCCGCGGTTTCGTATAGGGGAGAGAAATAGTCAGACGAAACATTACTGAAATTTTAGTTTTTGTGCGCAAAATATGCTGTCACCACGTCTGTTGTATGTTCAGCAAATATCAGGGAACAGATTAGCCGAGGCACAGTGCACATAAAAGAACCTGCCCAAACAACGCTGGCAGAGAACGTGCGCCGCCCTACGGATTGTGCAACTAACGACAACACTGTGCCATAGAAACCATAGAGCACGCTGCTAAAAGCCGCTAATGGACTGTGGCCGCGTGGGGGTTGGGGCATTGCGCACCGGTTTTCGCTCGCAACACGAATATGTCTGCAGGCAAGAAGACCTCAAAGACTGATCGGCTAATCAATACTGAGCTCTGCAAACACTAACTGCTACAGTTTCATACCTATTTCTCACTATGAGAGTAAGAGAGGTCTGTTTAGTCTCCCCACTGCATAAGTGAGCAAAATACATGCCGATAAAGATGTCAGCGCTACTGTAAAGAAACATTTCGGGTGCTCGTGTTGTCATATTGCGTCACCTTCCTGCGCCAACGATGTTTTAACTTATACTGCAAGCGATGTAGCTCTCACTGCGTCTTTCTCTGTGGAAACCAATCTAGAAAAAAATATTAAGGTGTCTCACTAAATTACTCCTCAATGTACAACAAACATGCATTGTATCATGTGGGATCCTTGGAAAGTCTAAAAATAAACAAAAGCTAATGACGGTGATGGTGGTGACATGATCGAAGTTCTAGCACCAGTTCGGCCGGACGGAATTGGCGTTGACGGATTGGCTTTGGCTGTTGCGACCCAGTCAGTTCAGTACCAGTACAATAGACAGTTTTCTGGTCTTCAGAAGTAAAAAGATTGAATTTGCCAATAGTATGAAAGTATTTCAATTAAAAGGGCAGAAACTAGAGAAACTTGGCATTGATTCATCGCAGAAGAATGTAAGGCGTTCGTGTTTTCCGGTTCTCTACTGTTCAGTCTGTGTTTGTAAGTCCTACTTTCTTTAGCCTTCAGTATTAAAATAGTTTGAGCTGCAATGGCTCAAACACGAAAACCAAATTTCTACTAATTCCTTGACGCTACACTAACGCGTCGCCGCTTTAGTTTTAACACAAAATACACATTTGCTTTGAAACAATGATGTCTATTTCCTCATCCAACATTCAAGCTGTTAGTATGAAAACCGCAGGAAGAAAATGGAAAAATAGTTTAGCAGGCCAAACTGATTTACGTTTTTTACATCACGATCAAAAGCACGTTCAGATACCGTCAGTCTAACGTCGGCTTGCAGAAAACGTTGGCGAGAGGCAGAGAATAAAGACGAACGATGCAGACAAAAAAGCTTGATTTGTCAAATGGCCTTCTGGTTAATGATGAAAGCAGCTAAAATGTATCCGAAAGCTTGGTCAAAGTGGTTAAGTTTAGCTAACAAGCTATTGTCGTCCTTTAGCAAATATGTTAACCAACCAACTAACTCTCTAAGAATACAAGGTTGCTCAACCCAGAAGTGTAGCAAGCAATGCTGGTTGAATCAATAGTCGCTTAACTAATTAAAACTGTTGTCATTTCTTATTCGAAGAATTTAACCAGTTCCAGAGGAGTGGTTGCACCTTGTGATTTGCGAATCTAAGTTCCTCTCTCTCTCTCTCGGCGCTTAGCTTTTCAGCCTCCTTTCTTTTAACGTTTTTTCGCATATACTGTGGAAGATGAGTTTGTGCCTCGATTTCAATGCGATCTCTTATGAACATGGAAGTCCTCTCTTCGTCATGTGTACTCCTTCGCTGAGATCTATGGCAATGCTAAGGAATCGAGCCTCTACCGAGCCCTTCGTAAATTTCGGGTGATCCAAAACGTATCCAGATGTCTATGTATACCTGCAAGCACATCAACAATAAACTTCAGACTTCTACCATTTACGAGTGTTTTTAGAACACGTGTTAGTGGCGAACTTCCTTTAAAGGCACCCTCAAACTATTTTTAAATTGTGCAACCGTTTAGACTACAACAAGAATAATTAGCACTATGAATTAAGCGAAACATGTTACGCGAAGATGACTGTATAAATATGGAAGCGATAAGTGAGATCGGGGCGCCATTGCAGCAACAACACGTCAAGCGTAGGGCACAGTCACTTCCACCGCAGACGTTCGAAAAACTCCAGAGTTACTCAGCTGCCGCGCGGTTTCCTCAGGCGTGCATCTACAGCTGCAGCCAGAAGAAGCCACTAATGCGTGCCTCGCGAACTTTCCGCGACTGAGGGAAATGGTGCGAGGACTGGCGACCACCGCCTTGACCCAACAGCGCCTGTCGAGATTGCTTCGCAAAGCACCAAAGTGCAGCACAGGCAGCGCTGCCTTCTTGTTGTCAGAAGGGTAAGGTGCGTTCCTCAGCAAAGCGAAGAAAGTGTTTGACGGCTCAAAACAGGTATTCGTCTTCTTTTTCCATCACTCTGGTGTTTTCACTAGGCTCGCGCAAGTATGCACTGCGGACCGTTGGCCTCGCTAGGCGCCTTCCACGCCAACAGCAGAAAACTCTTCCCTTCCTGCCGTTCCTTTCTTCTCTTGACTTTCTCAACTTTCTCGCAACACTCTTCTACCCTTACGTTTCGTGCCTTCTTGGTCTGTGTTTATATCCAGGCGCTGAAATTTTATTTATTATCGCGGCAAAATCCGCGCCATGGCATTAAAATGTAGGTACGGTCGCGTCAGCCCGCTTTTATTTATATTTTTCGCCGGTATTTGTTTGCAGAACTTCGAACTGCTTTGCGCCTTTATTTCTTGCAAGCTCTGACGTCTTGTCGGGCTTTAGGATGAACTAATGCAGAGGCAGGGGTATTCTAGCAAATAGGACCGGGTAAGGGCAATGGCGTAATTTGTGAGGGCGCAGGGGCAGCATTTTCTCTCTTGGGATTCTTTAGCCGCAGTCACTACTCTGTCGACCCTCCCCCCCTCTCTCTCCCTCGCCCAGTAGCCGTCACTGCTTTGGATCCAGTCGGATAGTGCATGTTGTGAACTGTTCTCCATTCTCGTGCTTTTTGCACTGCTATTTCTTAAGCCCTGCAAATTTATTTCTGCTCCTTCAAAGCATTCCTTCTTTTCTATGTTTCTCGTTTTCATAAATTACTGAAGCCTGTGAGCACGGAGGATTAGAGCAAGGAGAACCACTGTTCGGCTCTCAAATTTTTGGCATTTTGAATTCATTTCATCTCTTATATCAGGCCCTATATGCTTGATTGTAATGTATCTGTTTTCATGATAGAAAATTGTCTGATTTGACATATATGACCGGTACACACTAGTGAGTGAATCGGTACGCTACAGCGTTTTCCAAGCGTACGTAATCACGGTCACTCAGTAGCACAGCATAGAAGGTACAAGGCGTGAAGTTGAGCGCATCGTTATGAGTTTACGTTTAAACGCGGTGTGCCTACAATTTTTGTCGCCTTAGTTTGCACCACACTGGCTGGTGAAAGCAAAAAAAAAAATGACTCAAGTCAAATCAGACAGCAGCGCGTCACATGAAGCACGGCAAGCGAAAAAAAATTGTCGTGTTTGAACGCGATTAAACCAAGTTTGTCGAGCGATAGCTCGGCTGTTCTTGTTTTGCGAAAGGACGAGACCATTGGTTTGCAAAGATTTAACTGCATTCCATGTCTTGGTTTATGCGAGGACGAAGAGAAGTCTACACGCTTCGACAATACGCAGTGATAATGGAGCCAACGCGTTGGACTACAAGAGGTGCAGTCGGCGCTCTAGGCGCAAACGCGCAGTGCACTTGGATGCTGTCAGCGCCTCTGGCGGGGGCGCCGCGAAAGACTCACCTTGTGCCGCTGTTCGCTGGCGAACACGCCGCACTAGTATGTCGATGAGTCTTTCGCCGCCGTTGACATTGGCTCAGCTTGGAGGTCAAACTCATGCAACGAGGGCTAATCTTGGTTTCTACTGGCAGGAGTAGAGATATCGCTCTATAAAAAAGAAAGAAAACCGTAATGTAGGTAGTTAGGCCGCAGTACAGCTTGAGATTTGATAGGCTTTCATAGCTGCCGTCTAAATACGCCCGTTAACCCTCCCCCCCCCCCCCCTTGCTATGCTTGCGGTGCTGTTCAACGTACTTCGGTGCAAAAGAAAAAAAAAGAAAGAAAAAGAAAGAAGAAAAGAAAGGGGCTCAGGAGGTTTAGAAAAGCAAGCAGAAATGTCTTCGAAACACTGGTATCAGCAAGTCCATCTCAGTTACCCTGTTATGTTTTATGGCGCTACTTTTCGAATGACAGAAAAGGAACTCAAACTTCAGCTAATTCTTCTAACGAAGGACCCGCTGCTCGCAAATACGTGATACGAGCCGAAGCACATCGAATGAAGAGCTCTACATATGCAACTTTTATACGCTTGGAGACAGGCTGGTATGGGAGGAAATCTAGAGTAATAAAAGAGTGATGCGTCCAGACGTACAGAAACGACGTGGCATACAGACAGCCGAGATTTCAGCGCAGTCATTTCAAAATACGTCCATAGAATGCAAAATATAGGAAAAAAATTCCGCCTTTCTTTTCATGCTTTCATACGTTTCTTTCTTGTTTTACGCAGAGACTACCGCTAGCACATGTTTAAGTAGACAAGGTAGCGGACTAAATGCACCTGTAAGAAATTATGATGACATGATATAAACCAAATCCCGCACAAACTTTCACGCTACCAACCACCTAAATTTATCACTCTGCTAACATTGAAGGCTTCCCCGAAGTACTTTTCATATTTTCTTGTAAAACACTACAATTTACAACAACGCACTAAACGTATTGCGGCTAATAGGTTGTTTACGAGCTGATTTCTTCTTAAACTGTGAAACGATGCGCTCTCAGCCCGCGTAGACTATAATAGCTCAAGTGGGGCTTTTTCGCATCTGCGATCTGCAACATGTAGATGATTCTCGCTACCTTAGTGTTGAAGTTCATTTTACTCCAATCTTTATCTTATCCCTTTTTCATTATGTTTCGATATTGAAAAAAAAATACAAGCATAAACACTTTTTTATGCCTTCAAGACAGTTTATCGCGGCTGCTCTGCGTACCCGCAAAAACTAGGCCCTCATTCTTTCAATAAAAGTAGTTTTTCCTCCGTAACTTGTTCTTTCATTCTTCCCCCTGCAGTTAATCTTATACTGGGGGCTACGGTGCATAAAAATGGGGGCACGGTATTTATCCTCGAAACTGCGAGTTAAAACTTTGCGCATCGTCCCGCCTTGAAGCTTGCAAAGAAAGTCATGTGAAAAACTCGTAAAATATTACAGCCCGAGAACGTTCGAGAGACAGCTATGCTAAGAATAGAAACTACGGATTGCGGGACAAAAACACAGCGGGACGTTAGGATAAGCGACGGAAGGGTTTCGTCGAGAGAGGGAGGTAGCGAGACAGGCGGATAATAATCACATTATTAGGAAGTTTAAATCCTAGCTCGAAGGCACGAGCAGCGGTATACACGCACCACCGCATGTACACACATTACGACGAACACTAGTCCCTAACACCTTCACTGCTGCCTCCTTGTTTCTTCCTTTCCTAATTATTCATCTCCCGTCGCCGTAGACCCTTTTGCCCTTATTGCGTTCACCCCGCTTCAACCTACAGTTGTATTCATCTCTCTATTCTGAGTCCACCCATCTCATTCCGTAGAGGCACATAGTGGCTCTCCTAAGAAGCCAAGTGTGTTGGAAAGGGTACAGAGGAAGGGGCGCAAGGAGGCCTAATTTTATGTATGCAAATCGGCTGAGTGAAAATAACTCCCTCCGCTTGCGCAGCAGAGCCAGCCAAGCGTCGCCCTTACTCGAGGCCTTGTTTTAGGGTGATAGGCCCCACTGCGCCACTTCCGCAACTCTTTCGCTCTCTCTCTCTCTCTCTTTCACTCTACTTCCTACCCTCCCCTCAGTCTTATTCGTCTACTTTTCTGCCTCCACAGGAGCTCATTTCGTGACCCTGATGTAGCAGCCTCTACAGGAAAACAAAGAGCGCACCCGTTCCTCCTAGACCTGTACCACAGTAATCTAACACATCCTGCAATGACAATATGCAGTCAATGAACCCACCGGGCGGTGTTGTGTGGGCGTGCGTAATAACGTGCACGCGTCGTGCCTCGTGTACTCGTATTGCTTTGCCCGAGGCGGCCCACATACCGAACGAGGGTCGCTCGTCACGTGACAAGTCCTAGTGCAGGGCGACATGTATGTATGTATGTATGATACACACTTTCCTCCCCGTATTATGTGTTGCGGGTGCGCTTTCAAAAATTTTGATACTTTTGTCAACACTGCGTGGTGCTTTATCGCGAACGGGCATTTGGTGCAGCCGGTTATGTTCGTGATCATGTTTCTGCTTAGGCGGGCTACAAATTACCAGGTGTTTCTCAAGTCCACTTTCTGTATTCTACGTGAGTTTTAGCACAGGTAACGAGGTCGTTTTATGTGTAAGGTACGAGAACGGGCGTGTCTAGATACAATGCCGGCCAGCGGTGGAATACATAAAAAAAAGATAACCAAAGTTCAACAGCAACCGACAACGTACAAAATGTGGCGCGAATATGAAATTCTCTTCCTTTGCAACGTGTTATATTCTATTTTCTGTCCTTCCTTATATTCCTCATAGCGGTGACGGTCGCATGGTTGCGCAAAAATATTTGTGCTTAGGGTACATCTAGCGTAACAGCTTCACAGCAACATCAATTTTTGTTTCCGTTCGCACTCTTTCTCTATGTTACCACTCTCAGCTATGTCCCCCAGATAGGACTTTGTAAAAACAAAATAGCCAGTGCTTTAAACGTAAAATATTAAAACTGGTATTTTTATGGCTTAATGGACCTTCAAAAACGCAGCATACACTCAGAATGGCATGCCTATGGGTCCATCGATTTAAACGGGGAACGAAACTGCGCAGCAGCTCAAAACGAGGAAAAACAACCAGGAAAATTGTTTTAAAATATGGCTCTGTAGAAGCAAGTAATATTATCATTAATTTAAACTCCCATTCCGAAAAAAAAAAGAACTCTATTGCTGAACTGAAGAATTACGAATAGCCCTTAATAACAATATGCACAGAATTATTTTTTTTCTTCTTGTTCCGAAGGTTTAAAGGGCAGACAGCTTAAAGTCGTCCGTGACGAAACATTGCTTTGCACGACGACGAATCTGAATACGCTGTTTCCGCCGCAAATGCAATCGTTCGAGCATTGTTTTCCTATGCAAACTACAGCCAAAAATCAGAGAGACAAAAATAAGGCATATGGCAAAGAGCAGAAAGGAACTGAAACTGGGTCTTTAAACTTTGCATGAATCATTGTAGGGGCTTGCTTGCTTGGATGGACTATATACTGCAGTTCAACAAACGATAACGAAATTTACGAACCGTCGGCTTTTTATCACCACTCCGCAGCCTTTCAAGAAATGCCGGCAATGCGTTTATGCCCTTGCATACTGCAGAGCTCATCTGTTGCGTACACGAAGAAGGACGTTCTCGGGTGGCTAGTATTTACAGAAGAAACGCGAAATGGGGGCCTAATGCTTGGGGCTGGTTAGTCTTCAAAAAGGTGATGGATGTAAATTTCTGCTTGTTCTGTTCTTAAAAAGTTTTGTCTTATTGCAGTGTGCTCACGATCAGTGTATTTACCTACAAGGCGGGGTTTTTTCATGCATCATAAGACAAAGAATATTTGTGCCGGCATAACATGCACATTAATACTTTACGTTTGTTGGACTCACGTAAAATGCATTGCGTCTATGAAATGATTGTCTTACTGCATAATAATACATCTGATATCATGCTGTATGCAAGATTGCGTGATCCTTCGTTTTTCATGTTTATCGTTCTTCTTCGTCTTGTATGAGTCATCAAAATTACTTCATCATGTAAACCGAACAAGGACCACAAAAAACAAATCGAAGAAATCTCAGCCTTGCCAAAGTAAGCCTACCAATTACCGCACCTTTTCTTTTCTTTTTTTTTTCAGTGCAAATACATCGAAATTGAAAACGTTTGAACTCGAATTCGGTACAACCAAAGATGTTATGCTAAAATAGGAGCTCATTAATCAGCAATATAATTTAATTTTCTTTTAGACTTAATCTTTTAGAAGACAATGTGGCCCAGATTTCTGACTACACCTGGTATATTCACAGAGAGAGTACAGAATAACCTTGTACTGCTAGTGAGCTACCCTATGGGTAAAAGTACAAGTTGCGCTTTAACGCTACAAATTTTAATACCTCAGCTAGAAAAGAAAGAAGCTCAAGAAACTTCAGGTACTATGGTTTTCAGATGAAGCTACCCGCACGTTAACTTAAACATCTACTTTCCGTCGGCTCTGCGGCTTAGCAAAGAAAATGTTTTCGAAAACGTATAGATATGTCAATAAAAAAATTACCTTCGCAGTGCCAAACTTGACAGGCTGCGAACAAACAAAGTTCCTCCTAGTACACTTTACGGGGTCTACTTTAATCTAAAACTAGGCGAAACGCGCAGCTTCTTACACAGGAATTCATGAATCCCATTGGGCAGGACCTTAATGCTCGTTTACTTCTATCGGGCAAAGAAAAATGGCATGTAACTGGGCTGAGACCCTAGACGGCACTCAACAGCATGCGACACGTTTCTTCATTCTGAATGCGAAGCTTTCAAAACTCGTGTTCTTGAGTCTTTACTGCGGGTTTGCTTTTATTCATTAATGTTGGCGACTCTATCAAGATTGTGATATTGACCTCGGTATACGCCTGAGGATACAATGAATTACCAGTTACTTCACAAACTAATTAGTCTGAGGAGTTTATGATTTTCCAGTGTGATTGTCCAATAAAGTATGCCACTTGATGAGAAAACGAAATGATGCTGTCGTTGTCTTTAATATGCTTATTTTCTTATCCATATATCTCAATGTTTTTTTTTTCAGAACTCACAGTCAATTTAACTCAGGTTTCTGTTGTAACGTTGTTTCGCACGTTCTTCAATGCTTTCGTCTTCTTTTGTTTGAACTTACCTTTGGTTTTGTTGTACGTGTACTTACCGTCACCACCATTTCATATAGATTCTGTTTGTTTTCTCACTTATTTCCTGTTTTTGCTCACTTTTGCTTGTATTTTACATTTGTGGCCAAAATTTTCTTTAGCTGTTCTGATCACTTTTTATTGTGTGCTTTGTTTCTCTTTCTGCTACACAAGCTCTGCCGAAGAGACGACAATGTTAGCCAACTTGCTTAGAATGAGATTACATAAATCTAGCAATCTGCATTGCGGTGGCTGCCAGCGAGGAGCGTCAGACGGGTCGCTTACTCCGGATCTAACCGCGCACTTCGTCATAAACGGATAAGTTGGCCTTAAAAGCTGCCGCTTTGTGACTGCGGTGGAAGCTTAGAGCAAATTCGCACCCCCCGAACCGTCATGGCACAGCGGCGTCGAACAAAGGGGACGCATAGCCAAGGCTGTCCTCGCTTTGTCAAAAAGCGCGCTGCCTATCGGCGAAAGAATGGAGAGCTTAGAACCGAGAGAGCGTAATCCTCTTCGGCGCTGGAGTGGCGCGATGTAGACGCGTAAATGCGCAGTCTCGTGTCGCCTGCCAGATTCATACGAAAAATACCACAATGTAACAGGAGTGAACGCCCTTATCAGGCGAAAGAACATGCAGTGCGGACCATTAGTACCCAGCAACTAAAAACGGCACACTTTCAGGCGGCCCAATAACTAGCAAACCGATTAGCTGCTTGGCTTGCTATCTTTTTTTTTTCGTGTCGATGCTACGCCATGCTTAAACCCGCTGCGATCGCAGTGTCCTTTGCAATAGTTCCTACAGAGACGGGAAGGAGAAGACATTGTTATATCCGCACATATATATGTATAACGTTATCGCGTTCCCATAATTTCTACATCCGACATTTTCTACTTTTTGCAACGGCCGTTGCTATATTATAGCCACTTACAATGTCTGCCATAGCACGCTGACATCTATTTACTAGTCTAACAACTTACCTCACATTGAACATCGCTTTGGTCTTTCTTTCCGTAAAGCGGCTCTTGAGGGCTTGTTTTTAGACTAACGAAACGAGGCTCAGGAGAAATCAAATAAGGGTACATTTTCGCAAAACTTTCTTTAAAGAACACGACATCATTTTCCTATGCATGCTGTGTCCCTATCTTCATGGTCGATTACTGCTGGGCCGATGGTGCTGCCCACAAAATAATATTTACACTCGCTCCTTTTCTCGAAAAGTGACGAAATGTCATGAGTCGCTCATTTGCGCAAAGGCGCGAAATCCAAACACCCCGGCTACGTTTAAAACTGCCACTTGCGTGCTCGATGATGCAAGTATCATTGCATCTTACCTGCAGTTACGCGATTCTACTTTGCCCTGTAATTAGAGATGCCTTCAATGAAAGCCCATTCGTTCTGACTTGGGATGGCATACACACACAAGTGCGGGTCGCACAGCTCTGTAAAGTCAGGCTATCACATATCGCCTGTTTATCGTCATCAAGGCTCGAAACTAATATATTGTGAAACGGACCGGGCTTAGTATATGCCACATTTTCCTGAGGCAAAGTTAGTATGATGGTGTGTTACAAAAACGTTCAAGTTACGTCAATTTATGAAATTAAGTAGCCTATAGCTTATAAATACTGGAGTTGTCGACAACATCGCCATTTTTCTTTGATTTCTTTTTATGCCATGCCATTTTTCTTTCGTGGAGCAAACTGCGCGCCCGTCTGACTGACATTCCTGCCTCTCATAAACGGGTGAAACTCTGCAGCCAAAATAATAATAATAATAATAATAATAATAATAATAATAATAATAATAATAATAATAATAATAATAATAATAATAATAATAATAATAATAATAATAATAATATCAATTATCCACAACTCATATCGGCGCAGCATTCTAGATGAATACCCTGTAATATAATAAAGACAGAGGAATGACGCCCTCTATTCGATTTTTTCTTAAGTTGAGCTTCACACAAACAAAGCAAATAAGGACCGTTTGTCGCGCTTCACTGCTGAAGCGCGCCTAAACGCTCAAGATCAAGCGTCAAAGAAAATCAAGTCATCGGGGATATGAAGGAATAATTAATAACCTCTTAGCACATCGTCGCAGACACTGACGCCGCACTTCTTCACACGTTGACGGGAATGCTTTTTTCGTTTAATCTTAAAGTCTCTTACAGGTCAAAGGCACCCAGAATATTTGAGGACGCGTGTCGTAACTTGCTCGGGGCTTAGCTTTCGACTGCAGTATATTTTACTTTCATCGTGAACTTTGCTATCAAGGAGGCCAGTGTCAGGGATTGTGTTTTATAGTTATGTTACTTTGTTACTGTCGTTTAGTTTCTTTAATGACATTTGAGTAAGATGAATTGCGACACGCTAGAGTCTTACCAGCGCTAATTACTTGTACCTTGAACTTTCTTCCATGAATGCCACTTTCTTCCGTGAAAGCAGTGGAATCATTTGATTTGATGTGCGCATTACGAGCAGTCCTACACTCTTAATCAGGTCCTGGTTAAATGCTGACTATATTCAGGGAACCACAAAAACGTGCAGTTTCCTGGCTATATCTAGCACTATCAGCGGGACTTGATTAAGAGTGTACCGTCGTCTAAAGAAAATGTAGATGCAAACACAACACTGAGTGCTTGGTGGGCACAAACCTGCTTTAGAACATGCCTTCCGTGCATACAAATTACACAGGGAACGGCTCATACACGTAGTTTTAACAAAACAATCCGTAATTTTCCCTAGCTATTCCTCGTCTTAATGATATCTATCTATCTATCTATCTATCTATCTATCTATCTATCTATCTATCTATCTATCTATCTATCTATCTATCTATCTATCTATCTATCTATCTATCACGGGCGTAGCCAGAATTTTTTTTTGGGGGGGGGGAGGGGGTTCAACCATACTTCATGTATGTTCGTGCGTGCGTTTGTACGTGTGCGTGTATATACATGCAAGCAAAACTGAAAAATTTCGGGGGGGGTTGAACCGCCCCACCCCCCCCTGGCTACGCCTCTGCTATCTATCTATCTATCTATCTATCTATCTATCTATCTATCTATCTATCTATCTATCTATCTATCTATCTATCTATCTATCTATCTATCTATCTATCTATCTATCTATCTATCTATCTATCTATCTATCTGTAAATGTTATCGCTTTTAAGCGTTTGTTTATCTTTGCTCGACAGCTTAGCTCCCTACCCCTTTCTCACTGTCCGTCTCAAACCCCTTCTATTCGTCGTACTCTATGAAAATGTCTGCAAACAAAAATTTAGCCGCGTATCTGCGTGCTTCGCTGCAAATGTCGTCGAAAGACGATATAGATGCGCTGCGTTAGAGTTACTGTACACGCTACCTTTGGGTAGCAGAGTAGCGCATAGGTCTGGCTAGCAACCATGGCGATGTCGCGAAGACTCAATCCGTTTTTGCAGGCGACATGCCTACCGGGTCACCGGTCTACATGTTTGGCGTGTCGAAGACCGGTGATTTACTTTAATGTGAATGACTAGTGTCAATCCAGTTCGCTGCAGCGGCGCCATCGAGAAAAGCAAAACTTGGCCCCAGCGTCAGCTTCTCCGCAACGCATGGTTGCGAGCGGCGTTTGGAAGACAGATGCGCAACTCTGCTCTACGCTGCGTGAGTTATGGGCGCTATGTGGCAATACGTCGGGAAACGAGCTTGTGCAGAGGGCACGGAGGAGGAAAGTTCTTTCGTTCCGCCGTGGCAGAGGGCTTTCGTCGGCGCTTTCGTCGGCGATTAGTCTTTATCACAATGAACAGAGGCTTCACTTTCACTACTCAACGAATGCACCGTGACAAATGTTCAATGACTGGCCGCCCTTACTAGAAACATTTTGTATGTCCTTCAACAATTACATGTGCTTACATACAATTCTAAAAGCAAATACGTATGTTACATGTATATTCGATATCATTTTCCATTAAAAAAAGTGTGCAATACATATACGATAACTGGAATGGAAAGTCTTAGCTAACCCGAAGGTCGCGGGATGGAATACAGGCTGCGGCGGCTGCATTTTGATGCAGACGAAATGCTAGGGTCCTGTGTACTTAGATTTAGGTGCATGTTGAAGAACCCTAGGTGGTCGAAACTTCTTGAGACCTCCACAGCGACGTCCGTCATAATCACATCGTGGTTTTAGGAAGTAAAGCCCCAACGACTATTACGTAATGATTCAGTACTTCTGTGTCTGAAAAGCAAAGAAATTTACAGACGAAACTGTCTATACAAGCCTCTGAATCGAAAAAGAACCTCCTGTAGTTACAGCGCTTCTATAATAAATTATTATAAAGAAAATCTGAAGTGTCGAGCTGTCGATATTATTATAGGCCTCCGTAAATGCCCCTCATTTCGCAAACAAAAACACTTTATGCCTGATTTACTTGGCTGAGGTCTCGCTACACTCAACGTTGAAGCTTCGGCGGGCGGCTCTATGCATTGAAGTTTAACCAACGATGGGAAAAGGTCCCAGCCGTCTTTCCAGCCGGGCAATAAAGCTGTCTCATGCACGTGTCCGATGTATTTCGCAATAGCATAACACAATGGTAGCAGACAGTCTTTTCGCAGAAATGTTGCCAAAGTGCCAGCAAGCCGCCATCGTATGCTGGGGATAGGCGTTTATTAATATCGCCGCAGCGCAAACACACGCCACCGTTTAGTGACACTTTGATTGATCGATCCCAGGAGCGTTGGTAGACGAGGTTCGTGCATGGAGACGAATGGGTTCGTTCTTGAGCTGAGAGCTGTTTGTCAAGTCAATATGCCGCTGTAGAATCGGCCGCCGTCTTGTGATTTTTCTGTATCCTTTCCTGCCATTGAGTTTGACGTGTGAACCCGAGTGAGCTTCCACCCAGGAAAAAGAAATTGCACGTGTAGATGACTGTAAGCGAAAATCCAGCGACCTCTACAGAACAACGGAAATTCATGTTTAGCGATCTGAATTATTGAAGCACATTCAATGAGGTGTTCCCTGTTCTGTTGATACTAACTTTTCCGGCTTCAAACGCCCTTCGAGCTTTCTATTCCAACTGACATTGGTAAATTGTAGCGCAGACAAACGCACACGAATACAGAAACACACGCACACTCACACAGAGAGAGAGAGAGAAAAAGAGATAGCGAGAGATTGATAAATAAAGTAGAAAATATGACGATGATTACGACTGAGAACGTAAGAGCGAAAACCACGCAAATTATATAAAAAAAAAACGAACGAGCCCTTCTGGCTAGCTTAAACGCCAGCTTAAACTCGAAGGTATTCTCTAAAATGCAGTTGAAATTTCCAAACGAGCATAACATAAGAATTGGTCAAGAAACTTGCCAAAATGTTTGCCACGACCATCCACGAAGAGCCATGGTAGGGGCTAGTTTCTTGTACGGAGTTGCTGTTGCGCGTTATCAAGAAGGTGTTTACCGAAATGCCCTATATTGTCAGTGGTTGCGAGCCAGTGCTTACGTTAGCACGTCAGTGGTAAGTCGTGAAACTGCCCAAATGGATATCTTTTTGTAGCAATGATTCACATCTAATTTCCTTGTTTTTTCTTATTGCGATAGCAATTATACGGACACTCTCGGCTGACTTTTCCGTCGCCTTCACCGTCATGCCCCGGATATGTATATGTATGCATACATATAAAAACGCACAAAGAAAAATAAAGCAGAAGAAAAGAATTCCGAGGTACCCGACCGTGGATTCGAACCAGCAACCCCTCGCTCCCCAGCCCGCTTCGTTAGACAACTCAACAACACGCCAAGTATGCGCCAAAGTCATAATGGCGAACATTTATATACACCATGTAACGCTGGTGGTACGCAGATCTCGAAGGAGCTTGAGCGTGTTTTCTATCACGCAACGCTCCTACATTCTTTTTTTGTTTGAAACTGCCTTTGAGACGGGCACGACAAAGTGGCCCCTATCTGTACACAGTCAAGATGTAAAAAAAAAAAAGAACGCCGGGCACCCCTTGTGTCAGACGCCCCCGTGTGGTAGGAGACGCAGAAGGGGGACTCCACTTGCCGCAGTTTAAAAGAAAAAGAAATATGTAATGTCGTCTCTATTGTCGACAATTGCAGACACAGCGCTCCTAATTTTCTTTCAGTTCGAATACTGCCCTTGAGACACCCACGACAAAGTGGCCATTCTCTGTACCCACTAGCGATGTGGATGGAAAAAAAAAACAAAAAACACCGGGTACACCTTGCATCAGACGCCTCCGTGTGGCACGAGACGCAGGGGGTCACTCCGCGCGTTGCAGATTAAAAGAAGAAATATTTAACAGCGTGTGATTCTCCATTGTCGACACTTGCCGCGCGTTACTCAAGCACATAGACGTAACAACTGCGACAGTTTTTAGTTCACGCTTGCCCTGTGCATGCCTGCGCGTTCTTTTAGGGCGTCCTTCTTTGTGCTTCAGCGGCGCGCTGCAAGTATCAAGCTGCTTCTGGTTCTTCGTGTGGCATTTCAATTTCTTGCTATCACATTCATTGCTTCGCCCTTGCGGCGAAACTATGACCTTTTTTTAAAAATAGAGAAAAATGAAAGCAGAGAGGCATCCTTGTTGCCCTTGACGACACGCATGCGTGGCAATGAATTCAATTCCTGCTGGTTTCCGCCTGTCAACACATACGCTACGGCAATCACTTGCACTTACTTCACCAGCCGTATCAAAAGAAGCATATCGGTGCTATAATTGCGTCTTGCGAAAGCCAGAGCTGAAATTCAAATCTAATTTGCGAAGCATTTTTTCTTCTCTCAGTGATAACGCACCTGCGCGCGACGAGGCAACGCGATCGCGTGAGAGATAATAAAAGCCTCATTTGCTTGAGCGCTAAAAGAAAAAAAGCTATCCTTTATTTCTTAACGGTTATTGCGCCGCCTAGTGTTGTGTTTCATAACGATTGGTTCATTTCGAGTCTGTTTTCTTATAATGAATCCTATCCAGTCTCCGACGCGGGCAATGCGGCCGCACTATATAATTACTCATTACCCAAAAAGAACCGCTCCCATAGCTACACTAGCAGACTGATTTTTATAAGCAAAGTCAATAATATGAATTCAACAGCAGAAAATATGGCGATGATGGAACTAGGTAGTCGTGGAAGTGGTGATGTCTCAACCTCAACAAGCAAAATTATCCTGGCTTGGCTAGCCCGAAATCGTTCCTCCTGGTGCAAATAATTCTGTGAGAATCTATTCAGATTCTCACAGAGACCTGTCGGCTCCCAATCGCAACAACTTCGTTGTTTTTTTGCACAATTGACGCACACGGTCACGGCCCAAGAATCGTTGTTTCTGAAAACAGTATTGAGCCCAGTCGGTTGAGCACCCAATTCACTCCTCTTTCACTTTATTGAAGCAAGTGTTCTTAAACGTGTTCCGGAGCGGGTCTCGCTAGGCGTCGCACAAGACGCAAGTGCACAGGACGTGTTCAGGGGTCCTAATGTGCTCGCTATTAGTGCAGTCATCTTTTTCTCTCTCTCTCCCCTCAGAATGTCCTGAACATATAGCAGGGAGGTTTTGTCAAACGTTTCTGAATATAGTAATAATAATAATATCTGGGGTTTAACGTCCCAAAACCACGATATGATTATGAGAGACGCCGTAGTGGAGGGCTCCGGAAATTTCGACCACCTGGGGTTCTTTAACGTGCACCTAAATCTAAGTACACGGGCCTCAAACATTTTCGCCTCCATCGAAAATGTTCTGAATATAGTGTCAAGGAGAAGAGGGACGAACTTGCGTATAACTGATGAATATTGGCCATTTTTCTACGGCACCACATCTTGAAAGCCAGCGTATAGGAGATGCTTCTTCTGTAGACTTTGAAGCGGTGCCCGATATTGCCTTTGCCATATCGCACGAGAAAAAGAAAAATGAGCTTAGAAGTCACGTCGTTCATTAGAACAACTTGCATTTGCCACCGTTTTCCTTGCTATATCGAATAAAAAAATAAGCAATTGCATTTCCTGAGACTAAAGTAGACGGCAGTCATAACTCTCGACACAAATAAAATGGAAAAAATCCACTCCTCATTCACTTTCTTGAAGCAAGCGTTCCTAAGTGTTCTCCATTTCCATATCCTACTCACAACTACAACTGGAAGCAAGCAAACGTTGCGTGAAGGATCAAAAAATTTCGCGAACTGTTCCGGATCGTTTTCGTGTAATGCGGCACTTGTGCTCCGAGCACCGAAATATCAAACGCACAGAACTTGACTCTGTAGAGCGAGACGGACCATGATGCTCGTGAGCCGAGCTAGTAAGAAGAAACGCTCCAACGAATGTCTTCTGTGGCAGTATGGGAGCCAACTGTAAATAAAAATGTCAGGAAACCAAGAGCGAAGGAAAACGAGAAAAATGTCTGAGAGAAGAAGGATGACTACTATTACTGCCTAGAGAACTGAGAGCAGGCTTAGCGTCTCATTACCTCAGCAACTACAGTGTTCCCAATTCCCCAGGCGTGAATTAACGCTTGCTCTTTGATGTAAGAACCCGCGCAGGAGGAGACCCCGCGTGCTTACGCGCGGGACGTAATAGCACGCGAAGGAAGCTAGCGCTCATACCTCTACTCGCTATAATGACTCGTTTTTCCCAGCTAAGCTTTGAATTCTGCTGAAGCTGAACTCTGTCTCACACCAAGATTGCCTTCTAGCGCTGTAGAGCAGGAACTATGGCGTTCATTGAATAGTGCTGACTCAGGTGGCTGGAATTTTTTCGCGCCCTTTCGCGTGAATTGACTCGATCGCTTGTGTGATCTTGAAGCATAAGCGTTGCTGTATCGCTCGCGTTTCCGTTTTTGACTTAGCTTTGCGTTTAAAAAATTTATCAACGTCGCATTTCTTATCATCCCACTGAGACAATCGCTGGTTGGAATGTATCTGCTGTTTTCATTTCGCTGCTTTTCTTTATAGTCCCCCACTTTGGCGATACGCTTCATAAACTAACATTTCTTTTGCCTCAGCCCTGTGCGCACTTGGCAGTCTGTCGGTTCTGTATCGATATGGCGCGCGAAGTCGTGATTCGGGCACCAATCTTGCCAGGACGGCGTTCAACCAAGGAGGCGTATAAGTCACCATGTTAGTTGGAAGCTGGCAACGAGCCAACACCGGGTGTGAGATTTGACAATATCGAAGACTAAGGTATGTTTCCTGTACATAATACCACGCAAGCGTGCAAACATGCTTTGATAGATAAAGAAATAGGTAGAAAAGGCTCGCTTAAAAAACAGCTGGGGCGACATTATAAGCCTACGCAATGTCTCCGTTTTTCTTTAGGCACATCGCACTTTTTTCATTTCATAAGCAGGAGTCTGATCCCGCCCCTCGGACCGCTTTCAGGATGACCGTCGTGCAAGATTTCAGCCCCCTCCCAGTGCGCTAGCTCCGGGTCAAAGATTGCTACAGGGTTATTGAAAAACCAACTGTACCAACTGTATGTACCAACTGTATGTACCAACTAGCCCAACAAAAAGTTCTATTGCTACAGGGGCCGTACGTAGTGAGAACACAAACTTCGAGTTATCCTATGTAAGCGCTTTAAGCATTCCATGGCAAAACAACGAACAGAAAACAGTTAATGGCTATTCACTGCTCTGTAATCCGTACATAGACGCCAGCTACCGTCTTCCTTTGGAGCAATGGTGATAGGTGAGGCAAATGGAGAGAACCACGGGCGAATTACTTTGGCATCTAACATATTTTGAAGCTCTTCTTTTAGCCATGCTTTCTTCTCTTTCCTCAAGTTGTACGGGTTTTGTATTCTTCTCACAAATGTTTTGTCGTAAGGCTGAAAGGGAACCTCGAACTTCGTAGTCGTCGGCGGATATCCTCCCAAGCAAACCAGTTCGCGGTAAAGTTGCCGAATTACACTGCTCTTCTTCAGTATCCGTAGGTGGTCTGTGTTCCGGCGCCGCTTTCTCAGCCTCTTGATTAACAGAAACTGTATAGCCCCAATAAATATTCAGCCGGACGAGAAAGAACAAAGTTGTACTCCACAGTGTCTAAAGCTAGTGCAACAAGTACTGTATTTTTAGACTGGTACATCACTTTGAGGCGTTCCCACTCACAGTATTCTCTCTCGCTTCCGTCATGTCCACTCTCAAGAACCGACCTTCCTCGAAATACATCTTGATCATTAGCATTGCTTTTCTTAAGGATTGATACAGGCGATCCGCTGTCTATTAGTGCTCGTATGTGTTGTTCACTAATCTCCAGGTATATATGCAACAAGCCTGCAGAAGTCAAACAAACATTCTTATTTGGTGTCATAGGGTCAGGCAGAGAACCCTCTTTATTTTAGTTTTTTGTAATCTGTGCAAAATGCGTACCTCGGCCATTGGCTCCCTCTCGGTGGTGTGCAACGACGTGTGGTCACTTGCCTCTTGCGAAGACTTTGGTGACCGTGCACGAAACTTTGTTTCCTGACGCTTCTGTTCCTTGAATATCTCGATGCGGCTTTGCCGCCCTTTCCGTCCAATGACAGGCCATATCTTGGAGTGATTGTAGCAAAGTCTCCAGAGTTTTTGGTTTTCTAGCCTGAACTTGCAATTCTCGAGGTAAGCTGTATATGACAAACGTTATAACAGAAGTCAATGGAAGGTCCGGCTCTGCAAGATGAAGTAATCGACGTTATTCAAAGAAACGCTCGATCACTGGTCCAGACCTATAGCGATAGAAATGACTTGATCCCATCGCTCAAGCGTGCTCCCTCGGAACGACGAGATGAAGTTTTCCGCCCACGTGTCCCCCGCATCGCATTCATGTCCCATGATCCGCTACTCGTACCATTTTCTTGTGATGCCTGTTAAAAACGGGAGCATACGTTTCACTCGTTCATCTGTGTCCCAGCCCTTCTTCCTGTAGGCGTACTCAAAGAACGCAATCCAAGCGTTGGGATTTCTTGACAAAACCATAGAAGGATTCAGGTTGCACAACCTCAGCAGGGTGGCTGTCTTTAAGGCTTAAAGCCGATAAAAATGTCTGAATCATGTCATTTTGTTGGCAAACGTGTTTCTGTTGAGCTTGAAGCGCGTGAAGAACAACGGAGATGTCTGCATGGTAAGTAGGCTCCGATGCAGCGGATTTCTCTAGTTTCGATGTCACAGGGCGGTTGAAAAGAGAGACGTGAAGATTTATCTTCACGAACCCTTTTTGCAAGAGTTCTTTCGGAGACGTAGACGTCTTCTCTAGAACTGTAGAGATCGGCCAACCTGTCGTCACGTCGACGGGAAGATGAACTGGCGTATCTCCCGGGAGTGCACACTTTCTGTAGACTGGCTGAACGAAGAAGGTTACCCACAGCATGCATCGTACAAACTCGGCTGCACGAAAATGTGTTATAACACTTCCCTTATTCACTGAACACAAGAGGTTCCATCTTGTTATAGCTTTGCTTCTCTGTTATTCTTCTCTTCACCCCCTGCCCCTTGTATTGTTTCGACTTCTTTTTCCAGTATCTGCACTTGCGGGCATAGTGACTCCCATCATTTAATGACGAAGCAGTTATATTCATCAGTGTACATGTTAATCTCGAACCGGCAAGATTCAGGGTATTCAGATATAAATCAGATTTTGTTTTCTAAGGATGGAAATATCTGGCGCGCTTTATATATATATATATATATATATATATATATATATATATATATATATATATATATATATATATATATATATATATATACATATATATATATATATATATATATATATATATATATATATATATATATATATATATATATATAATGCCATGTCTACTGAACTGATACTACGTCTCCCGCCACGAGAACTGCACTGCGGGCATTCGGTAATGGCCGCTTGGTTTTGGAGCAACATAATTTACAAAACTTATAGGGCGAGCACGTTGTAGTTTACGAATCCAGATTCGCTTGCATGTCACGCCGCACGCGCCCATCTCGTTAACGGTCCCGTCTCGCTCAGCAAATGAACGCCCGTTCAGCAGGGCTCAAATAAACATATTTCATGGTTCTGGATGTAGCACGCCCGTATGTCAGAAAACACCCTGCCAAGCCATTCGCGTGTTTTCCATGCCCCTCACTCATCCTGTCACTAGATTTCATTCTACTAACAAAGCATGCTTCACAACATGATTCACTGCCTAGCTTTCTCTTCTGCAGTGCCCCGCCTAGTTGGCAGTAGGCGATAGCGCTCCCGCCATTCCTTTGTTCGCGCTTTCCCGCGGCAGAGCCGCGTGCGTTCGCTGTTTTAATCATTTGTGTCTACTCACAGGGAGCCGACGCAATCTCAGTTGTATCTCATTCATGTCGGATCCTGTTACTCAGTTGCCGGCTCTTATCTCGGTTTACATCCAGTGAAGAACTTAAACGGCGAAATTCGACCCGAAGAATGCAATGGCTGGAGAGTAAGAGAATATATAATTATAGCCGGAAGCAGAACAAGTACATCGTCAGCAGAAAATACCGAGGTACAGCGGGGAACACGAAGGATTGATGGCATTAACATAAAAGAGCTCACAGGATCCCTTGTGAACTCACCTAAGACGACTGGAAGGAGAAAGCCATCTTCTGTTTCTCAGTCGATCTATTGTTCCTACCCCGTCACCCTCTGAAAGCTTCCTTCACCTCACGTGGTTTTCCACTGCCTCCAGGTCGGAGGCAGCTCACCTGTTTTTGCACTGCCTCCATGATCGGTCCACCATTGACCAAGCTACGATGTCATGCGATGACGTCATCAAGTGATGTCACTGTGGCGCCATAATGACCTCACAAGTTTTGGCGATAAGTGGCGTCACGATGCCATCATATGCTGACGTCATAAAATGATGATTATGTTTTGCATCACTTGTGTTGGCGCCGCCAATGTGGGACGCCGGTCAATTTTCGCATTTGATTAGCCATCTAAGGCTTTCACCATAATAGTCTCCTAACATGTAATCTCACCCAACGTAAACAACACGACAAAGACGTACTGTGTTTGTGTTTATATCCATCGATAAGCGGTGCTCTGTGTTCACTCTTTTTATGTTTGTGCTGCAGCTAGCTATCTCAGCATCTCCTTCGTTTATTTCTAACCACGTCTCAAAAACCACGTGCTTTGAATAATCTCCTTGTTGCTATATATCGTGCGGATGTGCACAAACTAAACTTCTGAATGTGCTCACGCGCCTCTAGTCTTCCGCTCACTTAGCTTGATCTTAAGCACAGCGAAAGGCATATTCACGCAAAAGGGTAATATAACAATAATTGTTGTGGTTTTAAGTTCCAAAACCCCGATATGATTATGACAGTCGCCGTAGTGGAGGGCTGCGGAAATTTCGACCACCTGGGGTTCTTTAACGGGCACCTAAATCGAAGTACACGAGCCTCTAGCGTTTTGCCTCCATTGAAATGCGGCTACCACGGCCGGGAATCGATCCTGCGACCATTGGGTAAGCAGTGGAACACCATAGCCACTAGACCACCGCGGCGGGTCATGCAGACTAGTGCGCTTGGTTGGCAGGAACGGCAGTTTACATATCTGGGTCAACACTAATAACTAATTCATGCGCATATAAGCGGACTGCCGATTAATGTTGCACGTTGTCTGCATGACACTGCTACCATGCACGAGATGACTGCAGCAGGCGACACTGCCTTAACGGGCGAATGATTACTACTGTGCACTGTGATCGCACCGTTTCGGCATCGTAAGCGATGTTTTATTAATAGAAAATGGCTTGATCTTCACTATTAATACCTGCGGATACATATCTAAGGGCACCACAACTTGTAGTACCCAAATCAGTATTCTACGTTAGCCCTTCAATATGCCTCAATAGTTGGCTCGATTTTGCTGTCCGTAGATTCACGATTATAATGAAAAAGTACGCTGATGAACGTTTTAAGATTTATCTGCAGCAACTTCTTAAGGTATTCCAGAAACAGTGAGCGTTATTTCTATTTCAGGGTTTTAGCTCGTGTTCATATGGCCACATCCCTGCGTGTAGCACTGGTTCATGTGCATAGTGACCGGCGAACTCTCTTGATAGCTTGCAGTTTGACTGCACGCTTCAACAATAACCACGCTAATAAATCCGCTTGGCGTCCCTCTTCTCACCACCAGCCATCCTACACCAGCCAGCGAAGCTTTTTTTCTCTGACTTGACTCTTTTGCGGAGTATAATGCTCCTCGGAGGGAAATTAAGAAAGCGAAGCAAATAAAGACAGGGATGTTTCCTAAACTAGATGATGACTAATAGAAAAGTGATAGTCTGAGGCAGCAAATTGAGTTTAGTTGCAGTGTCAGTCCTTAACAGTGTGGCTTGATAGTCCCACTGTTAGGGAATGACACCCAGTTCTGAACAGTCCTTAAGTGTTAAGGTCGTCGGCTGCCTAATTACCAGTGATACCAGTGCTTCATTGCCACTACTTAAAAATTGTGTCGTGTCGTTAATGAGGAGTTTGGTGGTATTAATCAGTTATTTTCTGTCCCTCCGATGATCTCGTAAATATTTGGGTACGTTCTTTGTAGCCCGGCTACATTGCTGAAAACAATATTGTGTAAGTACCGACGACAGCAGAGAGAAATTGTAACGACGTGGGGGGCTAACCAACATAAAATGTAGGAAAGAAATAGTTACCAAGCAGAATGTATTGAAGTTCAAAACGCAAACGAGCGTCACCCCAAAAAAAATTAGCATAGCTGGCTTGCAGGCGGCAACACCGCAGCCCACGATACCGACATCAGGAGTGTTTTAGAATGACGAAATGGGCTAACTGCGTTGGCATGCGAACTCATGCAAACTGTCTTGTCATGTCATGAAGTAGGTCGTCCTGGATATTAGCAGGCATGATATCAAGATTGTTGGTATGGCAATAAAAGTACAAATGTCAAATGGATGTAAATGACATTAAAAATGCGTTGACACGTCAGCGAAAATGCCGACGAAGACAGGAAGACTCGGACGCCTTTGTCTTCCTATCTAAACTTGACTGCAGACAGTTTTCTTTATTTCTTTATACTTCTTTGTCAATACGGCAGTAAAACTGGCATGACAGTGAGCATAATAGTGGTATCGACGGCATCACAAAACCTCCATGAAACAACTCTCACACATATCGCATTGAAGAATGGATGTCTCTTGGAATCGCCTATATTTATTTTTCTATCTGCTGAGATGTGTGTGTCCACAGCAGCTACGTGGTATCGGCAGCGGCGACATGCATGCTCTTTTATCCTTCCTACAGGAGCTGATGTGCTGCATTCGAAATGAGAGCTCGACCCATATATCAGTGCTTCGACATTTTTTTTCTTTTCGCGTGTGTCTGTTATTTCTCCAAGTTGCTCGTGGTTGATGCTCCCATAACAACGTGATAAATTTTTGCGCACGGTACCTTGAAATTTTCCACTGCGCGCAGTGATTTCTAGTGTTGTTGGTAGTCGTGATTTACAGTTTTTGAAATCTGCGCAATAGCAATTTATGGCGGCTTTTACTCCGTCTTCGTTTAGGATCCTTTTAACAAAAATTCTGACTACCTAGCACGACGTCGGAGAGCCAGCCTGAGGCACATTACCTCTGTTTATCCAAATTTATTACAAAAGATGTTTTCATCTGTCCGCTCTGGTCCTTACAGTGTTCTCTATACAAGGTAATTGTATTGGTTCAGATTTTGACAGAGAGAAAATAAAGAACAATCTTGGAGGGGAAAGGCGAGGAGGTCCACAAGATGAAGCTCACGGGAGAGAGAATGAAAGAGAGAGAGAGAGAGAAATTGCTTATAAATGAAAGGCGATCAGAAAAACCTTAGGAGCTAATTACCTACCTTGTCCGCTACTCCACCTAACGTAGGAACAGCGAATAGCGCATACTCATCAGTGAAGCTTCATGAAAATTGTGTAAAAAACTGCTAATGAGCGCTTTTCTTCGAAAGAGTATTGTTACCACCTACAGCTACCAATTATTCACCCCATTGCCCAGAAGTCGGAACAGTAAAATATATCACAGCAGAGAAAAGGCATCATCTCACTGGTACTAGTTGTCACACTTGAGAAAGGAGCAGGCATCAAGCAAAACTTCCAATCCGCAAATATGTTTTGTTACAGATGGTAAAACCACCTGGATACAAGACAATGTCTGTTGTAAGAGGAACAGAAAGAAAGATCATCCTTAGGTCAGCAGTGAAAGCTTCCTATCACGCATTCTTCCTTTTTCGTTACACACACGCCCACACACGCATACAAGCAAAAACCTTCACTGGTTACATTGCATAACTTGCATGCACTTCCAATGGCGGTAATGCGACGCCACGACTCTATACGAACTTAGTGTTCCTTCTATTTTTCTCGCGTGTTTGACGCAACGCAGAGCACCCTGGGTGTTTTTTGTTCCTTTCGCGTCACCCTGCCGCGCTTTGGAAACCGCCTTTATTCTGTCACTGTGATAGCTGTAGATATAGGAGGTGAGGCACTCGCAAGCCGATTACGCGATTTGGGCTTTCAATAGAGTCGACTGGCGAACGTGCCTACGCAAGATAAAGTGCAGCTTTGTTGCTGCGACGTAAAGAATAAATATAAACATAGTCACAGGGAGCGTTTGAGATTCATGACGCGTTGTGTAATGCTTCTAACCATTCCTCTTTTCTGACCACTGGAAAGCTTGCACCTCTTTGTATTCACTGCGCCTGAGCTTTTATAATGCGACGCTGCGCGATTTGCGTGTCTGTTTTTTTACTTGTTCCTCTTCTCTGGAAATCTGACTGCCGTATATATCATTGATTCAGAGAAATGGGAAACAAGAAAAAATACGTAAGCTAACATGGCTGAAACGCGTACGTACTACGCTTCCGACAGCTCACGCTAGTAAGGTCTTTTTTGTATTCTTCTTTATTATGTACTCTTTCTGCATTCGGTCATTATGATATGATTAACAAACGCCCACATGAGACCCTTCAACTATATCTCAGACGATTATTGAGGGATGGCAGCCAAAAAAGTTAATTCGATTATCAAACGAGAACATGCGCATAAATTCTTTCCCCAATGTTAAAAAAAGATTTTAGTACAGATGAAGAGAACTCGCGTACAAGAAAACTTCGAGAGAAAAAAATGGTGACTCTTGAGTGAAATTTCTATATTTTTGTTATTATGCCAGTGACACCACGTTGAGGCCTGGGAGGTTTTTCAACTATGTGCCGTGGTAACAACTGCGAATAAAAAGCGCAGTAAAGCTGAAAAGCAGCGTTTCGGCATGTCGGGCCTGCGTTTCACAGGGGGAGTGGAGAGGGGGAGAGGGGGAATTGAGAGGGGAGAGGGGAGTGGAATGGAGAGGAGGTGTGTAGTTAGGAGGTGTGTGGAGAGGCGTTGCGCATGCGCAGTAAGGGTGGACACGCCGCACACCACCACCACCACCACCGGGTTGTACTTCGCTATAAGATGCTTCGCACCTAATAAACAGTGCATGAATTGCACCAATGAAGAGCTGAAATTCCTCTAATATGCTTCTAATATGACTAGAGGTGGCGAATATTGAAATAGGATGTCGCTGACGCTTTTTAAGTAGAAGCTCATGGCTGTAAATTCTTGTAAAACACCGCCTATTTTGGATATCGAATGCGCAACCATCATCTTGTTGTATATTCTTGAACCTGTACAAGAGCGCCATAGATAGCTAGAAAGATTGAGCAATTCGGAGAAATTTGGACAGGTATAACTCTCACAGAACAATCTATTTGAATGTCAATGGAGCTCGAAGTGCGTGCTATTATTTCGGAGCGTTGTCTTTTAGTTTTACTCAGAGTGGCAGAAGCCCTTGATCTGATTTTTTATCCACTCGATATATCTTATCACGTTATTCTGTAGTGTACTTGGCAATTTAGCTCTCTTCTCCACTCTCCTTTCATTTAATCCTGGTGACTGTTTTCCTTCCCTCTCGAAAACAAACTGTAGAGCTGCGCATTGCGACCCCCTAAGGGTGGAAATAGCATATTAAAGACAAACTGTCCCCGGAAGGGTCCCCGTTGGATTTATTACATGTCAAGTTGCTCTCGTTTCTACGCCATGAAACTTTCCGCCCTCTTTCCCCGCGTTTTTGCACTCCCGACTTCCGCATCTCCAGAAAAAAAAAAAGGAAAAGAAAAAGCATTACATTTACATATATATTTTTGTTTGTACAAGCTTGTGTCCACACGTTCCGTGCTGGCTCTATAACGTTTCTCCTCTCGGGCAGTGTATTTACGTGCGTGCATCGAAACAATCAGAGCGTTCGTTTGGCTTTTAGGCGTGTTTTGCTCCATCTTGGAGACAGGATATCACAGCAAACAGACCAAAAAGCTTCGACGAGCCACGCCGCGCTCGAAGCGAGAGGCGGCGTCGCGTCTCCTGCACTCCATCTCAAACGCACCAAAAATATACGTTTCGACCTTCGCTACTTTTTGTTCTTGTAACGTGTATATTTAGCGTCCCTTGTAGTTCTCCATATGGGTGCGACGAAGATGAATCTGACGGCTTCCCTGCCGCGGCCTCTGGCCTGAAGGCGGATGAAATGCAAGTAAGGAAAAACGCACACGATGTTTTGGTGGAAAGAGTAATCACAAGCTTACCTATAGCTGAATTCCAATTCTGTCGCTCGACAAGTCTGGCTCAGCTTTATTTTAAATTGTTTTTCAACTCTGATATGCGGCAGTAGTCTTAGAATACAGATAAACTTGTTCAGTTAGATTTTACTGCCATGACTCAAAGTGTCAGAAGAGCTCTTGTTGCGAAGGA
The DNA here is from genome assembly GCF_013339695.2 of Rhipicephalus sanguineus. NCBI lineage: Eukaryota > Metazoa > Arthropoda > Arachnida > Ixodida > Ixodidae > Rhipicephalus > Rhipicephalus sanguineus. The sequence goes on along the minus strand of NC_051180.1, from coordinate 51,880,090 downwards.
AAATAAGACCACTAGAAGATGATAACAATCTTTCGCAGGCTGCTTGGATTCAATCTTCGTCTCTTTTCTGCGAAGTGCGCAAAATATTAATTCCGTTAAGGTAAATGTCGCATTTGTCTGTTTGTTTGTTTGTTTGTTTGTTTGTTTCTTTGTTTGTTTGTTTGTTTGTTTGTTTGTTTGTTTGTTTGTTTGTTTGTTTGTTTGGTATCTTTGATTCTTACGTCGCGCGTTAAGTCAGTAAATAGGCGTGCTGCAGTCACCTGCGTGTTTCCAGAGTATCAAATCAACTTTCCGGTGCGAATTGAATTTTCTGCACACCGTTTAATTTGGCCCTATTCGAGTCAATGCTCTATAGATTGCGGCCTTTGCAAGCTCGTTCACACTTTCAAAATTATGCAGCCACGTAATTTAGTTTCATTTAGACACACCACCGATTCAATTGCGAGTGAGAAACTTCATGAGTACCTAGCATGATTCTCACGTTTTCAGTTCCGTCCATTGTTGTTGTAGCTCAGACATCATAGTGTTCATTATAGAGATTGGTCAACGTTTATTTGAGCTTCAACACTTTGTTTATCAGGAAGGTAAGCCCGAAATTTAGATTAGGAAAAGAAGCTATTATAGTTAGATTATTTTAGCTGCGGACGAGGAGGCGTTAATTATCTAATAGGAATCGTGACTGGGAAATGTGACTCTGCACTAGGTTTTTCTGGCACTGGCTATGGACAAAATCACAGCTGTTGTAAAGGTCTGTACTTCTGTACAAAACTATTTAGTTGAGCAGGATATTGGTGCGAACAGAAGGGACCCCTCATATGCTTTCATTTCCAGTGCGACCCGGTTCAAGATTTTACCTCATTGCTTTCAGTTTTTTTTTTTCTCACTGGTCGGCACTCAAGCGCTTAAGCAAACAAAGAAGAGGCTTCGAGGTCTTCAATTTTAATTAAGCTTCCAGAGCCCCCTCTACAAGGGCACCGGACAAAAGCGGCACCAAATACAGTGAAACCTCGGTGATACGAATCTCACGGGACCACCAAAAATATTCGTACCATCCGAAATTCGTATCACCAGAAAGCGTGAAAACTTAGCATGCGACAAACGAAAGCTGGCGTACATTTTCATTTATTGCTTTTCAGGGCCACAGCAACGTCAGGAAGAACGCTAAATGATTGTCAGTTAAGTTTTTAGGTGTCGGTAGTCATACCAGCACTCGTAAATATACGGTCCGTACGCGCGTATACAATTAATGAACCAGGTGCGTTGTGACCCGCGACAGCTGTAGCCCCTTCGAAATTTTTGTATGCTTTTTGCATGACACCGGAGTACTGCAGCGAAAGTAACAAAAGAAATACACCATTTCCCGCTAAAGGGGACCATGAGGCGATGCGAAGCCGGAGCACTTGCACGATCGCGTTCCGTTGGCGTTCGTTCGGCATGCTACCGACCTCGCGTCGTGGAACGCGACGAGGAACCCTACGCGCGTCTTGTTTTCCCTCTAGCCTGGTCGTTAATTCTCACAGGCGAGCGGGGGAACGCGGTCGAGAGGCGTGCGAAATTGGGGCAGCGTAGGAGAGGAGAGAGAGGGGGAGGGGACGCGCATGCCCTGGTGCACATCGCGGCGTTGCGCAGGAGAGAATTTCGGCATGTCTAGCCCGCGTTTCAGAGGAAGAGTGGGAAGGGGGAGGGGAGAGGGAAAGTGGAAATGGGGAGGGGAGAGGGAAAATGGAAAGGGGAGAGGGGGTGGGGAGAGGGGGAGGGAGAGGGGGAGGGGAGAGGGGGAGGGGAGATGGGGAGGGAAGAGGGAAAGTGGAGAGGGGAGCGGAGAGGAGAGAGGGGTGGGGAGGGGAGAGGGAAAGTGGTAAGGGGGATGGGAGAGAGAAGTGGAGATGGGATGGGAGAGGGGGAGGGGAGAGGGCAAGTGGAAAGTGGAGGGGAAGGGGAAGTGGAGAGGGTATGCGCATGCGCAGTAATGGTGGTCACGCCGCACACCACCACCACCACCACCGGATTGAACTCCACCATAAGATACTTCGCATCTAAAACGCTTTGACGCAATGGATCAAGGCCACAAAATTACAGAACCACGGTCCTGTGTATGATTTTGTTATCGCGGAGGTGTTGGGGAATTTTTTTTATTTTTTTGGAGATTTACGGCCGTGCCCGCACAAGTGCGACCTCAACGGTCGCGCATGCTGACGTTGTGAGGCCTGACTCCTTCGCCAAGACTGTCTTCGCCTTCTTTCGGTCCTCGCCCATTTTTAGAAAAGTGCTTTTCTTACACCGTGATTCTGACGATTTGGTGGTGCGGAGCGCATGCCCACGCTTGCGTTACCGCGCTCTCACGTGCTTGGCGCGTCTTCCGCAAGAGCGCGGACAGCCCCCCTTCGTACCTGGGCGGTAGCGTACGTTCGTATCAAACGTCGCTAGGTGAAAATAGGTTCGCAACAACCGTGCTCCATTATATTGCAGGCTAATGGGCCTTGGCCGGGACCAACGAAAAATTCGTACCACTCCGAAATTCATATGAGCTGTGATGGTATCACCGAGGTTTCACTGTATATTATATTCTAGTTATCGATGAGCCTACAGGTTGATCGCGATTCAGAAAATCACACAGAAGGAGAAAATTTCGTATTTAAAATCTATAATGAAACTATAGTTAAGATTGCCGCAGACTTTTTAGTTTCTAACTGGCCTAAATGTAAGCAACTTCTCTCGGTTGGATATAACACGTTTAATTCGCATTCCAGGTATTCAGGCGTTAGTGTAAGAAGGTAGCAGCTTCGTCTAGCGAATGCAAAGTTTTCGTAACTGAAGCTGTAACGACAGGTGAAAACTAAGAAACATGTCCTATTCGAAGAAACATTCGACGAGTAAAGTTTACGCAGCCAGCAACCTGCCCAGGGAGCCTAGTATTTGGCATGAAAAACAGCAAAAATAAGACGAAACTGTATGTGCTATGAGACAACTAGTACAACTTCAGGGACGGTGGTTTAGTTTTCCACAGAAGAAGTACGTATGAGAACGTGGATTATAGACTCCTACTGACAACATCGCGTGCCAGCGCCTATGCCACTTTGATCCGCATGCTGCAGCAACGTCATTGTAAGAGTACCTGCTTGGGCAGCCTAATCCAGAAATAAGTCTGAGGTGTAGTTAAAGCGAAGTGGAATCCTTCAACGCGCACAGCAGGACGACAACCACCCGTATCTTAGCCAATAACGAGCAACTAGTGAGAAGGACAAAAGAGCTTTACAAATACAGGCGTGCTGTCCCGTTTGCAACTACACTTCAGCATCAATCTAACGTCGTCAAACTTTACCGTTCCACAAAATGTATTTTTCTGAACATATGCCCAGACGACGCGCCAACAAAGATAAGCCGGTACAGATCACGCCATCTTATAATCTCGTTAAACCTTGTGTTTGGAAAGACCGGTTAACGGAACCTGTTGTGCTAATCCTGTCATCAGAACGCTTCCGTCACCCTCTCTCGGAGGTGCCGGCATGAAGGAAAAATTAGGAAACTTCCTTGACACACTGAAGTTTCACTAACTACTCGCAGGTTAAGTTAGCTTTACTTTCTTAATTAAGTTTAAGCCTTTCTGTGCTAAGCAAGAGTCTTGTGAAGGTTTTTGAGGTTAGTTCAGCAACGTTTCACACCCGTTGAGACTCTTTCCAGCGAACACCGTTCTCACAGCTGGTAACGCCCTACTGTTAATGCCCAAAGTTTTGAAGCTTCGTTGTGCTTGTGAAATGCGTGTCAATAAATTGCTGCCGACATTTTGTGGTGCACCATGAATATACAAATTTCTAATGAGGTTTTCGAGCACCTTTTATGACGGCGTTCAACACTAGTGCGCATCGGTGCGCAATTGGTCCCAGGGAATCCTAAGAATTCACAGAAGTATAACAAACCAACATAACATCAGATTTCGCTTAGAAGTTGTTTAAGGAGCTTGTGCTTCACAGTTTGTTCTCTGAAAACTATGTTTATGGGATTAACATTACTTAGAAGTTTGCAATTATAGCTCTACGTATGGTTCTATCGCTAAAGCCTCCTTCACGTGAACGTTTCCCATTGGACAGTGCGTATGTGCTGCTCTGGAGATAATCTCAATAGCGCTTGATGACAAATGCCACCCCCTAATTTACAACGTCCTATCCCGCATTAAGCATAGCTGGGTCATACTTATGTGATGTTATATATAACTTTCCACCAACGCCTGTGCTCTGCCAAGCACATGACTAATTGACAGATTTTTTTATTGAATGTACCTGTACCAAAAGTCTTCTATCGATTTGATCAATATGATAGTACATTATGCTAATGGAAAGTCTTCATTGCAATAAAAAAAATGTACACCTAGTGAACACTCCCTTACAACAGCACTGCCCTGGAAAGAGTTAACATTAATCTTGATTTTCAAGATGATTTCAGTTCCACTTCGGCGAATATCATGCATTTTCTTCTTTTTTCTTTTCTTTAGTAGCAAGCCTCACCTTTCATTTCGGTTCAGTTCACAAAAGTTAGCACAACTTGAACTAAGTCGCGAAAAGCTGGGTCACAGCAGAACTGGTGGGTACGTTTCAGTTCTTCCTGTTGACCATCTCTACGGACTGCTTTGGCGGTCACTCAGCGCGTACGTGCTACAGAAATTGGGTAAATCCCACTACGTTCCACCTTCACTTGCTAACACGGAATGCTTGGACGGTCATTGAGTGCGTGCCGGTCCATGATGATGATACTTTTCTATCTACAACACAAGGCGCACCTCGGCCCATAACAGCTTTTCTGTAAGAAAAAGAATCAGTTTTCTACACTTAGCGTTTATATTGCGCTTTTTTAAGCATCATAAGCGTCTGAATGTGCTAATAATAAAATATGAATGAATTTCGATTTGTGCTTCTTATGCCGTTGCTGCACTAGCCCCTGTTTCGCATTTGGCTGCTTGCGCAGCGCCGGTGTGCACGGAGCGCTACGCACGCCAGCGCAGAAGCTGGCGTGCGTAGCGCTCCGTCGTACTTAATCTCAACCCTTAGTCTCTGTTAGCTGAACAAATTAGTTGCTGCCGTTTTAATTTGGTGGGACCAGTGAACAATTGCTGTTTTGTGGTTTCAATAAATTCCGGCTTTTCTGGAAGACACTTGCAGAAATTAAAAAAATGTGACTTTAGTTTCGTAGAATTGGAGGTATTGCGACAAAAAAAATAGACACCCTGAAACCGGTTTGTCACCTCTGTACAGTCCCTGACTGAGCATCGTTTAAATAGTCTGTCTCATCGCTTTAAATTAGCTATCTGAGCTCTGTGGTGTATCTGGGAGAAGAAGGGTGATGCATAGGAAAGATTGATTAAGTGTCTAGGAGTTATGACTTGTTGGTGACACAAAAGGAGCTACGATGCTCCTATGTTGTCGAAAGTATGGACGTGTCACACAAAAGTGTGCCATTTCAAACTTCTTACTAGCCTTGATCTTTACGGAAATAGCCTGCTCTTCATCTCTACATTAAAGTGACAAAATATCAATGAAACGTACTCAATGGGCCAACCGCGTAACGTGTGGAAGTGATCACATCGCAAGACATGCGAACCCGAGGCAGTGCGACCAGTGGAGCCATGCTCCAAGCTTTGCTTCAGTCAGATCGCAGCCTCTGCTATCCTTTCGTAGGCATAAACATGGCCGCGAGCCCTACTCAAGGCTCTGCTATTGTTGGCGTGACTAACCGCATCAAAGTACGCCTCGAGGTACAGTGGCGTTATAAATTTTGTTCCTCCGCTGTGATTGCAAATGCCCACACAATAATTGTATGTGGTGGTGCTCGCAAAAGAACGGAGGATCGTCTCTTAGCTAGTTAGCCGGATTCTGAAAACTGCATCTTGAATAGGCTGCCAAGCGAGTAACAGTTTTATTTCGAACTGCCCTCGGCCATACTAGTGTGAATACGTTCAGTGGCGTGTGCGCCAGTTATACGACACCTGTGGGGGAAAGACGCGATGCGATTGCTGAGGGCGCAGGAGCGGGGCGCGTGCACGTGCAAATTAAATTAGGTCGGCGCTCCAGACTGGCGTCCTGTAAAGCGTTGCATTGGGACACACGATGAATTCGCGTCCCTGCAGCCTTAACGCCGCGTGTCCCAGCTCTCCGTACACAAAATGGCGCAAGCGTCGTGCGCAGTTTGTAGGGAATCGATACCAGCACGATGTTTGTTTGAGAGAGTGTGAATGAGAAGAGAAAACGTGCGAGCAGACGAAGGAACAGGGCACGTCGTTGGCTACTGTTGTTTCGAAAATTGGATAAGTTTAGATTACGATGTTTTTATGTCGATAGTTTTACGTCTATGTTATAATGCTGTGATCCCGCTGAATTGAAGAGAACGAAGGGAGGTGGAAGAGTAATATGCTATAGCTGCTGAAGAGCACATTGGTGCGGAATAATTCACGAGAAATAGTATAAAAAAAACGGGAATGTAGCTCGTGCCTTGCAATTAAGCTTAGCTGAAACTGATCTCCACTGCATGAAATAAATACTCGAATCGAAGCCGAGGAATATGTAGGGTTACTCGTTGGTTTAATTGAAATATAGAAATGATAAAACAAAGTGGGAGGGTCATAATGAACCAAGCTCGAAGACTTAGAAAGGACACAGGACGGAGCAACGTTACTAGAACAAACTCAGTTTAAAAGCTCCGCCGGAGAGGCGGTCCGCGTGGCGGTCGTGAGAACTAGTGGCGCTGCAGTCACGTCTAGCTCCCGCGGCTGGCGCTTGTTGTGATCGGCGCCGGCGATGTACGAGCGCACGTGGGCTACAGCGTCGTCTGCGCTTTGTTAGCTCGTCATTTTTGCGACTGTTCTTGACCGGGCTTAGCGTCTTGTACGAAGTGATGTACGAAGCGTAACGAGGGCGAACAGATTCACAGTGCGGTATGCCGACTTGCTTTGCGCCGGGCTGCAAGAGCGGCTACCGCAACGACGACTCCGCTTCATGACACTTCTTCGGACCTCCAAAAGACCCTACGCCATTCAAGCTTCGCATCGCAAAGATAGAAAGCTTACTGCGAAATGCAGGGTCTGTGACGTTCATTTTGAGAGTGACGACATTGTAAAGCACTATCGTCTTGTCGTTGCGAGACAAGAGGTTTTGATCCCACGTGGAAAGTGGGAACTCGCGCCCGGTGCCGTGCCGCGCTTGTTCCCAGCACTTCCACCCCACATTTCAAAGCCAAAATGTTCGGGGTTTTGGCGCAAATCCTCCCCAAAACGCACGGCGTCCCGCGAAAGCCCCGTGCCCAGTTTGGAGGAGCCGCCAGAAATAGAACAACAAAACGAAAGGCAGGCGATTACCTATATACGCTACCGAGACTGAGAGTTACATCACACTGACATTCGATCAGTTGTCAGCTGTCGCCATGCCTTCAAAGCAGTGGATTTTCGAGAGATTTTACGACGAGGTATCCAACAAGATGTGCGGAATATTTTACACTCGCCGGCTCGGGAACGGGCTGCTCAGCGCGAAAATTTGACACGGTACACATAGAAAAGACGAGGACCAGCGCTGGTTCTCGTCTTTTCTAGCTGTACCGTGTCAAATCTTTTGCGCTGAGCAGTTTAATAATGTAATACCAACTAGCCCAATCCCACACTTTGCTTCGGGAACGGAGACTTACTTGTGCAAAAGATAATTGTAGTTGACGAGCAGTTTAACTGCGTAGTGAACGGCTACAGCACGAAACGCAAACGGCTGTCGTACAGTGTAAGTGCTGCGGGCATGGAAAATCTACTCGGTGAAGTTGAAAAACTGAAGTTGAATACTGACGACTGTGACAGACTACGCGCGAATAACTGCTCGGTGCTCACATCACGGCCGAGCTGTTCGAATTGTGTAAGGCACCGTAGAAGGATGCGGCGTAGAAAGATGAGACACCGAAAATACAACTATCGCTGAAAAAATTGCTCAGAGACGACATCTATTCGATGTAATCGCACACTGAGATTTCATTTACGGAGTTCTCGTAAAATTTTCCGATTTTGGGTCAGTATCCCTTTAACCGTCGCGAAAACGTGTCTTGTAAACATTGCAGAGCATTGGCAATGTTTTTCGAAAACAATTTTTTCAATAAATTGTAGAAACACGAGTACTGTTTTTCTAGAACGTTTTTGTATCTCGAGTAAGTACGCTTCTTTGTACACTATAAAGGCTTTTACAAACGTGTTGGGTTGTTCTTGGTCTAGATAAGACGGCAGCGGCTAAAGTTGTGGTGGTAGTTATAAAAATTACGCTGAAAACCCTCATTCACTTAGAAACTCTTATGCCTGGAAGTTAAGCGCAATGTAGACAGCTCAAATATTGTCACAGGGTCGTGACGTCGACGAAGGCAGCAGTCAGCAGGTCCGAGTTGAAACTCTTTATTCGGCCGAACTTGTGGCCGAGAAACTCAAAGTCAAACTACAGCAATACACTGAAAGCGGCGAACAGAGCGTCGACCGTCGATCAAGTGACAAGCGGTCAAGGGCGTCGGATTTTATACAGGCACTATCGAACTTTCCAGCGATATCGCTGGTGGCGGCGTTATCTCTCGACAAAGCTGGAACATTCGCGTGCAGCGCGCAATCTTACCAAAACGATCTACGATCGCGAAGCTTCTCGAACACTGCTTCGCGGACAGCGTCGGGCGCTGATAACCGTCCTTGCTGGTCAAACCCGAATACATCAAAATAAAACAAGAAGTGGGCGTGGCAATATAGACCGAACATCGATTCTTAGCCAATCAATGAACAACGCACGCGGGCCAATGCATACAGAGGACCTTATGCATATCCACCTAAGCATCCACCTAACTAATACAATAAGAAAGTTGCCGCGCAGTTGCCGCGAGCAACTGCGCGGTGCACCGCAGCGTTATGCCGTGGCAGCAGACGACGCGCCAATAGTGGAGCAAGACGGAACTGCAGCGCCGCTAGTTCTCGCGACCGCCGTTCGGACCACCCTCCTCCGCTGGCGGAGATACGGAGCTTTGAAACTGAGTTTGTTCTAGTAACGTTGGGACGGAGCGCTAGTAGCAGCTGAAAACTTGTATTTCGTAAAGTCTTCATGTCTATTGCGCTTGTTTCATCATGAACCTTTACCAACATGCCCTACTGGCAGTCATCCTAAAAGTGGGAGGACCTGTAAGCAGCACAACAGTACCGCGTAGAACGAAAGTTTCCAAATTAAGGCCATGAGAAACACATGCGAAAGAAAGCTAAGCTGCACAAAGGAATACCTGTTAAACGCGAATAAAGGTTTCGATAGAAGGAGGTCGCAGTGTAAGGGCCACGAGGCTCTCTGGTCGCCCACGTGCATCCGTGTGGTTCACGGCCCTCGTTAGAGCAGACGTGTCGATCGATAACGGAGAAAGGCTTTTCTTGTCGCAAGTCAGTGTTCGTTTCCGCAGTGAGGCGTAAATACTTAAAAAACGTCTTTCAATGGGAGCACTTCCGCCAACTCTCCTCGAACTAAACACTTTGGCGTGAATTACCTACCGTGTACACAGACACCTCATACTCAGCATAGCATATTCCATTGTCTCGCTGATTCCTCGTGTTCATAGTGAGGAGGGGGGTGAGGCGAGGTAGATGCATAGACACCATTGACAATTTTCGAACGCGACTTGGGAGAACGCCAACCTGATGGTTGCGCCGGTTTCAGTGAAGTATGCTCATTACAATACAGAGACACGTTTCAAGAAATCAACCCCTTCAGTATAGCCATACAGAGCGAACAGGCAGCCACAGAGGGTGCGAGACGAACGTATGTATCTGCAAGGAACAATTAGCATATATATACACACGTTTTGTTGCAATACAATGATCGTCCTACAAGGCGCATGCATACATCGCAGTAATAGGGCTGGTCACCACGATTTCAGCATTTGCCGCGGCTGAGCTCACATGGAAACGTGCCGACTACAACTCGTAAAACTGTGGAGCCAGTGAGCGTCTGTCTTGAAAAATAGTTTGCGTAAAGACCTGTTTCAATATGTTTGTAATCTCCTCACAAAGTTCTCGAGATAATTTTGGAACCAGACCTGCGTTTACGCGCAATATGCAGTTCATGTCAGAGAACTTGTCGTTCACACCGATGAACTTGGTACCCAGTATAAAAAAATACAGGGACTTCAATGTCACTGCTAGTATTTTTCTAGAATCGCCTCGAGATCTCAGCGAATGATTAGCCACGCCATTCGTCTATCTTTTTAGGAAACGCTTTCTTTAGCACAATTTGTGCAAATGCTTGTGTGGAGGACATAGGGAGTGTACTGATCCTGGTTTCCCATTTTAAGATCTTGCTCGAGAGCTTTGGTGAAAAGGAACACCTCCATTTCTGCAGCAGTCAATAGATTAGAAGAAAGCTTGACCGCAAATAGAAAATCATTTAGCGTAGCAATGCAATCAGCCATTAAAGAGTGCAAGCAAATTTTATTTCCAGCCCGCGGAGTGCCGTATAAAGAAGATTGTTATTAGCACATGATTACCACTTCATGTTCGGCGAGCAGGCTTAGGAAGAAGTAAGACAACAGTGCGAGAAAAACAAAGCCATATGTTTTCTCAGAAACGAAAAGTGTCTTCTGTGTAGACCAGAACAGAAAGTGATGGCGTGGTCGTCCTTACTCCGTATGAAAGAAGTAAGCGTAGCGCTAAGTTGTTATTGAGCCCAAATCTAGTCGAATGCATGCATGAGTGAAGCAACATGATGTTTTTTTTTTTTGGGGGGGGGGGCGAGTCGAAATTCCAAATAGATGGCAGAGAAGAAATCATTCCAATTTTGAGAATGCTTAGAGTATACAGTACGTTTCTTTTCACGGTGCTTGTGGTGAGCGTCGTTTCAGCACTTTTTTATTACTAATCACAAGCGAACCCCTCCCACTTTTGGAGATTAGAGGCTGCGATGTTGCGCTTCTAAGCATTAGTACGCGGCTTGAATTTCCTGCCACGGCTGCCGCATTCGGATGGAAGCGAAATGCAATAACACCCGCGTTCTTACCTTTATGTGCACACTAAAGAATTTCCGGGGCTCAAAATTACTCCAGAGCCCTAAGGAATGGCGTGAGTCATAGTTATAGCATCATAATGGCTTGCATCATAAAACACTACAAAAGAAAGAAAGAAACCCCATATTTCTTCCCTACAAATCTTTGGCTATTAAGGGTAGTTCACCGCTGACCAGCGGCCTTCATGAATATGTCCAGCAAAGCTAGCATGAATCGGGTTTTTCTCCTATGCGAATTTTCGGCGTACGAATATTTTCTGAGCGAAGTGGGATCAAGTTCTTTAAAGACCTAATGTGAATGAGGTTGATTGTATTCGACAATGTTTTAACTGCACTGATCACTTGTCTATTACATTTACATACATTTCAGTGATTATGCACCTATATGTGAGAAGGACGAGATATCTATAGGGTAGAAGAATTACGTCTGCGCCAGCGTGTATGTGGTATAAACGACACACGCTTTGAAAATTTCACTGTTTCTTTCAACGGATGCCAAGTGTAAGACACTCCTGCAGTGGGAAAAATGACATCTGTTGTGACGACCAATCGATGGTGTCTTCGGTTGGACAAGCAGCACCATTCTAAATTTCTCCACGAGCAGAGCTTCCACCACTAGAGACGCTTCAACTACCTCGCCGCACCCAATCCTTTCTTTCCGCGCTTTTCCCTCCTCCACAAACATTATCGCACCGACGTCGTCATGGTCAAATGGAATCACTCAGTGTCCAGGCTCTGCTGACACTCACAGACTCTGAAAACACGCAGATGTTTTGTGTCGCAATGAAAAAGCATGTTTTAGTCGTTATTGAATAATTTTCTGGCCATCATCTTGTAATAAGTTCTCACTCCACATTCCACAGCTTATGAGCTATGTGAAACGTGCCATTATTAGGGCTATTTTGTCACCTTTAGATTAGGGAATTAAAGACAAAAGGGAAAAAGGTGGAACCTCTCGGGTACATCAGTCTAACACAAATGACGTCAAACAGAAAACACGAGGAAATACGTGAAAGGAAGCAGCCAGGAGAAATGGCCTAGGTACGCAATAAAAATCAGAGTCCTTCCGCCTGCAGAATATCGAACATGAAAGTAAAAGGAAATATGTACAGTTCAGAGCAAGCGATGTAAGGGTACCGCATTGAACCGCAAGAGCAACGGCACCGGCACCGCAAGAGTCACGACTGAGCGTCCAGTGGTGCGAGAATGGGGATGACGGACGTAAGTCAACGTCGCTACGCTTTAGCGATTCTGTCAACTCGGGCACTCACGGTAAAAGAGCATCGCTACCATCTCCTCAAACCCTCGCCCAGTACCCTTAATATTATTATTTTTATCGTCATATCGTTACAGTCTCCTAGTCGGTGGTCAAACCCCAAGGTTACTGCCTCCCTGTGGAACACGAGCACAGTAGATGCATAGATGGTGAAAAAAAATCCAGCACTAATATCGTTCTTATGTAGCGATTCGTGTAGTTCTAAATATTGCTCTAAATGCAGTTCCACTATTGTGAAACCTGAGGAAGGGAGTAGAACGGGCACACAGCGATTCCCGTTCGTAGAATTCCCACTGCTTCGTATACCAAAACTCCGATGACGTCAATGTTTGAAGTAAGCATGCACGGTTTCCCCGGCACGATTATAATCTTGTAAGGCACATCGGAAACTCGGTGTGCGACAAACGCGCTGCCTTTTTCTGCGGTTTATCGACTTCCTGCTTGTTAAGGCACTTGAGATACGTGTCGTCAGTAGCGAATTCCATCAGGTGGTTTCCCCGTTCAGCTGTAGCGACGAAGCGCTGGAGAAGCGCCGGTGGGAGGAGCATTCGCGCGCTTGGTGTGGCGAGGGCGCCCTGTCTTGCGCGGCGCGGTTGTCAGCCACATGTTTTTGAAGTTATTTTAAGTGAATTATTGCGATTACTTCTTTGTTATTTCTGTTAACTACGTAATTTTAGACCTTGGCCTTTTATTTTAACCCAGTTTCGAGCATCGCTAGCCTTGTTTTAGGCCTGTGTTGCGCACCTGATTTTGAGCGTGATCACATCACGGGAGATCTATACACGGACTGCAAGCCTGGCCCCGGTTTGCCTAGTACTAAAGTGCTACGCACTTAAAAGCAATGGTTGTTGTCCCAGGTTTCTAAGAAAAGGTAAAGGACGCCAGAGAAACGTATGCATGGATTGCCAACAGTAAAGATATTGCCGCGAACCTGCCACAACTGAAAGCAGCTCAGCACAATCACCGATGAAGACAACAACGAGTTGTTTTAGTAAACAGATCTGTGCCGATTCAAGGCCTTGTGTGGTTTTCTGAACCAAGCGTGCGGCAATAAAAGCAGCGATTCTAAGCCTGTCACTGGCAATGAGAAACTGGGAACGCAGAAAAACGAGGACACCAAAAGAGTTGCCTGATGTGTACAAGAAGTTCGCATTGTTTTTCTACAACTACGTTAAAAACAAAGCACGCGTTACAGTGGCAAACTGGCGGCGGTTGCTTCTTCGTGAGAATGGAAGGGATTGAAACGGTGTGCGTCTCTCGCCATAATATATATATATATATATATATATATATATATATTGTAAGGAAGCAAGAGCGGCACTCGGGCGCTGGCGCGAGCCGAGCTAGCGCGAAGAGGAGAAAGAAGAAGTGGAGAGAATAGAACGTACGTTCGCCCGATTCTTGAATTTGGTTGCGTGCTTTTTTCTGGTGGACCAGCATACAAGATTAATCCTTTGGTTCTCTTAGAGCGCCAAGCTCTTCGGAGTTGTCTTGGTGTTCCTAAATTTACAGCTAATAGCGTGTTGTATCAAGAAGCTCGGGTACCCACTCTTGCTTGCAGATTCCGTATTTTGACAGTTAAAACATATTTAAAATTACATGAAGCTACTCCAAGACGGTTGCAATTCGTATTTTTGGCTGAATCGAATGCTTTTTTCAATGAGCACTGGTCCCGTCTTCATAAACCTCAGATTTTGTTTGTTCAAACACTGCTGGAACCCCTAAATGTTAATATCTCCGAAATCATTCCATTAGATAAATCAATATCCAATGTAAAAATAGAATTCGACGACATATTCCCAGCGAATGCGAAACTCTTGCCCTCTAAGTACTTAATTGGCGTATTCGAAGATCACCTCTTACAATTAGGTATTAATAATGTAATTGCAACAGATGCATCCATGAATGATAAGAGAGCAGGTGTGGGTATATTCTCCCAATCATTATCCTGGTCATATTCTTTACGCCTTCCAGATTATACTCCTATATTTGAAGCGGAGTTAATGGCAGTTATTTTAGCCCTTCAAAAACTTCCCGCAAATCATTCGACAGCTGTTATAGTGACCGATTCATTATCTGTGTGTTCGTCCCTCACTACAACTTCGGAGTCAGTTATTCTAAACACATTCAGGTCATTAATCCCCATAAACATTCGCCTAGTGAGGCTCATATGGGTTCCAGGTCATCGTGGAATATTTGTAAACGAGATGGCTGACTCACTGGCGAGAGTATCCCTTGAAGGCCCAGTTTTGTCAGTTATGCCTCCTACAGCTTATGTCACAGCGGCGAGGTTCAGAAAATTTTCTCTTATTGAAGATTCAGAAAAGATTAAAATACCGAATTCAGAATATTCACACTTGCAATTTCCGTGGGATAATAAATGGTGTCCTACGCGTAAATTGGAAGTATCCATCACTAAATTAAGATGTCGTATTCCACCGCTTAATTTCTACTTAAACAGGTCTGGTCTGGTCCCATCCCCTTTGTGTCCCAACTGTAACGAACCCGAAAATATCGACCATTATCTACTAAGATGCCACCGTTTTAAAAACCAAAGGAAAAAATGCTTTGAAATTTTATTTAAAAAATTAGGAATACCACTAAGTACTCTAAATATCCTCTCCTTTGGGGCTGCTTCATCGGAATTCAGTAAAAGGAACGTCTGCGGGGCCCTCTGCGTATTCCTGATTGACACGATGAGATTACCTTGCTAATCCTTTGTTTATCAATTTATTGTTTCCATCCCCTTTCCCCGAAAACAAAATCTTATTTATTTCGTTATTTCCTTTTCTTGTGTCACGAAAATCACCTTATTCTACTTGAAAAATGCCACCTTTCAATTTCCATGAATTTCTTTGTTAACCCAATGTTCCAATTCACTGTAACCGCCGGCTTCTTGGCCAATCCCCCGGTGTGGGTGTGAGCCAAATGCAAGGAACAAGCAAGCAAGCAAGCAAGCAAGAACAGCCGGCCTAGTCAACAGGCGTTGTGTCTATTTCTATGTGTCTTTCCTTTACAATGGCGCAGTCTACGCAACACGAACCGTAAGTGCGTGTCCTTGCAGGTCATCGTCGCTGCGGGCCTTCCATCTAAGGAACGCCCACGATCATGCAGCCCGCGTCCCAGCTGCCGGAAGAACCTACGCCACCACTCAAGGACGGCGTCCAGGCCTCCTCGGTGGCCCAAGGGCAGGCATATGCCGGCGACGCCAAGACAGCGCACGACCTACTGTTGCCCGGGAACGCCGTTCACGCTTCCTGTGGCGACGCCGTCTCACTCAAGACTCCATCAGCGCATGAGCCGCTTTGGGATGCTGTACAAGCTCTCTCCGATAAGCATCCTGCCGACGTGAGTACCGGAGCCGCTGTATCCTCCGCAGAGGCCGGCCCTGTCTCTCCATGCGGATCAACCGACAGCACCGCGGAGCTGCTGCGTACCATCAGGCAACTCCGCATCACGACTAACGCCTTGACAGCGTCGAGTTCCAAGCTGCCTCCTGCCGCGCTGCCAACACTGTGCGCCATCAATGCCGTGTTGGCTGCGACCGCCTCACAAGATCTTGAGGCCAAATCACCCGAAAACCGCCGAGAGCTCCGCTGCGCCCTGACGCGGCTCTCAGAGCAACTGGGATGCTTGGCGTGGGCACACTCCGGATTTTCGTCTGCCGTCCCACCGTCGGCGGCTGCCTGCAAACTACCGGTGTTCCGCGGATTCCAAGACGACGCGGTCCGGTGGATCAAGACCATCAACTCGCTCGGCGATCACCATGCCTGGACGGACCAGCAGAAATGGCTAGTAGCCATCGACCGCCTTCGCGATGCCGCCAAGGCATGGCATGCCTACGAAGGCATCAGGCAACAAACCTGGCCTGAATGGTGTGCCAAATTGACAAGTCTTTTTCGTCCCCTTTCGAATGCATTCGACCCTATCATCTCTGACCCACTATTTACCGCGGATGGGCGCTGCGATGCAACCCACTTCGACTGTACAGGTGTGCCCTGCAGCTATTGCACAGAGAGAATTGCAGAGGGCCACGCGGCAGACACCAGCACCGGCTGCGAGCAGGGTTTTCCGCCACAGCGCTCCCATTCCACGATTCCCATTCCCAATCCAGTATCATCACCAGAGACAACGACCACGTTCAAGCAACAACAACCTTACATGCCCGAGACCAAGAACGCCTCTACGCCACAAATGGCGACGACGCAAGCCCTAAGCTCATCACCACTTCGGCACGTGGAGACACCGGCTTCTCTAATTGTCACGCTACCAGCTCAGAAGCCGGAGCAACGTGCGCGAAGTCCAGTGCAGTCATTGGCCGAATGCACAAATGGTCACCTTGCGCTGAGCAAAACCAAACTGCAAGAACCAGCGCTGAGCAAGAACCAAACAAGAGACGTGCCAGTACAGCCCACGTGCGCCGATGGCCTGACTAATGGATTCCGCAACAAAGTCGCCACATCCATGACTCCTCATTCGACGGTTCGAGTATATCGCAGACGCGCACCAGAAAGCACTTGCAGCGGCATTCCCATCCCTTTCAGCGATGTCTCTCTGATTAAGGCCGGAGAGGCAAGGATGGCTGCAGACATCCGAGACATTCCGCTGCGATCTAAGCGTCGCTCTTCTACGACCAAAGTACCTGAAGTTTGTCGCAAACACAGCATTCACATGTGTGCGGCGCTAAAGTAGGGGACATTGATGACTCAGCAGCGCGGAAGCTTGTCCCGAGGTTGCTTAAAAAGTGCCAGATGCTACCGTCGTCCGCTGCCGCCCACCACGTTAGGCCACAGCACAATCGAGGCCGTCAACGACCACTTCGACAAAGCCAATGTCGCCCCCCAGAATGCTCGTCAGCTTGGCCAGTCAAGTCGCGACCATCGCAACCACACCAGTCACACGACCGACCCCCGCAACACAGCCAATGCCGGCCGCCAGAGGTATCGTTGGCACCTCTTCAGACCAAGTCTCTGCGTGGCCAAGACCGGCCGCCACGCAACAGTCAATGCCG
Source organism: Rhipicephalus sanguineus (assembly GCF_013339695.2). Taxonomy (NCBI): domain Eukaryota; kingdom Metazoa; phylum Arthropoda; class Arachnida; order Ixodida; family Ixodidae; genus Rhipicephalus; species Rhipicephalus sanguineus. The sequence continues at coordinate 51,862,776 of NC_051180.1, read as the reverse complement.
CCCTCCGGAGCCGATTTCGCAGCTCGCCTTGCAATGCCGCAGTGTGGCCGAGTGTAAGGAAGCAAGAGCGGCACTCGGGCGCTGGCGCGAGCCGGGCTACCGCGACGAGGAGAAAGAGGAAGTGGAACAGCCGGCCTAGTCAACAGGCGTTGTGTCTATTTCTCTGTGTCTCTCCTTTACAATATATATATATATATATTATTGCGATTTGGTTTGAACTTTGATTTCTTTCGACCTTTAAACTGCAACTTTTATTCAACGAAGTCGCCGAGCTACTAAGTGCAACTTGCGGAACTTTATGAATACCACCGTGAAAGTTGTTTTTAGGTAATCAGCACTATAAACAGAACAAAATTTAAAAACTAAAGAAACAGACAACAGCCGAATGACGAGAGGGACCCCAGCGCTGATATTCAGAGACAAAGAGACAAGTTGAAAGCGCATTCGTGATCGCATGTACAAATAAAGAAAAAAAAATGCCAGGCCTGCGCGGAAAGCGCAGCACAGTCACAGCGAAAGCTGGAAGAAGGGCATTTCTAGAGCCCGTTGTAAACTCTCTTGGGGCTACTAATACAAGCACACTAGCAATGTACCCACTACGCCATAAATCACAATATTTGTGAAATTGGGAAGCACCTACAACGCCATTATTCGTCATTGTGCGCAGAAGCGAGGTTCCAGCTACACATATGTAAGGCATTATGTGCACTTTGTTTACGTGACGACTGATGACGACGAAGAATTGTGGCTCAGCCCTTTATAATGGGTTGGAAGCTGTAAACGGCTCACCAGTTACGTAATTCGCATTGTGTGACGCCCGGTCGCTCCCACCATGCAATATAACATACATTGACGTGAGAAAGAGAGACAGACAGAGGGGGAAAAACTTTATTGAGACCCTGAGGATATGGATGATGGGCTCATGGGCTTCCTTGGCAACCAATGCAAGTGCACTTGCGAGGAACCCACTATGCTACAAATCATAATTTCTGTGAAGTAGGGAAGCAGCCACTATGCCATTTTTCATCATTCAACGTAGAGCCGTGGTACCCGCTAAAAACATGTAAGGCATTATGCGCACTTTGTTGGTGTTGTGCCTGATGACAATGAAGAATTATTGCAGAGCCCCTTGTAGTGGGTTGGAGGCATCCAACAGCCCACTCGTTGCGCAATTCGCATTGTGTGACGCCTGGTTACAGAATTCGCGTTGTGTGGTGCGTGGTTGTTATTTCAATCTTCTACCACACTAAATTACATATGTTAATGTGGTTCCCTCTGGACATGAAGCCTGTATAGCGTCGTTTTGCAAGGCAGTTCCAAGCACCGGCATGGCTCAGAGGTACAACACTGGGCTCCCACGCAGAGGGCCCAGGTTCGAACCCCGTTCCATCCTGGAAATTTTTTCTTATTTCGTTTTTTTTTCTTATTTCGAGCGACACTGGTTACGGACACCGCCGCCGCCGCTGCCGCCGCCGCCGGTGTCCGTAACCACTATCGCTCGAAATAAGAAAAAAAAACGAAATAAGAAAAAATTTCCAGGATGGAACGGGGTTCGAACCGCGGCGGCGGCGGCGGCGGCGGTGGACAACTACGCCACCAAAAACGGCCGTTGAAATGATCTCATAACAGCTTTCGCTGTAAAACGAACGCACACTTGAGCCAAGACAGAAAGATAAAGAGCCAACCACGCAAGAAAGAACTTCGTGAGAACCTTCACAACTCCTCTTTTTTTTCTCTCGGTGCTGCCTTTTCTGGAGGCGAACCGTGGATTCACAAAACGATACAGTCTTCCGCTCAATTCAGCTCCGACTTCTTTGTTGCAGCAACCACAGTCTTACTTACACTCTTACTCCTATTCTCAATGTTTCCAGACGGATTGTATCAGAAGAGTTGAGCTGGGGCAATGCATTAGCTCAACTGGTGCATAGCTTATTAAGCTATGCACCAACTCGCCCAACGTCGCACTCCGCTAAAGCAAACATTGTCACTTCATTGAGTGGCTCCATCGATGTGTGGAACAATGTAACGTAATTGAGGATTCTTCCGAGAAGAGCCTCTCATTGGTTGCCTTACTTTACCAGATAGATTAAGACAGTCGCGACAGTGACTGCCGAGTACGATGGCGAGTGCTACGACGGACCATTTTGCACATTCTATTTTTATTTTTACGGTCGTGGCATCACTATTTCGACAGCAGCATCTGCGACTTTCAACATTTCAATTTTGTTGCTTTGAAGCATTAGTCCATCTTTCATGTCGTCCAGGCATTTAAACTTCCTGTAGCTCTTCAGTGCGTTGTACTTACGAGCAAAGAACGCCCTTGGTTCTCACGAGGGTGCGTGTTCTACAATTGCGGAGAAATGCCTTCAGTGAACCCTACATGTTGGTAATAGGCATTTTCATACTTCAATCGAAGTCCTGCCTTGATGTTCGATTATATTTAGTTTAGCTCTCATTGCTGTAGCTGGCGTCTGCGTTAAATATCTATACAAGCATTTTCAAATCAAAACGCTTATCTAGTGTCCATCTTACCCAGAACGTTTCCCGCCCATCAGGAAAATCAAATTGCATATCTTAGAGAGATTACTATAACTCTTACACTGCTGCGTTAACTAAAATCTTCAAAATTAACGTTATACTAAGCAAGGCTAGCTAAACATAGCTCAGCGACATTCAAAACTACCCCTGTGAAAAATATAGCACCGATCGAGTAACCGAGGAGCCATACACACTATGACGTATGTCACTGGCTAGAATTTATGACGGCGCAGACCTTCGGAGCGAGAACTCCCATTTCTGAAGCCAGGAAGCTACTTGAGGGCCAAACGGTAGATCTGACGAAACGACAGAAGCCATAGATCAACTGTTCTTATCTGCTGTGCTCTACTCGATACTTATTTCTTCCATTCAAACCGAATGGCCGTCTCGTATCGAAAGCCGTGGACGCAGCCAAGTGAAGATGCTACTCCATCAAGGGCTGCCCTCGATTTACCATTTCGTTCACTCAGGTTCATTTTTAGTTTTCAGTGTCCTTGACGCTCATGAATTATCCACTCTTTCTTCGAAGACGGCTTGTTTTTGTTGTCCTCAAAGTAGGGGCCCTGCAAAATTTTCTATACTAGATCTAAGGAAGTCATCAAGCATTTTCAGTTGACTGGCAGCCACCTCCATCTGTTTTCTCTTCTGAAACATATTACGTCTCGATTTCGTTGCTGATAGAGACCTCTAGATGGCGCAGACATTAACCTTCAAAAGGGTGTCTATGTCTCTTGCGCCTAAGACTTTCCTAAGCTCATTACTCATAAATAATATATCGGTCACTCAATACAGCTCTGCTTCACCTTACTTGAGGCCAGTTTGTTAAGTATAGACTACCAATCGTTTCCTTCTATGCTATTTTCGTGACCTTCCCAAGTATTACTGTTAAACTGCAGTACGAACGACCCAAATTTCAGTATACGTCTAGGCGCCATAACTTTGCACCTCGTTTAGACACACCGAATACCGCACTATCACTTGTACAGTTAAAGATATTTGGAGGTTATACATTATCGTTTTCGTTTAAGCGGAATTTTCCTCTGCTCAACTACAAGCCACAAGAATATGGCTGTTCTTGCGCAATGAAAGGTGGGGGAAGGGGTCCAGGGGAGTGCAAACTTTCGACTGTTTATTCAAGAGAAGTGCATCGAAATATATAGGCACATGCATGCGCAGCAAACTATAGACACACAGTGAGCGCAGACCACCCCAATCACAACTTGTGAGCTATGAACTTGCTATCTGCCTGCGATAGAGACAATGACGTATCACTGATGCACATGGAAGCATGTTTTATATGAAATGCCTCCAACGATTTTCTAGCCGTGGTGTCACCGCTTCTACCCAGAATTTGTATCTTATTCAAGCAAAGCTGACACTTATGTGAATTGCAGTGGGTCGGCAAATGTGCCCCATCTTTACCTTTTAGTGAGAGCTCGTGGTTAGGGGGACATTCTTTTACTTTTCGTCACCGTCCATAGAAAGAGGAACGCTTCTGTATGATTGCATGCTTCTAGAATACTTTGTTCTCACACCTCTCCCTCTCGGTCTACTGAGCTTCATTGTTCGATAGAGGACGCCGGCGATGTCCCATTGGCACGGTTCAAGTTTTTTTTTTTTTTTTCATGCACTCATTGTCGATTATCTTGCAACCACTCTAGCATCGTCGCCTCCCTCCCTTCCGAACTCTTCCTTCAATTCTCTATTATCTTGCTTTCTTTTAGCACTATTTTTTTTTTGCGGATCTTCATATCGCAGGTCCCACACCGTTAGTTTGGCAACCTTCCGCACCAGTGGACTCCATATTCCAGTTCGGCTTAGGGTTAAACCGGAGCACGTGCGCCGCCAGTTTATTCCGCCACGTGAGTAGGTCACGTGACCTAAGCCGCTTTCTGCACGCTGAGTTAACGCTTTCGGCACTACTCCGCATATACATGTCTCCATAAAACAAGCACACAGAAACGTGGGAAAAACCAAACGCGCGCACTCGTTGGGTTTTTCGCGCATTAAAGTTCGGAACTTACATCTTTTTATTCTATATATCGTCTCCTTACGTTCTCACCCGCGTAGCGGCTCCTGTAACAAAAGCTGGTCGAAAGAGCGGGTAAGTTTGTGAGTACGGGTTCTTGTGTGTTTAATTCTGATAGGCCTCATACTTGGGCGTCTACGTAAGAATCTATATGCTGTGAGGAAGCTCTCACCTTATTCAATGCTCTTACTATGAGCCATCGGAAGCCGCTCTGGCTTTGACACTGGCAATCTTTCTGCATGCCACTGCTTCCTCTGATTCTTTTTCTCCCACTGCTGCTTGTGCTGAAGTTGTTTTTTTTTTTTCGGTATTTTCTGAAGGAACTGTCCAGAATATTTAATATCACGTGCAGGATTGCCCTCGCAATAAACCTTTTCAATATATTTCTTATTCCAGAATTAGGGGAATATATGTAAAAAGATGTAGATAAAAGTTGCCGCAATAAAAAACTTGAGTTTTCAGATATGTTAACATAAAATAAAAGTCAGTGTGTTTGCAAGCTGCGTCTATCGAGCATGCTAAATCCGGCACTACCCTCTTCTTCGGGGTTAGTCTAAAAAACCTAAACGTAAGAAGAGGGTAGATTATATCGATATGATAGTGCAACAGCAACACGTCGGCTTGTCAGGCTATGATTGCTCTCCGTATTTAGATATATGGTTGAACTGGCTGATACTATTGCGTACTTTTTCAAATGCGTGTAGTTATTCGAAGAGTTTCACAAGTAAATAACTGCTTCGCGCAGAAAGGAAAAGTTTTGGATACTAATTTTTAACAATGATTTATCTTCATATCCAGTATGAGGTGCTTCTCTCTGCAAAGTACGTCTCTTTCGTTTCTTATTTGCACTTGCTTATTAGTGTACTGTCAAACCTCCGTCGACTCATTTCTTGTTTTTCTTCATTGTTTTAAATGTTCCATCTAATGAAAACGGACAAATTCGATCACGTGTGTAAACGTGCGTGCGTAAAAGTCCAGAAGCTGAATCAACTATGCCCATTCCTTGCCAAGGCTGCTCTTTCTCTTCTAAGTTCAAATTTGTTCGCGCCGTGCTGATTTAAGAAGACACGACGATGAACTTTCCTCTGCGGTTCCGAATGAATCGCGGCTGCCTTTCTCGAAGGCCCGGCCACTGCCAAGGCGCGCGACGGGCTCTCTTCCTCTCGAACATGCACGCTGCAATTTATACAAAGAAGCGGCGAATTCAAGAAAGCGCACCGGTCTTCGTCGCTAAAAAAAGAAAAGAAATAAAGAGCAATCCTAATTGATGAACCGCGGGTGGCCGATGTGGATGCACCTAATTAAAGGTTTTGGAGAACCCCTCGTGCTCGGTTTCTCGTTCTTTCTGACTCCAAGTTCGCTGCCGGTTTTTTCTTCTCTCTTCTTTGCTTCACAGCTGTACCAAGTGGAGCACGTTAGTAGGAATAAAAGGCACCCGCGCTGCGCAACACGAGGTAGCGGTAAAATGCCTTTCATTGGATGTTCTTATCAGAGAGAGCGTATACATCTGGAGCCAGATTCTGTGCTGGATGGGGTTTATTTCTGAATACTTAAAGTAATAATATTGTTCGGCATCCCCGATGTTACAATTAACATTTCAGGTTTCAAAGGTACCTCCTCCTCACAAGTGGTGATGCGTGCCGCAGTCTTGTTTTAGCTCAAAGTTTCATCAGATACATTGAGAAATGTATTTATGTAATATTTGTTTTTCCCTATTTTAATTAGTTTATATTGCAGTGGATAAGAAGAAGCCTAACCATAATGGCGTCTTCACGTGCGTTTCGCAAACATCGAAGCTATCATGCTCAAGAGCTCGTCTGACATAAACTTAAAAAATATGGGTAACAAATTAGTTTTGCCTGCCCTTCACCCAGCTCGGCTTTCAAAGCAGGCGTCCTTCTCAACAAAGATGACAGTCGACGAATTGTTTCTTGTGCAGCTGTGGACGTGATGCGGCCATCCTGCCTGCAATGTAGTTGTAATTCTGAAGACTGTTTATCGTACCTCATTCATGCCGTCAATTTACTCATTATTGCATGCACTGGGATCAGTTTGCAAAGGACGCAGAAGTTTTGCCCAACGTTTCATGTTTTGGGGATGCGGGTGTTTCAGTTGCTGTTGAGTCCACATGCCTCAACGTTAGTGTGTGCATGTGCATTTTTGTGCTTGCCAGGAGATGAGGAATATGCGAGGGTGCCAGAAGGCATCAATTTCCTCCTTTATTATGAGTCCATACAAGAGCCTTTCGTAGCGGAGGTTGCTAACCTGAATCACAAGCTTCACTGACAAGGTAAATAAAGCTCACTCAACAGCGTTTCCATTATGCTAACTTCGAGTCCATCGAAGAACACAGCGCTAATACATTCATACCAACGAGATCGCGCTTGACCTTTTTGAACTTCAACCCAAAGATCTTTGAATTTCTTTTCGCCAGCGTCTTCGAAGAAATATATTTGACGACAAAACCTGGTGTGCTGACTGCTTCTTCTAGTCTACTAACAAAGCACTTCGTCGGAAACAATTCTCCAGGCGCGTCTCACAATTTTCGCTTTTCTCCTTATCGAAATATAGTGTAGAGAGTTGAGCTTTCCGCAAATTCTCATGCTTACGCAAAGTGGGCCTGAATAAATACACGTTGTAATGGGTATCACATGCTTCAGTACTACGGAAACTGAATCCCTCTTAGTAAGAAAGGCAGCTATCAATGCAACATAGCTTTCACGTTCTCATCGACATAGATTATTGCAACTTAACGAGTGCATTCCAGAGAACATGGTGCTCACCACAATTTACTTATTTTACTTTCTTTCACAGGCCTCCTCACATCACAAGGGGCTACGAAGGAGTAAGTTGATAGGTCTGGAAACGCTCGCACGAAGCAAAAACGCCTCACTTGTCAGACACAAGCGAAGGCTACAAATAGGTCTCCTCCCACCAAAGAAACTTCGCACTTTTCCAATGTACATTCTCAAGCATTGTCACAGCCACGACTCTCGAAATACGTGCGCACCTGCTGACTTTGCTGAGAGGAGCCGAGCTTTCACACCCAGCGCGCGTAAAAGTACCCCTTTTCTCTCTGTTCTTTGTCAAGTGACGCCTTTCCCGTACTCCTCTGACCAGCTGTACATGAATAGTGAGCCGCGAATGAAATGATTCATTCTGACTCCCGACTACGGCATCCACCGCCTTCACTACGTGGCTGGTGTTGTCAATGTAGACGCGACATCACAGAGAGGCGTCTTCCTCGGTTCGTCGAGCGCGTGGCGTGCGTGCTGCCATCCGCCATCGTCACCTGCTGGGGTGATGTGGGCCGCTCTCCGCACCATTGGAAGCGCCAAGTGTGGCTGATAGCAGAAGGGCGAGCCCCGGAGAGCGGCCGACCGGTGACTCACAAACCGTGGCTGGGTCGCCCGCTGTGAGGTTCCGTTTCACCTCCTAAATGTGACCCGGCCCTCGAACTGCTTGCCCCATCCGGCACGGAGCAGTGAACTCCGGTCATCCGCTCGCCGTGAGCTGTTCTCATTTACATCCTTTTGTGTCTTTTCCCTACCACTACCATCGCTCTTTGTTTTCTCTCCTTTCTTTTTTCTCCCGTCCGACCCTAGGAAGGCTATTCCATATCCTCACGGTGAGGAGCTCGCCTCTGGCTAAGTTGAAAATAATGACGTGGCAGCAGGCACCGCTGCGGCCTATCACTCGGCCGGCTTTCGTGTTGGCAAATCTATAACCGCTCTTTCAAATGAGCGGAAAGTTTGGCTCTCTGCACGTGAAACTGTCGGAACTTTTAGTAGCAGCTAGGCGAGAAAGGTGATTGTGAAAAGACGAAAAAGGTAGTTTTTTTCCTACGCTTCATTCTAACAATAAATATTTACCAAATAGGAAACCTGCAATTTCCGCACCATTTCATCAGGTGAAGGGCTATACACCCTTTCCCACGGCCAGTTGAGGTTCAAGGCAACACCTGCAAAAGTAAACGTCTTCAAGAATTTTCACGCACAATATCGTTGCTGTCAACAGATGGTACATATAGGTACGTATATTTTTTATAGACATATCTGTAAGCTTGCTACCACGCCTACCTTGGTAGTTCGTAGTATACGCAGAACATCACGACCAGGCAGTCACGATCGATTACGCAGGCTTCTCTAGGTATGTTACTGCGTGCTTGTACAAGAGCAAATGACAACACTCGTTGCTAGAGCTTGCCGTAAAGGTTGAGGTCATTAACCCTTAGCCTGGCATCCGCGCTGCAATATGCGACAAATGCGATCAGTGGCTTTCTTCCCACCGTTGTGGCTTCCACGAGACGGCGCATTCAAGCGAATATGGAGCATTAAAATATTTGTACAGTACCAATACCTATCAGATACAGCACATTACTTATGAGGTTTTCGTAGTAACGATACTTCTCAAATTCACTTTAATCCTCTTTCGAACCACAAAACAGCACCTTCAGGTAGAGTTAAATTCTTTTTCATAGATCACTTGATCTTTTATTATTTGAATTTACAGGTACGTAAAGAACCCAGGTGAACTAATGGTTCATTGCTCATATCCCACGATTCTGTAATCGCTGCAGCCAGAAATTGTGTTCGTTGGGTAAAAATAAGAACGAGGCCAAATAACAGCTTGGGAAAATAATAAAGGCCTAAAGCTGCCACTGTAGCGAGCATGAAAGCGTAGTTACGGAGGGCTTTGGGATAGTTAATCCCTGTAGAGTTTTGCAATGTGTGACGAAATCTCAGCACAAGGGCGCATTGCCACGTCAACCCATTCTCAACACCGCTCCAGCTGGGAATCAAATATGTTGAGTTGAACAACGCAGCTCAACGCATTGTGGCTATTGAGCTACCGTGACGCGTAACACAAATGCAAACCTCCATATGACGGAAACATTCAGGTACAAGGCATTCATTAAGATGTGTGTGCGGAAAGAGGGATTGATTTAGACGCTCGGTAGAAAGCGTATTCTTATGCATCTCACGGTGTGTTCATGCACTATTGTTGTAAATACAACAGGCTGATCAAGACTTTAAAGGCAATGCTGCTCATGTATAGTGCATTCTAGAGAGTCGGAAAGGTCGATTGATCTGTGTTTAACTGTCGGTCTCTTTGACATTCTATTATTCTATGTCGACTCACGGGTACAATCAGTGAATGTGTTAGTCAAACAAGAACCCTTTAAAAAAGCAAGACCCGAGAAGCAAGAGACATTACTGATTCAGCATTTGCCACGAGCAGCCACACCCTGTCAGACACTCGCTGTCAGCGTCATCGTCCGAACAGAAGGACTCAACAACGCCCACCAAAACACGGCCAGCCGAGGGCGTATCAAGCCGGTGACAGTCGTATCTTTCACCTCGCCAAGGACGTCAAGCGGGAACTCTTATTCTTCCGCCCATTTGGTCATTTCCTGCCCTCCATCTCGGAAAGCGCTATGATGAAGGAAACCGCCCGATACGTCAGCTGCATGCAAGGAGTGTGCGGAAAGGAAGGAGTTCGGGGAAAGAGGCTACGCAGCGAAACTGAAGAAACGAGGAAAGTGGGCGACTGGTCGAGGCGGGGGTCCAGGAGGGACCATGAATCATAGAACAAGTGGCCTAACGCAAGAAAGCAGAAGGGCGGCCGCCGGGTTGTGCGCTGCAGCAGGATATCAATGGCGTTTATCTTAGCGCCGGGCCAGTGATCGAGAGCCGTTGGGTGCGTGGCCTTCTTTGTAGGGAAGGGACGCTGAGGAGGACGAGGTAACGGTCCAGCATAGTCCCACGCTATGGGCATGTTCGTTCATGGCGAGAACCTTTGAAGCATCTTTCCTGGAGCGGGCCACCCAAGGGACGGTTCCGAGGCATCACTCTCGTGTCAAACGGGCCTTTTCAGGTTCCTGCGCGGCGTCTTTCGCGGCGCTACCTCGTGCACAGCGAGTGCCTTCGATTCGCCCGCTCGTCTCTGAAAGAATCCTGCCAAATAAGCGCCATTGTTCTACCGCCAACGTGCCGGCCTCCGAGGACAGCTCTAACGGCGCCCATTGCACTGTTCGGACATCGCCGAGTGAAGCCCGCTTTTATAGAAATGATGCATGCGACCAATCTTCTCGGTAAAAGTCGAGAAAAAAAGATGATTGGTGAGTTGCGCCTACTGTTTGCTCGGGTATCGCTATAGCTTGTAGCAACTCCGCAGGAGACAGTATATTTGAAGGCGAGATTTTGTGATCTTGTGATGAATTTGGGAGCTGTGATGATGAACGAATTAAGTAAAATCAGTGCACAAATAAGTTAAATGCAAGGCGTCGTTAAGAAATAATGAGATATTGCGCATACATGCGTTCCTTCGAAAAATCTAATCCAGCTTCGAACGTTGTTCAGCTTGGCCAACGTTGACAAATCCTGTGCTAGATTTTTTAGCGCTTGAACTCCGATAGCGGACGCTGCACACTGCCACAAAAATGCCTGACGAAACCACACAGCAAGGCGCCGTCAAGCAAGACACCGCCCAGCAATGCAACATCCAGCAACACATGGCCGAATCTCCGACGGTCACGGTGTCCAGTGCGCTGCGCCAGCGTGATCCCCCTTCCTTCGCGGGAGCCGTCGACCATGATCTAGAAAATTGGCTGTCGCCCTTTTAAAGAGTGAGCGGATTCAAGTGGGAAGACCCATCAAAACTACAGTATGTCCCGTACTATCTGAAAGACAACGCAAACCCTTGGCTCCATGACCACCAGTTCCACTTCTTCGGTTCGACTGCATTTAAGGACAGCATCGTTGTAGTGTTCGAGCGCTCCAAAATACGCAAGCTCCGCTCATTGAGTCGATCATATTATAGCTGCCTTATGTTTGGTTAATTGGCGTCTTTCGAAATGTTTTTCGGTTTCCCTGGTCCCCTTGTCTCCTTTAAATTTTTGTTGACTGGTTGTCCTAAAAAAAAACGTAACCCAACCTAATACTTTAGTGAAGCTCAAAGCGGACTGGGCGATTTCCAAACGCAATACAATGACGACATTAAAAAAAACACTACTTCGTTTTTCCTCTCATGGTCAAGCTGCTTCAATAATATTGCGCTTGCTCGTCTTCCTCAAGACTTAATTTCACACGTACTATCGAGCGAACGAATGTAATTGGGAATTAACTAGCCGGACGTATAATTAAGCTCAAGCTGATTACTTCATTCTTGAAAAGAACAAGTTGCGAATGCCAGCTTCTGCGTTGATTTGTCGCATTACGGCACATCGACGGGCGTCCGCTCAGACATCCCACGGGCACCATCAGCCCGAGGCAGAGTGGAATAAAGGACACTGATTAATCACACGTGGCTTATAAATCTTTCCGTGGTGATTATGCAATTGCTTCTCTTAATGTCTTGCCCAAACATGGAAAATTCATTTAGCGTAATGCGCATTTACAATTAATCACGTCGTTTCTTCGGTAATAGAAAAGAACTGGCTAAAGGGCATTGTCAGCTAGATTAGCTTCTCTCGTGCCTTTCCTTTCAGTTTCTTCTTGCATTGCAGTGCACTCAGCTTGAAAAAGGCGAAACCTCGACAGCTCGCGGCAGCTGTCAAATACGCGATGACATCAGCGAAATTCTCTTTTTATGGTCTCGTTGTCTGCACTAACGAATGCCTTGAATAATGGCACTTTGGGGGAAAAGGCAAATACTGAACTACGTTTTTAATAACCGCTATGTTCGTTTCGCTTGTTTGTTTTCTTCCATACATTGTCTAATCGCTGAGCTCCGTGTTATCTTCAGATATGCTAATTCCACACCAAACCCAACAACATTAGGAACCCTCGCTGTCTTGTGTCACCTCCCGGTGTCAACAGGATCAGGAGAAGAGAGAGTTCCGGGTGACTGTAGCTCAAGCGACACTGGACTGAGCGCTCCGCTTACGTCGAAGGTCAGTGGAAGGACCTGCCGTTTCTGGTTATATTATTATGTATTTGCTCTTTCTCTCTCACGTGCTCCTTTTTTTTTTTGCTTATCTTTCGTGCTTTTTCCCTGCACCCAATGCATATAGTCAATTCCTTATCCCCATCCCCAAGCACAGGGTAGCAAGCTAGACAAAATCTAGATAACCTGCCTGCCATGTCCTCCTTTCCCATTTCCCTTTCTCTCCCACACTCACAAGGTGACTCTCGTGAAACACTGTGCTTTTCATTGCTTACTTCATTCTCTCTCTCTCTTTCTTGAATATGAAACAGTGAGCAAAAGGGCAAACTGCAACTTTTGGTCCCTCCGCTATCTTGAGGCCTTTACTTTTTCGCAGTAACACTAATTTGTCGCCTTATTGTACCGACCATTGCAGGTTTAGTACACACAGCTATATTATGCATTCACATCATGGAGACTTAGCAGTAACTGTATGCTTAATTGCGCGAATCTTGTGCACTACCGTACTGTATATTCCAATACATTCACTTTCTTTTGTGTAGTCAAGTGTGTAAGCGATGTGCTGGCTGTGCGGGAGAAAGGGGGAGAGGGGGTTAATACGGAGGACTTTGATGCAGCTGTATAAATTTGTCTGATTTCTATCAGTTTCTGGTGTATTGCGATTGACATTTTCGAGGAGCTTAAATATCATAGCCGAAGGCTCACAGATATTCGAAAATAGGTACTCTGGTGCTTCTTCTAGCGACCATATAAATTTTTATAGATAGTAAGTCATTGTTCTTTGTTCGCCGGCGGCCATTAGTGACGCCTATAGTGGGACTTCATCTATGGCACCAAACTTCATATAACTTCTTTACTGTATTTCATTTTCGAGAAATCTGCATCTTTGTTTCATGAAAGCCTTTTCGTTCAATATTTTGAAACCTTGGAGTATGCTTAAGTGCGGATTTTCGCTGTCCTTGTTCTTCACAAATTTCAGAAAATGAACAACACTGATTTCACTAATAATGTCGTGAATGCGTGAGCAACCTCACATGTCTACGGTCTTGTATGTATGGCCTGTTACAAAGGCGCAGTAGCTTCTTTAACTTATGTATCACATTTAAGCCGCAGCACACGTTCGTAACTTCAGTGATGCTACCGAGGACTTCTGATTTGGAGAAATTTTTGGAGCAGCAAAATTTCCGTTTTGGAGCACTTTGGAGCAGCAAAATTTTCATGTGGGACACTTTGGAGCAGATACTTTTGCATCTGGGAGCACTTTGGAGCAGCGAATTTTACATCCTGGAGTGCAATACAGAAGCATATTGCATTAACATTCAAGCACCTGAGTATTATTATGGGGCTCTTATGAAGGCTTGAAATATTTCGATTCATTGCAAATCTCATGGAAAAAATCATCTCAGGAGCATAGGCGTGCGCACAAGAGGGGCAGGGGGGCGCCTACCCCCCTAATCACCTAAGAGGGGGGGGGGGGCGCAAAATCTGCCCCGTACATTGACCCTTGCAATAGCAATTATATGGACACTCTCGGCGGATTCTTGCCGTCGCCGTTGCCGTAATTTTCCGTATAAAGTCCAAATTAATAACATCACCACGCGCATTCTAGCCGCGGGTAAAAGCTCGCGAGCGCTGGCGACAAACGCGGATGAAGCGGAGATTAAACTAGCCGCCGCACGGACAGCGCATGATATAACATCTTCCCGCGTGCGGGCCTGCCGTCGATTGCTCATCAAACAGAGAGGAAACGCCCCGCCCGTCTTTCGTAAGGAGCATGAAGGGACGCCAGGGGAGCGGAAGGGGGGGGGGGGGCGGCATCTTTCGAAGTGCGCAGTCGCTTGCGCGTGCGCTATCTCAAGGCATCAGGAGACGACTCGTAAACTTGCTGTGCTCTCAACGCTTACTTCGCGTTTAGAGAACTCAGAGCAAGAAAACGCTTCGGTTCCTGGAGGGGCTATATTCCCTTAAACCAGCGTTTTGTTGAGTTACGCGAGATCGGATCCAAAAGAGTTAGCTGCTAGTCTTACTTCGTTTCACAATACAATTTTTTGGTATCGCATTCACTGCTTCGCTCTTAAGCGAAACTGAGTTTTTTTAACCGTTAGCTATTGACCCCCGAAAGCGAGGGGCGGACGTGTAACATGGCGTAGCCGCTTCACTGTGGGCCGTCGGCGACGGGCCCGCTACTGACAGCTGCGCATTTGCGGCTGCTCCGACCAGGAGATATAATTTTACTAACGAGATAGGAATTACGAAAAAGCTGTTCTGGATGAAGATCCATGGATAAAGTATATCTGAGGAAAAGTGTCAACGCGTTTCCACCGTTCGAGTGCTCTTCCATAAACGCGAAGCAAGGAAAATTCGATATTGTCCCATATATCTACTGCGAGCGATCCGAGCTTTCATTCCGCGATGTCCGGAAACAGAAGTGACAGACATTTTAGCGGCACTCATGTAGTTATTACTGAAAATTGCTTTTCTTACGTGCCGTGCGACGCTTGAAACGAGCTATCAGCAGCGTTTCCGGAACAGACGACGTCCGCCGATGAATCGCCGTCGCACTTTCTCGCTACCGAGAGGCCTAGACGTCACGAGCCTCTGCGGAGAGCGTGTTCTGCTGTCGAGCCGACTTGCAGAACAGAAGCTGCGTCGGCACCGTGCATGGCATCGTGGCTTACTCGGAACGCACGCGCGAGCGCTATTTATTCAGCGGAATAATTCTTGGTCCATGATTGCGACTTTATTGGCAGCCCCAAGATCGAGCTGCACATGTTCTGACGCGCCGGCGGTGCGATTTCCGGTGATAGACGCCCCCAAACCCGAGACTTTGGCGCAGTTTGGCGCAAATTTTGTCGATATTATCAGGACGGCGCAGTAAATACAATTTGGCGCACTTTGGCGCAGTTGGCGCAGGAGTGGAATCACTGTAACTTGCATTCTAAAGATGGTTTTGATAGGCTTAAGGAGTGGCGGTGGTTGCATCTTGTGGTTATTGAGACAACGAAGTTTTCAGAGAAGCCTGAACAACTAAACGCCAGGCACATACAACAACATTTTTCGTTACTTCGACTTATTCATAAGTTTGCACTGCAAAACTCGAGAACAACAAAAAGTGGTCTTTGAAGTTTCACAACTGCTTACGTCGTACCAAAGCTTTAAAGTATCAGGCGTGGGAAAGAAAGCAGCACGTATATGAATACACACCGTAAAACTCACCAAGGACTAACGCTTTGAATTCCTTCCCAAGCGGCGACACGTTCCGCCAGCCAGCTCACCTATAACACCTAATTCCTAGAAACAAGGGTCGCCAAAGCAGCCACCGACATTCGCACGCAACGGTTTCCCAGGAGGACAGCAAAGTGCGAGTTTGCCACGTCTCTTCGTTTCCCTCGCTGGCATTTATTCCGACTAATTTCGACGAGGATGTGCGAGCCCGAAGCAACGGCCGCATAGACGGGACCGAGCCCTTTGCGCCGCTACTAATGCGAAGGGCGCGCGACAACCTTCGCAAAGACAGTCGTCGGGTATTGGCCAATGTTTTTGTTTCTCATCTACGACACCTTATCCGCCCGAAATCCCTTCGTGCTCGCATCTTTTCATCTATTTCACTTGGGCTTTTGTGAATGGGGGTCATGCTGGTACGAAGCACAGTTAAGGATGCATGGCCTTCTCTCACCGATGCTTGTTTGTTTTGGAAGGGGGGGGGGTACACAGTTTCCCTGTAACGAGGAAGGCGTCTACACCAGCATGCCCTGGATAAACAGCAGGAAGCTCCCGGGGGCTCTCTGGGTCGATAATCCCGCTAGTTGCAGAGTAAACCCCTGGGCAATCCTTTGAGTGCCCCCCTTGGAAGAATCAATAAGGAACAGTTCCGCAAAGGCACACCCGCAATCAGCACGGTCGTCGGCTCACTGTTTAATGCACTATAAAGGAATGCATTCATTGGGTGTGTTTGTTTTCGTTCATTTAGTATGTTTGTATTCGCCAGTTTGTTTACTCGCCATTTATTTTTTTCTGTTTCTGGCTTAGTATAACGTGCAAGTGCCGACGTCAATGCATTCATGCGAGTCGAACGTGTCGAGTGAAATTTTGCGCTGAAGCTGCTCGACTCAACGGTGTTGGCACTGCCTCGGGGAAGCTGGTAGTGTCTGTGGAGTCATTCAAGGCGTCTTAAGCGAGAAAGCTGATCGTACAAGACGAGGTTCTATTTTCTTATCCGAGACAACGTCGAGCATACTGAACTGTAGGCGAAATAAGCTAAACCGGCAATAAGGCAACGACAAGTCAGTGCTATGCAGTATTCATTCTCGAACGCTTGATGATGATGATGATGCAAACTTTATTGGGGTCCAGAGAAGACGCAGGGGAGACCCCGCGCCACCCGGCTAGTCCCACGTAGGGACCGCCAAGCCTACCTTGGCTTTCGACAATATTTCTCGAACGCTTCTGTAATAACTAGATTGATTGTACTGTATGCTTCGAATGGAGCGGAGGTCTTGCCATTGTTCGACCGCAAGAAAAACTAAGCATCGAGCCAGCATTATGGGCAGCTTTAGAATTCAGGTGACCGCTGTAGACCTATTGAAGGGAGATTTCAACACTGACAAGAGCTACCAGGTTGCACTTGGTATTGTCAAAAAACAAACCCCCAGGTTTTAATGAATCTGGCAAAACAAAATCCTTCCTGAAGAATGTTCGATATTAGATAAAGCAGCGGACGCTGCACGCACCTCAATTCCAATCGACCTCATAAATTTACCTCAGGGGTCCTCATTTTTTCCAATACTAAGAGTCATAACTTTACGCCACATTGTGGAAACATGTTCATTCGCTACACAGATGCTTTTTGCTTTTCTTGCCCTGACTGGTACGTGCAGCGGTCTTGTTCGTTCAATGTTTCGGCATCAGTCGCACAACTTTCCCTCACAATACGTTGCCAAATGAAAACACTATTATGAAATGGCCTCTGATGGTTCCCATAAACCACCGGCGGTGCTTTGCATTCTGTGTGCAGTACTGTGGTGCTGTTTATTCTCTCCTCAAGCGGCCAAACTTGAAAGAACAGCGTTATAGAGAAACCAGAGTCAACATAGAAGGAAGCGAGAAATGGAATCAATGTGAACGATGATAGAACGAAGAAATGCCGTAACATACGACAACATCAATGTCCAGGACAGAAGTAGTGAATGTGGCCACAAAAGAAACAAGATAACAATCCAAAGCAGGGGTATCATTGTCATCTACTCTAGGCGAACCATACCACTACCTATTCTCATCCCCTCCACAGCAACTTTGCACCTAAGCCCCACACAGTAATAACACCTGCGCGAAGTGAGATTGCCGCTTGACAGCTTGAACAGTGCTCTTTCACTCTCCCTCCAATCCCCCGTGATAGATTCCTCTGCTCCCTGACACCTGATAGTTTATCCTTTCGCACGCATTCGTTGTGCCGCCTAGAGCTCGTCGTGTGCGAAGAATAAACTATATCGAGCATTTTTTCTTGGGTACAAGGCTTCCCGCATCTGCTTCCTTATTTGATAAGTTGCCCATCCCTACCATCTGCGTCCCCAAGCCTGCAGGTTCACTAGCTTTTATTTTCTTACTTTCCTGTATATTTGATCTCCTGTAATCTTCTCTTGCACATCCCACCTCTTTTTTTGCCTGATACTGCAAACAGCTCGGGTAAGGTAACTTTCGCAAAACAATACTGAGCTGCTAAAGGAGCAGCGCTCTCTGCCCTGCTTAACACTGTTGCCGTGCCTACTGGATCGGGCGTGTTACGGTGAACAGACTGCTCCTGTTCACAAAAGTTGTTTCTCTTTCCCTATTCTTACTGTTTACACTAAAGTTTACAACGGCTTATCCTGCCACGTGAATATTAGGGTGGCAGGCGCCAGGGAACCATGAGGGCCCACTTGGCACAAGCAACAAGACTTATGAAGCTGAGATTGGGCCAGGTTTGAACAAACATCAGCAGACTTACTGGGACCTCGGTGATTAGCCTGCGTACCTTTAAGCGAACTCTTAAGCAATGAAAAATTCGCACAACTTAGAAACGGGGAAGCGCAGGTGGATAAGATGCCTTGACGAATATGGGGCTATATTTTGGTTCAGTAACGTAACTGAAACAACAGACTTTTGTCTACATAACAGTTAGAAGCCGCTAAATTCATTTTAACAACGTAGCTGTTTAATACGAGCATTGATCTGTGACAGGTGAACAGAAGTAATAATCATCGTGACCAGCACGCGCTCTCTTCGTCCTTTTCTTCCTTTTCGTCCTCTTCTTCTTCTTCTGCTTCGCTCCCAGAACACGTGCGTCGATTTGTCCAGCGTGGGATGCAATAACTCGAGTACAGAGAGAGAAAGAAAGAGAAACAGAAAAAAACTTGGACCATCTCCCCTAAGGAAACCCTGATGGGATGCGAAGCAGCAGCGGTGCGAACGGCGTTGACCCGGTTGAAACCGGCGTCGACGCGGGTGCTGGAAGAACGGTTTGAAGCGAAACTCGGTGTAGCTTTTACTCGAGTAAACGTTTGTTTGAAACGCAAAGACACGGGAGGCGGGTTGGGTTTCGTGTAAGTTTCATTAAAGCGTTTGGCAAGACTTCGTAGTCGTTGTTTCTTCAGAGTCGAGACACGGGCGCTGGACCAGAGCAGGCGCGCGTTTCGCCTTGACTACCACGGGTGAAGCGAGAGAGAAGTGACACGTTCAGAGGTGTTGCGAGCGGGCAGAGCAGCCGGCAGCTGCGGGCGCTACGGCGACCATGCTGCGGGTGAGGGAGAGAGTGACGTCAGCGCGCACCTGCGAGGGAAGCGTGCGAGGGGAGCGGGACGTCAACGCAAAGTTGTGGCGTGACCTACTTGGCAACGCTCCAACACCTACGGCTAGGAGAACGCATTGCGGCGCATTCGTACGGACGCACGTAACGTACGGCGTTACACACGTGAGTCAAAGAGCTGCTTCGCATCTAAAATTCTTAGCGAGGCGGGATTCGAACCCGCGTACCCAGGATTCGAAGGCGAGCGTACTAACCACTCGGCTATCCAGACAGAGAGAGAGCAACGAAGGAGAAAGTTAGGGAGGCCCAGACACGCTAGCAGAGCATAGCATAGCCTTGTATAGTATAGTATAGCGGGGGGTCGAAAAGGGTAAGTGAGGGTGAGGAGGAGAGATGTAAGGGTGGGGAGGAGGAAAAGGAGGAGGGTAGAGAGTAAAGCATAGAAAGAATGAGAAAGAGAGGAAATAGAGACAAAGAAACGCGGAAAAAGAAAGAAGAGAGAGATCGTCAAAAGAGAGAGAAAAATAGAAAGAAAGAGGAAGCAAGCGAAAAATAGAGAGAGAGAGAGAGAAAAGGAAAAAAAGAGAAAGGAAGGCACAAAGAGCAAGAAAGAGAAGGAAATTGACCGAGACAGAATGAGAAAGAAATCAATAGGAATAAATGAAAAAAAGACCGAAAAAACAGAGAAAACAGGGAAAAGGAAAGACAGAGAGGAAGAAAAAAAGAGAAAACTAAAGAGAGATAAAAAAGGTCGCCAAGCTCCGCACTTCCTTCAGGCTTTACACCACTGGAGAGAAGCTGCCCTTCACTTTTGTTTTCTCTCTCTGTCTCTCTTTTTTGAGAGCCTCCCGCGCAAGCATTGCCAAAGTTACTGCGGTACCCGAGCTGGTACTTTAAGACGAAAAGCTTTTGCAACATGTATATTAGACATTTTAATTACATCTTGAGAATAATTTCTTGATTATTCATTATTAGGTACATTGATATCAGCGCAAATTCTCGACATAAAAATATTTGGAATTCTGTCGTCATGCAAATGTAGAGAGAATTGAGGCCTAGTCTCAAAGACTGCAAATCATGCATGAAGGAGATACGGGATGCGCAGTTAGAATCCACGCCTCCGGTTATTGCAAACAGGCGTAATCAAGGCGCATTTCTGGTAATGGAGTACTAGAGGCGTATTTCTAATTATCACGCCTCAGTGCTCCGTACTTCGGACGAATATTGAGCTACCACTCCTTATTTAACATGCACTAAAGGAACGTTGTTATTGTGGGAGCTTTTCCGTCATTCGACCTACAAAATAAGGGGAGTGTTGCGACCGAAAATCGAAGTTAAGCCCTCCAACCTCAGCAGAAAACCTGTGGAGCGGGATAATAACAGCTGTGTCGCGAGATCCCTGCTAGGAGCACTGGCGACCGATTCATGGCCTTTATAGCAGAAAACACCCGGTGGATCAATACTAGTTAAAGGCCTTCTTGTTGTTGGCTTTCAGTCTATGCTGGAGATCGAAGGCTTAAATATTTAGAGGCGTAGATCAATGGCGCAATAAGAGCACTCCGCGTACAGCAAAACACTCCTCGGAAATTGTCGCGAAGCAAAAGCAGAGAGGTCAATACATTCATTATACAACTGGGTCTCTGTGGTCGATATTGCCGAGAACTCTGCGTAATCAGGATCATTTCTTTCCCTTAATTTTGTTATTAATATTCGCCAGTATCCGCCCCGCCACGGTGGTCTAGTGGTTATGGCGCTCGACTGCTGACCCGAAGGTCGCGGGATCGAATCCCGACCGCGGCGGCTGCATTTTCGATGGAGGCGAAAATGTTTGAGGCCCGTGTACTTAGATTTAGGTGCACGTTAAAGAACCCCAGGTGGTCAAAATTTCCGGAGCCCTCCACTACGGCGTCTCTCATAATCATATCTTGGTTTTGGGACGTTAAACCCCAGATATTATTATTATTATTATCGCCAGTATCCATACGGAAATTGAGCGCCAATGATATTTCTTTTCTGTTTATGTGAGTACGACGCGCCGACGTGAATTTCTCTCATATGAAAGTGAAAATGTATTCCTTGTTAGAATGTAAATTCTTGTTAGAAGAGCGAAAAAAATTGGCGCAGCTAGCACTAAACCTTACAAAAGTGTATTTAGGCAGTCTATGGACTGTCTAAACCTATTTTTAGACAGTCTATAGACTATCTAAATCTATTTTTGTAGACTCAGTTTTAAAGCTGATTCACATCACAGCTGGTGGGGGCCTAACTGGTCCTGGCTTGGCTAAGCTTTTACCCTCTCACGTCTCTTTCCCGAATTTTGCTATACTTTACTATACATGGCGGCCTTTCCTCTCTTTCTTTTCTATCTTTTTCGTGTATGCTGCTTTCTATCTCTTTCTTTCTCTGTATATTTCTTTCGTCTGTCTTTTTTCTTTCTACCCTTCCTTTCCATCTATTGCTTGCTTTCTCTCTCTCTGTCTGTACTTCTCACCTCCCCCTTTCTCTCCTCACCCTCACATCTTTCCCCCTCAGCCTCATTTCCCTTTCCCACACTCTTGCTATACCATGCTATGCAAGGCTATGCTATGCTCTGCTAGTGTGCCTGGATAGCCGAGTGGTTACGACGCTCGCCTTCGGATCATGGGGGTACGCAGTTTCGAATCTCCCCTCGCCAAGAATTTATCTCTCTCTACTCGTTCTCCCTCCTATCAGAGTTATCGCAGCCCACGCCAGACAAATCGGCGCACGTGTTCGGGGAGCGAAGCAGAGGAGCAAGAAGACGAAGAAGAGGACGAAAAGGGCGCGTGCCGGTTCATGATGATAGTAATTTTCTATCTAAGACACACGGCAAACCTCGAGCATAACAACTATGCTGTAAAACCTGTTACAACATTGTTAATTACAGCACTATCAGAACGTAGTAATTTTAGGCACGCAAACACTTCAGACAGGATTGTGTATTAATTAGACTGCTTTCATCACAAACAGTGGTGCTCAAGTTTTCTAAATAAAATATGGTGTCTTGTCAGGTAGCTTATTCAACTGTGAAAAATCTGACAATTTTTACGGGGTGATGAGGGGGGGGGGGGGACTTCGCGTTGTTCGCACAATTTTAACGTATTTTCACCTGATCAGTAAATCCCAGCACTCAGCATCTGGTACGTGATTCCACCTGTTTGCTTCTTCTCTAACTAGACATTCATCGCATTTCAATGATATTGAAAGGTAGTTTTGTGAACTATTTCCAGTTGCAGTACTGCACGCTCAGTGACCTAACACTCACATAACTTTCCAGCCCAACCCAACCATCATAATTTTTGTAAGAGACGTTCTCGTCACTTCAAAGCTCACTTAGTCCAGTTACGGGCGCTTTGATAAAACATTCCGGCGTTACTTTTTCCAAGACACGAAATTTCTTTTCCTGAAGGTAAAATTGAATGCCAGATTTGGCTGCCTTCACTACGTTTATATAAACACGAGAGGCCTGTTTTTATTGTCAAGTGTAATAGTGCTAGTTTTCAAGTAATCTTTCTTTATTGAGAAACTAATGGGCATCGCATGTTGAGGGGGCGTTTCACTCCTTATGTGAAGGCGATATAGTTCACTCCTGAACTGTCGTGGTGAAATAGTTGCTTGTTTAACAACAATATGGCTCCTTGTACCTCATGTAACTTTCAAATAGTGTGCCGCTCTGGCACTTTACTTACTTTATGCGAAAATAGCTCACTAGTTTTTAAGCTGCAGTTATATGGGTAAACCAAGCTTGAAGCATAACACGTGCGTAATAAATATACTGTTTCCTTTACTGATGTTACCGCTCATCTGCCACGAAAAAGAGAAAAACGTACCTAACTTAAGCTCAGTGAGCAACAAATGACCTAAGATGGGAATCGCTTCCCAGCGCTTGCCTCCACTTATACCTCTTGGTAATTTCTTCTGACAGAGTAGCCATTCAAAAAAACACCCTCGATAGGCATCGCTCGGTCTTGAGTGGCTACGCACGCACAAAGCAGAAAACAACGTAGCCGAAAAAAAAACAGAATAGCCGACTAAATGTCCACGGTGTCCTCAAGAAGGAAACAGGCCTACTCCCAGCCTTACCGCGGCGCTGCCCTCTTAAGTGCTGCCAAATAAAAGGAGAGTAAAAGTGAATCTGAGGAATCAGGTTACTCGTGGAAGGAGAAGTGCTCAAGAGGACTACCAAGTTCAGACGGCAGTGTAGGATTCGCTTTCTCACGAAAAGGCCCGGTAGTGCACCTTGTTCCTTGTTCCGGAACTTCTTTGCTCGCCTCAATTCTCGAGAGTTGCTTCTCGTGTTTTATGTATATGAATTTTTATTTTTTTTCTTACTCCTCTGCCTCTCGCGAAGAGCCGAAGGAACGCTTCGCTCGCGGAATCGAGGTCAAACACGCCGGTGCTCGGAGTAAAAAAAAATCCTTATGGTTTACTTTTACGGAGTGCATCGCTCAAGTTCCGGCCTTTTCTTCCGGGCATCATATTCTTGTAAAAGAACCTTCGGGATTTCGAAGCTTTGTGATTCTTTGCAAACGAAAACTCGTAGAATTATACTTTCAGTGTCTCAGAAAGATTTCCAAAAACTTGGGTACCGCCATGCTAGTAGTTTGGCCAGTATGATGCAGGGCAAGCTTGAAATAGTGAACACTTTGAAGAGGTTTGAGCTAAGCGCATAAATTCCGGCTTCCACAGCGACTTATTTATCATCGTGGGCTACCACTGTGGCTACTCTACTTCCTATCTGTGAGGCAATTGTCGACCATATATAGCACAAACCACACCCGTAGGGCTTGCAGAAATGTTTTTGCTGTTAAAGTGTTATCAGTGTTGTTGCTGCTTGGGCAAGTTCTTCGAGAAAAGTAGGATATCAGTGTGATCAACTGTACTATATGTTACGAATATCGCTCGTGAATTCATTATATAAACGAATACTAAAATAGGAACATGAGTATTCCCAAATTATAACGACCTAAACTAATATCCTTGTCTTGGGCTAGTTTCATGATTTTCAAAAAAAAAAATGGAATGCATACAATTTCTGAGGCATGGGCTATTTAACGCTATCGCGCTAAACGAATTGCTGCATATAAAGCCTGAACACAATCCTGAAAATGACGGCTTGCGTAGTCTAGCGATGCTCTGACGCGTTTAAATCAACTAAGCGGAAGGCGTTGGTGTACAGTCTCCGGTTTAGGAAAACTGATAAAAAACAAAGCGCAAACCGGACTGCTTACACTTTGCATCCTCCCAAACCCCAACATTTCAAAGCCTCTCTTATTATTCGCGTCTAGAGAGCTAGAGCACACATGGACAGAGAAGCCGGGGATACACAGCGTGCACGCGAGGGACGGGGGAGTCACAATAGAGGGGGCTCAGCGAAAGGTGATTGAGAGGGCACTCAAAATATATACATATATATAGCTCGTGGAAAAAAAAGGAACAATTGGACGAGTTCAATAGAGACGCAGCGGTTGTCGCGTCGAACAATGAAGTGCCCGACGGCGCCGCCGCCGTCCAAAGTGGGGTGCGTACTGCGTACGGGAACAAATCGCTTTCGAGTCACTCAATCAGCCCACGGCAACCGCGTGTTCTCCGATACCCCCGCAGTGACGCGGACGTGAGAAACGCCACACGCCGCGGATGACGCGAGTGAGCGGGCATGGAGCCTATAGACAACGTTTCAGAAGATTGAAAGAAAGGAGCGCTGTCGCAAATATTACTGTGATGAACGACAGGAAGGAACTATAGATGGACGCATATTTTTCGGAGTTTGGGGAACCCTATGCATCTCCTACGTGAAAAGAATTGGGAAGTACCTTAAAGGAAAAATGTGAAGTCAACACTCACAAACATTCTTGCCTTTATATCTCACAAACAAGATTTCACCGTGTACAGCTGCATCTGACGGCGCAAGCCTCGCCCTGATCTATGGAAACCTTCTCGAATGTTTTTCCATGATTCCAATCGATTTGCGTGTACGACGCAAACAATAGAGTACATTCTGAAACGTACGTGAGCAGCAGAGTTTATTTTTTTTTTAATGTACAGTGCCTCACTTATAATATCACCAACGCGCTAATTCCGTGCATTAAATTGCGACTACTGATGACTGTACTTGCTCGTCATTAACTATGTAGCGTGAGTGTTCCTTGTTCTGCCGGGCACAATTTCACCCAATAAAAAGTTCGTTCCACCTATCGTGTTGCCATTTTTCTTGCCGTAGCAACGACGGGACAATACTAAAGTTTGTCTCAGAGTGTCGGAAATAGCGTCAGGCTATCTAGCGTGGTGTCATTACAGGCCGAGAAACGTACTGGCGTCCCGAGCTGTATGGCTGGCTATAAGAACGTCGACAAAAAAAAAAATTCAAGCTTGCGACGCACCATTCATTTCGCTGCACTCGTAGGCCACAGCCTTGGGAATTAAAGAAAAGATAATTACGGCAGCGTCGCAATAGTGATCCAAAGCCTGAAAGAAGAGCATGGCTGGGTGTCCTTACTTGTTTCTCTTTATTTATTTATTTCTTTCTTCTCTTTCTTTCTCTTTCTTTCTGTGTCTTGTACCTGTTTTTTGTACTTGTTTCTTTCTCTCTTTTTCTTTCTCTCTTTTTCTTTCTCTCTCTGTCTTGTTCTGTGTACTTTGCATCTATTTCTCTTTCTTTAGATCTTTCTGTCTCTTTCGTGTCTGTTTTCTTTCTCTTCCTATATCTTTCTATGTCTTTCTTTGTCTTTCTATCTTTTTATGTCTTTATTTCCTTTATTTCTCTCTGTTTTTCTCTTTCTATTTCTTTCTATTGCTTTCTTTCTGTCTCTCTTTCTTTATATCTCTTTCACGTGTTTGACGCGCTCCACTTCACCGAGAAGAGGAGGAGGAGGAGGAGAAGAAAAACGGAAAGACAGGGAGGTTAGCCAGTTCTCAGACCGGCTGGCTACCCTGTGCTGGGGAAAGGGGAGGGGGAAGTGAAAGATGGTAGAGAAGAGATGTTACAAAAAAAAAAGAAAAAAAAAAAAAGGACAATAGTACGATAGACGACACTGCTTAAAGTCTGTCTATGAGATTAGTTTTGCGCAAAAAGCGCAATAACGCTTTCAAAGCTTTCCGTGCCGAGGATGGTTTCGGCCAGTGTCCTAAGATCTTTTCCTCCGACAGTGGACGATTGTCAAGTCTATTTAACGCTTTGGACAGTTCTTCTCTTTGTGCACTGAAGCGAGGACACTCACAGAGAAGATGGGCGATTGTCTCCTCGCAGCTACAGTTGTCACATGTCGGGCTGCTGGCCATTCCAATTCGAAATGAGTAGGCCTTCGTGAAGGCCACCCCGAGCCACAGGCGGCACAGGAGCGTCTCCTCAACTCTAGTTATTCCCGACGGAAGACGGAGCTGTAGATTCGGGTCCAAGTTGTGAAGACGGGCGTTGGTAAATTCCGTCGAGTTCCACTGTGCCAGTGTCAGTTCACGTGCATGGGAACGAAGCCTTGTTGCGGCGTCCGGTCTTGACAGCGGTATAGCTGCACAATGGAGAGCATCATGGGCAGATCGGGCAGCCTCATCAGCACTGTCATTTCCGTAGATACCGCAATGGCCCGGTATCCACTGATAGATTAGGCTGTGGTGGTTCAAGAGTTTTCGTTTAACACTAGCGCCCGCTGTACTCGGTAGTAGGGCTTGCCCAATTCCTGAGGTGCACACTCACCTGTGGTTTTCTGCGGACACCAAAGTTTTTACGGCCGGCATAAGCTACTCCGCTGTTAAAACAAAAGGATTAGGTGTGTGATGAGATGGTGCTGTACCGATGCTGAATCTAATTCGTAGAATAACATTTTTAGCCAATTATTGATTGTGCTTTCAGACTTACACTTTTACACTTGTTCTGTTTAGCAAAATCACCTTTTTTTAAAGAGACAGAGAGAGAGCTCTTTATTGAAAGGCAGAGAATTTAGCCGGCGTGTGTAAATTCGCTGACTTGCTGCTCTGCGTTGGGATTGGGGACTGAAAGACACAAAGAGAGAGAGAGAGAGATAGGAAAAAAATATAAAAAGTTAAAGTAGAATACAAAAGAGTACAAAACTAAGAGACAAGTTGAAAGTAGCAGACCAGCTTTAGCCTTAGTTTCAAAGAAGGCTTACCGAGCGTAGTCGTCGCCGCCGTCAACAGCCACACCCCCAAAGTGTGCATAATAGCGTACTGCGTTACTTTAACGACGAGGCTCAACAAAGCAAACGTTGCACTGGCTGTACCTCACAGAAACCGAGCATTTCTCCGAGACTGTACTTCACGAGGGCTGACTGGGCGGGACATATGCAGGGTTCACATTTAAGTGCCTTAATATCTGTCTAGAGGAATCACGCAAGATTAATTGCCCCCTCTCCCAAATTATCAGTTTCCCAAGACGAACAAATGGCGACCGTATCGATATTGTTCAAATGAGTACTTTGCTGCAAGCTACTTGGTTGATGCTGAAATAGCTACGAAACAATCACCGTTAGGTAATGCGCTCCTTCCTCCCGTGTCTGTTTTTTTTTTTCGTACCCAACGACGATCGTTTTCATGCAGTACATTAGAAATTTCAATATTTACTATTTATCTGCGTGCACTACAGCAAATGCAGAAACTCGTAAATATTCTGTGGGTAATAATGAAGAGAGTACAGGATGTACTGCTTAAATGGTCCAATAAGTCCTAGAATAAGATACACCAAACATAAGATAAGCTCGCTGCGCCGTCGGTGAATCGGAAATTGACGCAGAGGTCTGGGCAAGCCAGAATCGAGACAGTCGATGCCTTTCCGGCCATTGCACGTAACATCACATGCCACCAATGTGGAATCAGCGCGCTCAATTACGCTATCGATGGTACTTCGCAGAAATTGACGGCGAAGGAAGTGTCACAAGGCCGCCGCACGGGCACGGGCATTAGATGGGATGGGAGTGTGGGAGCTTAGACATAATGCCGCACTGATACATTGGTGTCACACTTCAACGCAGGTGTTTACATTGCTTCTGTTGAATCGGTGTTGCATAGCAACACCAGCGGAAGACCCCTTTGATAGAGATCGTATAAACTACGATCGCTTAGAGCAAAAGAAAAAAAAAATGAGGGAGAAAAATAAGGTGAGCTCCCGCTTTTCATTTTATGCTTTCTTTTTCGCAAAATCACCACTGGATACATGGGCCGCAATTAACTGCAGGAACTGACTAGCCCAGCAACAAGCAACAAGTAATGCGTATGTAAATTACTGACGTTCTAGTATTTTTTACGTTAAATTGCTTTGTGTTACACTAAATGTGTGCAGGAGAGGTTGACACTATGTGTGCCGCCCGCTGCTCTTACTGCATTAAGCTTACAGTGCATAGCAAATGAAGGAAAGAAGTGTTAATTTCAAGGGCTCGTTTTCTTTGTCATACACAATATTAATGAGAACTAACATACAATAATGCCAAGGAAAGTATAGGGGATGTTTTTAGTAATAAATGTAAGGTAATTGTGAAGAGCATCGGACGCGTTATTCGAAGGTCGCAGGTTCGGTCCCTGCCCGCGGCAAGCTATCTTTTCGTCCACTTTTCTTTCTTCACAATTACCTTACATTTATTACTAAAAACATCCCCTCTACTTTCCTTGGCATTATTGTCTGTTAGTTCTCATTAATATAGTTCATAGCAAAGATAGACCGGATGAAAACAAGGAAACAAAACTAAAACAAAAAAATAACGGGACAGACACACAGGAAATGTTCGCTA
The DNA here is from genome assembly GCF_013339695.2 of Rhipicephalus sanguineus. Taxonomy (NCBI): domain Eukaryota; kingdom Metazoa; phylum Arthropoda; class Arachnida; order Ixodida; family Ixodidae; genus Rhipicephalus; species Rhipicephalus sanguineus. The sequence goes on along the minus strand of NC_051180.1, from coordinate 51,833,789 downwards.
GCTGTAGCGAAAACAAAAACAAGTAAAGCAGGAAAGATGTTGAAGCTCACAAACATTTTTTTAATACTGTTTCCTGGCAAGTTAACAGGATCGTCGCAGACAGTGCTACTAACTGTATCACGAGCATGTACAACATGCGTGAGCCATACCGCTTCAGGCATGTGGTGAGGGCATCTGAAGCTATTACGAAACCATTTTCGGGGGCAGTGACTTTCATTACTGTATTACAATTAACACATCCTGAACCTCCCCTCGAGCTTCGTGGAAAAACGCACTTTACGAACAGCAAGCACTGCTATGAACAGCTTGCCAAATTTTGATGTCGTGCCCCGCACATATAGTTTAAAGCGGACCGCGATGTTGCCACATTATTGAGCGCCCTATCTTCATTCAGAGGCCGCAAATCAATAGCGGCACTTGAATTAGACGCGCTTCCTGCCACGGGATGCCGCCACATTCCAGAGCCGCGCTACGTCTGTCCAGCTCAGATTCGAAGAAGCAAAAGGCTCTCAGTGAAACGAGCTGACGGCAGTCCGCGCCAATAGGATCACTGACGATCCCCACTCTGCAATCTTCTAACTTGAAAGAATGCCTGTCGAACTTAAACATAGTATATAACAATTGCCCCGAATTAAGAGGTAAGCGTGGCATTTCTGTACTGCACAGCTTGATTTTGAAAGAAAGTGCTTTAGTTGGGACAGAAAGTCCCTGTTCCTTTGGAAGGACCAAAAAGTTACACAAGATAACCACAGAGTGTATTCCTTCCCGACCCTTAAATCCTTTTTTATAAACTAAAGCCCACGCCATTTTGTCAGTTTTGTTAGAGCTCATAATGATATCTCCAGAGGTTCTGGGCGCAGTTGGCGAGGTTTTTGTTTTTTCCGAGCACGATAGAGCCCAATGAACTCTGTAGGAGTCTGACATTTAGGGTCACAGAACTCTTAAAAGACAGGCGGTCATTGTCCCTCTTTTACGGCTCTGACATCAATATTCCGAGTTTTTTATATGTTTATTTCCACTCTCTTTTATGTTGCGTCATACTATACTGCCTATCGTCATCGTCTATGCGTCTTCCCGATTTAGTCTAGTTTTACACACACGAGCCCTTTTGTCCCCAGCCTAAAGCGAAGCCGACGACCGCGTCAGTTGCTCTTTTGCATCGCATTGTGTTCGACGCCAAGATACGCAGGCAACACTTTCCTATTTCGCGAGGGAGCGGGTGCGCTTCGCGACTTATACGAGAAAGGCAGGACCCGCTGTCGGGCATTTTCGATTGAGCCCCATATTCACTAGATTCTTGTTTCACTCGCGTTTTCTTTTCCTGCCCCACACGGATGCGTGTAGTTCAGAGCTACTCCGGCGCCCTATCTGCTAGACGACACAAGCGGGAACCAAGCACATCCACACAATCTCTCCAAGCATACACTGCGAGATTGCTGTAAGATATAGTTCAAAGAAAATTTTGCGAGGCGTGGCAGAGCAAAACGTACTTATTGAGGATGCATGCGAAAAAGCTTGAAGAACAGTTCAGACGATGAAAAAATGCTTGGTAATGCACCATGAAGTAAACAGGAACCTGTCAGAAAACTTTTCTCTTAGTGGGCGCACTTTGCAAGTTGGTAAACTCGAGGTAAGTCCAGCAACCAACATTTTTTTGTATATCTGAATCATCCAATGCAAAAGCCTAGCGAAAGTTCTGCGGTATTTTTTTTTAATTCATGCCTAATGTTTTGTCCTGGTGCCTTGACCTCATAAGTGCGGTTAATGTACAAGCTCCCGTTTTGCTGTATTTTTCGGACACAACCTGGGTATAGGAGGAATGATGTTTTTTAAAGCTGTTATCTCGCTTACATCCTTTACGCATGTAGAATAGTATAAAGTGTTTATGCATGTGTGGGGTGGGTGGGGGTGGAGAGGGGGCTTGTGCTGAACACAAAAGACTGGTTCAAGATTGCAAAGTCTTTCTTGTATAGTAAGTAATTAACGCCATGCAAGCACCGAGGTCCATCAGGATAATTAAGTGACATGACTTTGTTCCTCAAATTTTTACCTTAGCCGAACTGGTCCAGCTGTTATAGAAAAGGAAAAGTCAAGTATAAAATCGCCAGTAGTAACAAATAGTGCTAACACGGAGAACAACGAGGACAACCGCAGAAACGCCGCAAAAGTGGAGCTGCTTCACACGTATACGAGATAATACTCGCCGGCACCCGTGTCAACGACCTCGCAATCTTTTGCGGACATACTCCCGACGCCACCACTGCCGGCAGTGATAGACCATGACCCATGTTCTGTAATTACGCTCCTAGGTTCCCTTAACGCCACCAACGAGGCGCAATATCTGGTTCTCGTCACCTCATTACAGCGCAATCACTGACTGCAAACGTAATGAAGCAGCAAACAAACGACCAAATGAATGAACTAACAAACAAAAAAAAAACGCCCCTTATTTGAAGCAGACCAGCGCCCCAGCTGCAAAAGGCCGCACTTTGTTGTCTCGTTTCGCATCAACGCAATTAGATAGGCTTGCGCGTCAATGGCCTATCTATGTAACGCGTAATCTAGAAAAACGAAAAAAAGAAAATAAAGGGTTGAAACAGCAAGAAGAACGCCCTTCTTTCATCGCTTTCAACTAGCCACGTGCCTGTTACCGCTGCTGGCCAGGGCCGCTTCAAAGCGGGCTCTCTTCAGCTGCGGCTCTTCAGAAAATACGTACCAAGCTGCTCGGTTTGAAGTCGAAGAAAGCACCCAAAGACAGCCCGCTTGAGGCTAACGTTTGTCATTCACAGCCCCCCTTCCCACCCGCCGCAAGCCAAGTTGTAGAAAGAATAAAAAAAAAGAATGAAACTAACAGAATATTATAGCTTCAGCAGTTCTTGGAGAAGAAAACGGCCTGTTTTAAATGGTCCGTAACGCGAGCTGCGCATGGTGGTGCGATGATGAATGCGCAGCCTTCGCTGCTCGCCGCAGTCACAGCCGTAAAAAGCGCGCAAAACTGACCGTCTTGCTAGTTTGCCGTGAAAAGCGGCAGCCGAAACAATATAGCAGGGTACACTACTTAGAGTCTGCCAGCGGAGAGGCCTGAAAACAGACGCAAACGCCCGACGCTCCAATTTCATTTTTCTTTCTTTTTTTCTTCGTAGTCACGTTCACATTTCGTAAGTGGCAGTGCGAGTTGCTGGGCTTATCGGCCGAGGGCAGCTTTTCAAGCAGCAACATTTTTACTCATTTTTTATCCCCCCCCCCCTTTTAGCGTCCCTGCAAATCTCGGACGTGGCGGTTTAACTAAACGCTATAGAGGAGCAAAGTGCGCGCTTAAAATAACGCCTGGGAAATCACAAGCGGAATCAGCTGAAGAGAAAACAGTACGAAGTCATTACTTCGGTTCAGTTATCCTCAGCGTGGCTTCTTGCGAAAAAAAAAACAAAAAATGAAGTTGTAACAGAAATGAACACAAACAGAATGAAAGAAAACGAGCGACAAGAAAAATGTGTGCTCGTCTATATATTATAAAGCACGTTCAAGAGCTGTTTTATTCATATGTAACTTCGATTATTATGGGGACTAGAAAGCAGAAATTGAGATGAGACTCCTGTGATGTATAAAAATCTTGGAATCTGTCTGTTTTCTTCTAAATTAAACATTGTAAATGAATGTTTCTTTTCAGTACACTTTCGATCACCTAGCCTGGGCTCCCGGCGCCTATGGACCTGTGCTGCGGAGCATAAATTCGTTATTTTGTTGACCCCACTAACCAGGCCTCGTTTCGGCAAGCTTAAGACAAAATCACTCGTGCACCCATCGTTTGGCGCGTTTTACGAAGCCTTACGTGGTCAACTAAGTCCTCATCTGGGGTAGTTCTCCAACTCTTTGTACTGATAAATCACATCATCTAATACAGTAGGATTCTGAATGCTCATTACGGAAAACTCTGATTAGTTGGGCAGCCACACACAAAAGTAAGCGAATTTGTTTCCCTTGCATAGGAGTAAAGCAATATTCGGCAATAAAATTATCTGGGACCATTTTGCCGAACATTTCTTTAGATAATATAGCCCTTTGCGCGTTGCTTTTATTCCTGCTGCGAACGGAGGACTTTATATATAGCATTTCGGAGATATATATCGATGACTTCCCGTGTGGTATGTGGATATTAAACAAAGTTGTCATACCACTTGTTTTCGGATATGCCGGCCTACAGTAGACTATTTAGCACTAACTTTTCATACGACTCATTTGTGCTTACGCGAAATCTTGTGTGTGGTAATGCAAACGTTATGCCGTACTAATTGCTTCTTCATTCTCAGCTTGTAAATACACGTTGAATGCCGCGTTTTAATTACGGAAAAAACGTATCCAAGAATTTAGTATTCATTCATACTTTCATCCCTTTCGAACAAGAGGGCACGTATTAAATACACCACGTAGCAGACTTCAGTAACGAAGCTTATCGATAAGGACACGGCGTTCAAGTATCTCCTCGAAGCCATGTCAGTGAGGTTGCGCAAACAATTAACTCGGCTTAGCAAGCACCTCTCGTGATGCAGAATGCCGCGGGGTCCTCGAAATCGGCCTTATGCAACGCTCATGAGACCGAGAAACTAACTCCAACTTGAACTTCCGAAATGTTGTTGTTCGTATTATAGTGTTGTAAAGGAAATTGAAAAAAAAAAAAAGAAACCACTGCTTCTATAACAAGCGTTTATAATGGATGCATGGAGCCGTCCACACACTTTGCCGTTCTCTTTCCATCAGTCAGCGTTCTGCCCGTCTTCGGTGTTTGCTAAAAGTTGCGAAACAACTGTCAGCGGAGGGCGTGCGTGAAAGAATCTCTCTTTACGCAACCTTACGTGACACTGTTCTCGAGATACAAGCAGCGAAGCGAAACGGTAAGCCACAGTGTTGGAGGAATGTTCGGAAGAGAGAGGAGAGAATTCAACGACCGAGAGGACGTGGCACGCGGCCAACTAGAGCGGAAAGCCACACTATTTCACGGCAGTGGATGCAAGCCAGCGAAAATGTTGATGATGCAGAGAAGAAACGCACGGGTTTCGACTTAGTGTATGTCTGCATGTATCTGACGTCAGTGCACGCACGAGAGGTGCGGCGCGTGAGGCTCTGCGGGGGTATTCAGCGTTTCTACCTTGATATATATAGGCATACGCATACAAGACATCCTATACACGTAGCATGGAAACTGATTGCGCAAGACTCGCAGAGAAATTTAATATGGAGAGGTATGCGAGACACTCGATGAATGCTCTCCTATAGTCAGCTATATACCTCCGTGTGCTGACATCGCCCTTAGCCAAAACTGCAGTAGCACACCCACATGTTGCGAAACATGTCAGCTGAACTGAATACCGCCGCAGACCGATCCAAGCCTTTGTTTTCCTTTCCTTTTTATTACATTTTTTTTTGTTTCAAGCGTTTCGAACACCTGGAGTACGCGATTCGAAATTTTGGGTGACACACAGTTGTAGTAATGTTACAGCGCTTGTGAACAGAAGGCGTTGTTGATCATGTGTACGAAGAGTTTAACTTTGAGCGATTCCTTTTGGCGGAGTGTCTTGCGACAGCGATAGCTACAGGAACAGGCAGAGACGGCTGCCTTTCAGATTTCAGCAGCCCGCCTACTTTACGTTCTAGTGAAGTACATTGTACGTGATTCCTTAAATTGTAATATGGTACGTACCACTGCCTCCAAGTCAGACGGCATTTTCTTTCGGAGCCTCAAGTCAGACGACTTTCGTCATCTAAAAAAATTGATCAAAAGACTTCCCTTGCTCTGCTGATCGAATAATTTATTGTTATTTTTCACAATTTAAATGACGTATGTTAGCGTGCTACACTGAGCTAACAGTTTTAACCGTTGTCCCATTTGGGTCTATGAAACAGTACATCTATGAAACAGACATCTATGAAAGCAGTAGCTTACTCTCTCTCTCTTTCTCTCTCTCTCTCTCTCACAGACACACTCTTTCTTTCTTTCTTTCTTTCTTTCTTTCTTTCTTTCTTTCTTTCTTTCTTTCTTTCTTTCTTTCTTTCTTTCTTTCTTTCTTTCTTTCTTTCTTTCTTTCTTTGTTCCTTTCTTTCTTTCTTTCTTTCTTTCTTTCTTTCTTTCTTTCTTTCTTTCTTTCTTAGCTGCGAAGGACAAGACAGTTACCCTCTGCATGACGACCAGTGGTGAACAAAGCAGACCACTCCCCATTCTTATTCAAACCACGTACATCTTCACTGCTCCTATTACAGACCACAAACATGACAGTGTACACCCGAAAGAAATAACAGATGTTTTAGTAATGTCGTAGCCCATCATGGGTCACTCCTACCACAACATATTCTTGTCACGAGTCAAAAATAATGAAGGAACCACGCATATAAATGTAGAAGATGACTTGGCGCGAAGGCAATGCAACAATATCATTCGTGCAGAGTTATTGGGGGAAATTGTGAGCGTCACCTAGGCGCACTGCTCTGCTGCTAATGCTTCATTTATGTGACCTCTAGAAGTTCGACAACTCTGCTAGGATCTGAACACTCCATCAGAATTCAAAAAGTCAGCGTTGTAGATAATTTATAACCACTGTGCTTAGTACTATATGCGAGCAGGAAAAGCCAGTGGGCGGATCCCGCTGCTATCCACCACTGTATTTGAGAAAGAAAGGCGAATAGGGTTCACTTCTCGCTTTAATGCACGGATGAACGTCCTGACACAGATTAGAAAAGTCAGGCAGCGAAGGAATAAGCAGCGGGGTGGCTAACGCACGAAGCCTGGGAAAGGTAAGAATGAAAACGGCAACAGCATCGATGGGCGCATTGCGCCTGTGGGAGAAGAGAGTAAAAGAATGATTGCAACGAAGGGTTACGTTGTGGATCCATTGTATATGGTTTCACATCGTCGCGCCGACAGTCTCAAAGGAAATAAAGATGCCAGTCTGGGAGCGGTGCACCGTGAACGGTAAGCAGGTACAGATTCGGGGCACCGACGGCCTAATCGAAAACCGAAGCGAACGAAACTATAGGAGAAAGCTTGATGATGAGAGTATTGTTATCTCTCGAGACGCGGGTTTCAAGCTAGTGTGTGGAGAGAAAGAGCTCACTTCACTATGATGCCAGTTCACGGTGGCTGTAGGAATTTCGGAAATATGTCCCCGTTATTGGTTTCCAGTTTTGGTCACCGTTATAGCAAAAATACAGCATGTATTGTTGCTTCTGCAGTACATAACGCTAGCTTAGACGCAAGAAAGCCTTAAAGTTACTCTCAGTTTTAGCTGGAACTTTGTAACACTAGCCACTTTCCTTGACCTGTTCTTGTTACATCCCTGTAAAAATGATTATGAATAGCACTCGGTTATCCGCAGAGTAGAGACCAGCCCCTTAATGACCTTTTATCTGAGCACGCCCTGCCCTGAATTAGTTGCCGTTTTACTTCAGCACAAACGTAAAATCCCGAGAGTATATGGTTGACACAAACGACGCCGCTGACGGCTACTGCCAGCGAAACAGATTCGTAGTGCTAGCCATCATGAAAGAACACATTAGGCACTTTCACGAAGTAACCAATACAATTTGTCACAGAAGATTCCTCGAATATGGTACCTTCATGTCACCGAAGAATTGAGAGTGGAAAGAAAATATATATCATGAGATATAGAGCCTTGTTCAATTCTGGATGAATACCGACGCTCCAAGTTCTCGCCAACAATTTTTGATAGGTTTGTAATCCATCGTAGGCTTAATTGTTTATAAATGACAAATTGTATAGGAGATTGTCTAATTATTCCTCACTCTAACTACATTCTCATCTACAAGTCAAAGTGTGATTAGTTTGCCTGATGAGTTTTGGAACTCTTGAAGCGTGATCGAACAATGCGAAATAACAGCCTTGCGTATGCAAAGGAAAGACAGTCTCAAAGCTTTCTAATGATTGCTTTAGTGAAATAGCCAATAGCTATTCTGAAACATTGCTTGTCTATGTGATCTTCTAGGACCAATTTACGCGCTGAAAAAGATTGCAGCATATCAAACGGAGATGACCATTTTTATAGAATTTCGAAAGCACTGAAAGAAAGGCACCCTTCATGTTTCTCATGGCGCATAGTGCATATGTAAAGGGGCGTACACACGACAGAAGCTCAGGGGAACATGGGGGCGCAGTGATGAGAAACAGTCAAACAGGAAATGTCGCTGGAACCAACGCTTCGGCAACGAGATTCGTCTTCAACAGTTCCTACCCTGAACAAGACAACTTCTCGAAATGTTGAGTCCACTGACCATCCCTGTTAATCAACTTGACAACATTGTTTAGGGATGTATATGCGGCTTGGTGACCGAAATTTCAGGTTACTGCACGTAAGGTTGTGAGCAGTCAACTTATTCTCAGGGTCATCTTAATAAAGATGGAGGCGATATTCTCGATTTAAAATCGGAACTGAAAAAGTTTAGTTTGCTCTCAGGACTATGGCTCACAGGTTTTCCATACTTACACTGCACCGCCTGTTTTGTCATTGCCTCTTTAGACCGCGGAAGACATTCGTTAAAATGAATACAATCCTACCACCGCGTATCGCCCAGATAACTTATTCACTCATTCACTCAGTGCTATTCGACAGATCAAACAAGGACATCGCTATCGCGTGTGGTGCACTGGTATCGCTCCGCGAGAGCGAGGCAAATCGAGCGCGCACGTAAGGCAAATCACGCCGGCCTCGTTCCCTGCGGCGTGCCCCCCGCATCCACTTCCACGAAGCTCACTACGTGCGCACCAGGTCAGTAAGTAAATGAAGACACGTTGGCGCGAACCATACGCCCGAGAGCACGTCGTTTTGGAAGAGCACTACGCGGCCGTCCCGCCGCCCTGCGCACCTCGCTTGCACTGCGACTCGAGTCGGCTTTCGGCTCCCACCGCGCGTTATCGGGGCGGCGCTGCTCTCAGCGAGGCCCGGGAGCCACGGCTGGTGGCGCAAACATTTGAGCGAGCGCGCGCTAAAAGGCTCCAGCCGGAGTCCAACTCGTCCAGAGAACCCGTGGCGCCTGAGAGAGGGAGGCCGCCTTTGCCGCCGCCACGCCGATTTGCGATGCGCCCCTCGCTCCGCAAAGTTGGCTTCGGGTCGCATCGTCGCGGCTCTCTTTGAACGCTGCCGCCGCCTCTTTGGACGTCCGTGTCGGAACTGATCTTGCCACTCGCTCTGCACCCTCCTCATCCCGGAGCAAGCCGCGTTCATTTCGCGCTCTCTTCGTCGGAGAGTCGCGAACATTGAAGTGTGGGGCCTCCGTTAGGGGCACTTCTTGTGGTAATACTTCAGGAGTTGCGCTTGCTTGTTTGCTTGCAAAGAACCCAGCGAAAGCAGCCCAGGAATTAACGCTGCTTCGAGGCGTGCCGCTCGCTTTCTGCGCACAATTGTGTGATTTGTTGGAATAAGTGTCGAGTGGTGCGGCGCGACGATGCCGATTGGTCATTCCTGGAACCTCGACGAGAAGAACAACCTCTAGGATTATTGTCACGATAACCCTGTGCGGTTTCTGTGCTGCTGATTGTACACCCTGTCACCAGAATACCGATATCATCTCAGAACAGAACTCTCCAGTGACCGATAATACTGTGTGTGATCGCGTGTCTTCCAGTGGCATGGGGACGGGTTGAGGGCAGAAAAAGTGTACCATCGTAATCGACATTTTAGGAACGGGATAATGACTGGCCGGAAAGAACTTGCAGGACTGCTGCCGTCAGTGTCGTCGACGCTCATCGCGTCGTCACTTACAGAACACGTCGGGCTTTAGTGTTACAACTTCTTCGCTCAGTCGCTGCCAGCGTGCGGTGAGTCTTGCGACCGCACCTCATCGGCAGGATATGTCGACGTCTTTTCTGTGCTCGTGGACAGTGCTGGCGGCGGGAGCGGCGATGCGACTTCTGTTTCACGTTCACATCTCGGCCGCGTCCAGTGAAGGCATCATAGGTGAGACACTAAAGTCGTTTGGTTTCTACGCTATGAATGACTCACATTCTCCCACTTTTGTAGGATCAGAATGTACTAGACATATTAGCTACTGCGAACAGCTGAGTTACATGGTGATGAATCTGGTACACACTTTCCTGCTTCGAAAGGAAACCCTCAGTGATGTGTCATTTTTTTGCATCTGTGTCAAGGAGATTAATTTCTGTACCATGCACTGAAACAATTGTGAATTTTATTTTATTTTAAGTGAACAGAAATGAACAAGACTATCAATGATGCGTGCATGTTTGCAAGCATCCTTTTGCTTGCAATGAGCTCCAAGTTTTGTAGGTATGTTTGACATTACTCACAACATATTTGTGTATTTCCTCATAATACTGATCCCAAAAAAATGATCCCAACAATTGTTTTTTGTAGAAAAGAAGAACGCAGAAATTTAGGTTTTCTGAACAAATTAGCACTGACCATTGCTACGCAAACTTCAATTTGTGCTAGCAACGAGGACTGCATTATAGCTAATTCTGAATACTAATCGCAATGTTCAATTGCAGCTAACATATCTACCTAATCAATGAAAGTGGACGTAAATGGCATACAATATTGCCCGCTTCACTGAGATAGGTTTAAGATAGATTCTTATAGCAGCCAGAAACTTATCAATTCTAGAATGTATTTGGTTTAGACAGGTGAAACTGAATTTGCATACAAGCTCATCTCATGGGCGTTTGTGCCACATTCAGCCTATTATTGAACCTGACAGGTTTATAAGGTGTTGTTCGTCTAACATGTAACGTGGCGCATATTATCCTGGACGACTGTTCAATAAAGCGCTGGTACTTGTGGCGCGTACCGCACACGTAGCGCACTTTTGCCAGCCTCATTTATCGGAAAGCGATTCCTTGTATGGGACACTTTAAACATACAACGACGCTAAAGCTTAGATGATCTTTATAAGGGCTTTATCACAAAGACCTGCATAGGCTGATCTTGAAAGAGTACGCACTGAATTCAGTGTCTACATTGAAAGTTTACACGATCTTTTGTGAAAGCCTTTGTATGAGCTTCTTAAAAGCCTTTTCACCCCGGTAATGAGAATTAAATCGAGGGTTCCGAAAATTGCCCGTGTGGACGGGTGAACTTTGAAAAATATGTTCTGCTGAAATATTGTTCGCTACTGATGTTCTTTGTTTTGGTTCATTGCGACTGGCTTCCGCTCGCATATGCATCGACACCCGAGCGTTCCCAGTGGCAAAAAGGCATGTTTGAGGACCTAAATGGAGGCATTTTATGTCTCAGACGTGCAAATACATACGTACATACATACATACATACATACATACATACATACATACATACATACATACATACATACATACATACATACATACATACATACATACATACATACATACATACATACATACATACATACATACATACATACATGCATACATACATACATACATACATACATACACACATACATACATACATTTTAATGGCTGATATTAGATCGTCATTACGAATTGTGTCTCTCCTATTGGAATATGGCTCGCCGCACGGCAAAAACATGATCTTCACTTATTTTTTCTTGGCCATGTCATGTTAGAGACATTTACAGCTATTATCTCAGCAGTCTTTACATAAATGGCAAACTGACAAATATATAAAGAATGATGACATGACATGATAAAACTCTAGCGCATTAAAGTGACTGTTAAAGAAACATGACGTTCAAACTTTAATACGGAGCATACACATACAAAAAGAAGAGGACGCATGTTCTTATCACACATACATTTCCTGGAATTTTTCTGGAACATAAGAGACCTATTGATAACTGTATAGAAAACGCTGTGTGCATAGCTCCCTCGGCAAAGCAGGTTTAATTGCCGATATCATGGCGGGTACCATGATATGGGGCAATCAATTTTTGGTTAGACGCAGGTGTCCGCAATGACGATTAAAACTATAATTTGATGAGCAGCCCATCACAAAAAAGAGCCGCACATCAGCTTGCTTCCTTAATGGAGCATCCAGTGCTGGGAAATGCGAAAGATAACAGAGACAACCGTGGCACTGTAATAGCGAATGGAAAGACCCCGACCTTTCAGTTCTTATCATGACAGAGTGTTGTAAATGTCTCTCCATAATGCTACTGTAATGCAGGATGGTTAGCGGTTCACCCAGAGGCGTCGGATTACGATCGCGCTATTTTTTTTTCCATCGAACGGCAATCTTTACTGCAATCTTGAATGAGAGCTTCATCAGTCCGGTCACGAAATTGAATGGCCGGGAAACTCAGAATGCACTGCAGCGGCTGTTGTATGTTCTGCGTGGGCAGAGTCGAATGAGCGGAACGTTATTTGCGGAACCAGCCGCTGGCTCTCGAAAAAAAAAACAGTGTGAGATTGTTTTTTTTTCGTATTCTTTGAGAGAAGTGATCTTTTTTTCGTGCGGCATCCTCCATTACGGTTATTGCTGCAATCCATTTAAAGTTCTTGTACATTATTTGGTGAGCTCTCCGCTCCGCGCGCACACAGAGCGTACGATTAGATACTTATTAGTTTTTGAAAATATTAGTCTGTATTGTTACAAGAACCATTTTTACAGCGAAAGCTGTTATGAGATCACAACAGCCGTTTTTGGCGCCGTAGTTGTCCGCCGCCGTCGCCGCCGGTGTCCGTAACCGCTATCGCGCCAAATAAGAAAAAAGACAGAAATATATCCAGGATTGAACGCGGTTTGAACCTCGGTCGTCTGTGTTGGAGCCCAGTTTTCTACCAAAGAGCCATGCCGGTGCTTGAAACTCCGTTGCAAAAAGATCCTATAGCGCTGTCATGTCGGGAAGGAACCACATTAAAATATGTAATATATCGTAGTATAAGAGCAAAATAACAACCAGGCATCACACAACGCGAATTATGTAAGCAGGCGTGAAACAATGCGAACTGCGCAACGAGTGGGTCGTTGAATGCTTCCAACCCATTACAAAGGGCTCAGCCATAAGTCTTCGTCATCAGCCGCCGCATCAACAAAGTGCACATAATGCCTTACAGATGTGTAGCCGGTACCTCGCTTCTCTTCAAAATGACGAATAGTGGTGTAGTCGGGACTTCCCAACTTCATAAAATTATGATTTACGGCGTAGCGGGTACCTTGCATGTGTACTTGTATTAGTAGCCCCAAGAGAGCTTACAACGGGCTCTAAAATGGCGCTCTTCGAGCCTTTGTTGTGACTGTGCTGCGTTTTTCGCGCAGGCCTGGCGTTTCTTAAAATGCGCGCGCCACGCAGAGGTGAACGTATAGTAGATTTGATAACATGTTTGCCCGTGGCTTTTATAACTGTCTTAAACTTTGCGAAGAACAGTCTGAATTAACAAGGTTTTACGTATGGAAGCATCGACACAGTTGTGACGTGTCGTGGTTTCGTTGTTCTGTACTTTCTTTAAATCACGTAATATGCGTTGTAAGATATATATATATATATATATATATATATATATATATATATATATATATATATATATATATATATATATATATATATATATATATATATATATATATATATATATATATATATATATAACGGGGTAATAACTCCTATAGAATTTATTACCGGTTAATAATATGGACACATATTGTTAGGCAGGTCAGTGTTACTATATTGCAATTACACAAAGCGCTTCCTCCGTAATACGTGAGAAGCGCAAACACAGAACAAGGATAAAATTTAAACTCCTATCAAAATCATTTTCACTTTACACACTCCAACAACACTTACATAGATAGCGAAACGGCTCAAATGGCCTATAGGAAACAAATTACATCCCTGCACATTAGCATCAAGGATGACAGTGAACCAAAATTAGATTAAAAAAAAACAAGTAAAATACACGTGTGACATTATCTGAATTTTTCTATTCTACACATCATGAGAAGTACGGAAAAGTGATTGTTATAACAAAAGAGCTGCGTTTGTATTCACATATTGTGTTCTATTTTGCGGATGGTTTAACTGACTAAGCATGCCACTCGGCGTTAATTTTTCGTACATAAAAAAGCTATATAATCGTTTCTGTGCACATAATTATATCTTGGAAAAGCTAAACGAAAGAAAGCAGCAGCGAACGAGCGGAATATTGCTGTTTTCTTTTTTATCCTCTTTCACACTAATGCACCGTTATTTTTTAGCGGAGAGGATCGCTTCATAAACCTTCTCAGGTTACGGAAAACCGCTAATTTCAGGGAACCGCCACACCAATTTGCAATTAAGGCTGCTGAAACTTAATGAGCCTTGGCGGCATCTCTTTATTAATGCGCCGATTTTTATACAGGTCATACACAAAGAGAAAGGCACGCCAATGGCGCAAGATGAAAAAAATGGAAGCAAGTGCAACGCGAAAACGAAAACTAGAGTAAAAAAACAAAAGAAACTTGCCGTGAGGTACGAAGCCAATCGGCTGTTGCTGCTCTGAAAAAAAAAAAACACGTAAACCATAAAGAAAAAGCGTACGTAACAAAAGTAGGACACCGCTTGTGGCAAGCTATGCATAATCTCCGGAGAACAAACGCCTGTCATAGGAAATGCTTCCCCTCTTCCATCTGTTATTTCCTTGTTTACTTTGCCTCGCCATGCAAAAGTACCTCAGGCACATATCTAATATTCATGGCGAGATTAGCCTATACTCCTGAACACGCAATTATTTGTTCACTTTATTTACACCGTTTTATTTTTATGTGCAGAAGTTCTTGCTCATACCGGTTTTTTGCTACTATACGCGCTATTTTCGTACAGGTAGGGGAATAGTGTAAGGTTCCAGTCGCAATGCCCATTTGAACAGAGGGGCACTTTTAGGGAAGGAAGGCACTGGAGATGGCTGTTATGTATTATTTGTATCCGGCAGTATCCCTCCCGCTCATATATATATATATATATATATATATATATATATATATATATATATATATATATATATATATATATATATATATATATATATATATATATATATATATATATATATATATATATTTATATTTATATATATATATATATGCATTTTTTCCTGGACGATCTCGACAGGTCGCCCCGCCATGGTGGTCTAGTAGTGATGGCGCTCGACTGCTGACCCGATGGTTGCGGGATCGAATCCCGGCCGCGGCGGTGGCACTTTCGATGGAGGCGAAATTGCCTGAGGCTCGTGTACTTAGATTTCGGTGCACGATAAAGAACCCTAGGTGATCGAAATTTCAGAAGCCTTCCACTACGGCGTCCCTCATAGTCACATCGAGTTTTTGGGACGTTAAACCCAAGATATTATTATTAACTTGACAGGTCGGCAACAAATTCTCGTCACTTATTTAAGTCTTTGCTTCTGTCAGACAGAAAATCTAGGGGAATAACTCATTTCCGAACAAACTACCAAATAGCCACGCCGGAGCTAAAAGATCTGTTTGTGTTTGAGCGCTCAGATAAGTGAACTTTTTACAAGAACACAGCAGAATCCTAATTTTACTCTGCCACGTCGGTTAATGAACTTATTCTCTTTAGAAATTTGAAAAGATAATTCGGGCATGAGAAACTGCGTAATTTTTTTTTTGTGCGACGAGCATAATTAGATGAGTAAAACTTGCGAAGTTATCAGAACATGTCACGACACGTGCAGTGAACTCATATGAATGCTATTGAATTCGTACTTCAGCCATCATCCGAGACAACTAGCTTGAACATGGCTTACCTGTTAGTCTTTCTGCAGTGAAAATTATTGTGAACTGAGCAAAAAAAGAAAAAACAACTTGGAGGCCGCTTGAGCTTCGCCTTGAAGAGTAGAACGCGATAGCGTAATCGGGCCCCGTGTGCGTCGCCTTCTCAATTGCTAGCTGGGCTTCGGTTATCGGTGCATGCCTTAACCGTGCCGCAAGACAACGAACGTCTTTGCGCGTAACACTGGCCATTTCAAGCTATCCTAGAATGCCTACTGCAAGCACATTGCGCAGTGCCCACTACGCCATAATTATTCCTTTTGCGAATCAGCGAAGGGCCCACTACGCGTCAGTAAGGCAACACGCAAACCTACGCAGCTGCTCGCTTTGTTGATGCGTTTGCTGCTGATGACGATTAAATATGTCTGAGGGCTTAGTAATGGGTTGGCCTTTAAAACACCCACTCGTTGCGCAATTCACATCTTCTGACGCCTAGCGCGATTCTGTGTTTCTACCACGCAACATTAGATGCGTTATGGAGACTCCTGCCACTAAATTACATTCATATGGTGTGTTTTTCCGAAGCACTTTTGAACAATGGCGTGGCTGTGTGTTAGAACACCTGCTTGCCACGCAGAATGCCTGTGTTCGATTCTCACTCGAACCGAAGATTTTTATTATTTATTTTATTTGAATCTTTCTCGATTTTCGGTCACGGACAACGCTGATTTTGCGCTCACAACCAACGACGCCGGCACCGACGCCGACACCGGAATTTCTGCAAAACGAGCTCTTTAACGTGATCGCGTTAATATGGTGAACGTGAAACCGGCGTTATTGATCTTTCAGTTGGCTAAATGTGCCTTCTTTAGGAGTGCGATTTCAAGAATGTCGCCTAAGCACAGCAGCACAAAACAAATCTTGATACGCGACTCTCATAAGAGATTCTTGTTTGTTTGTTTGTTTGTTTGTTTGTTTGTTTGTTTGTTTGTTTGTTTGTTTGTTTGTTTGTTTGAAACATCAATTTTGTAAAGTCAGCTATCGCGCAAAGTGTTCAGGTAAGTTAATGGCGAAACGCGGGAAACATTGAAAACAGTGTCTGTTTGCATAGTTATCTCATTTAACAAGCAAGAACATGAAATATTGGGATTCCGGGATGGAACTTCGTTGTTACACGTCAGCATGTCCACTTGAGCAACGTGCATGGTTGTCTTTCGTTTCAGAGAGAAGTTACGGGCAAACTGGTAACTTGTTTCATGGCTGCGCTAAAAACACGGACAACAAAAAGACGTACACACGACGGGCGCACGTCTCTCCTGTTGTCAGTGTTTTTAGCGCAGCTATGAAACAAGCTACAAGTTTGCACCAACTGGCCCAAATGCAAGCATCACGTGCAAAACATGTGAAATAATTAAGTTAAGAAAGAAAAGGCAAAAACATATAGCGCAAGCATATTTACACGACCGTATCTGTTCAATAAGAGCTGAATGAAATATGAGGAAGTGTTTATGTTTACAAGAAGCCCGCGTGGACACTTTCGATTTATGCAAAGGAGGAGAAACCGCGTTCTTCTTTCCCAGCAACGAAGAAGAAGAGAAAGAAAAAATTTAACTGCGGCGAAGCGATCGGAGATCACTACCACGTTCTAGGCGAAGCTTGTGCGTCGAAGCAAAATACTCGTCGGGAAAGCTCGTGATATGAAACGCAAACGACGAGAGAACGGGTAACAGGAGATCAAGAAAACGCCTCTGAAACATACACGCCCGAGCCATATTCCTTGCTTGCTATATATTTTCCTTAAAAGAATACGCATCAATAAATGCACGTGGAAGCGGGAAGATGAACGGTGGGCAAACACAACAAAACGATGGCGTCTCGCGGCAGCCTCAAGTAATCGATGGAGCCGGCGTCTTTAACGCGCTATAGAATATCGATGATATCCTGTTCCCTGGTACTCGTACCGCGCATTCACACCAAGGCGCTCCCCTACCGTGTTGGAAGAAAACTGGCGCTTGTCCAACAGCCATAAACTTGGTGCGCGCCAGCTTCTCTTCTTCCTTCAGCTGCAGCTGGCTGACATCTATACGGTCACTGCACTGTGGCTGCGTGTGGTCGTTAAACTTTCAAAGTTCCCACCGGTTCAATTTAATGTGAAAGTTGGCTGCGCAAGGACAGGGCGTGAACAATTATTTAAACAATATACTTCGCTGACTTATCTCAGTCTGAGTAACCGATACATCAAAGAAAGCAAAGCTGTTGATGCTACTTTTCAAACTCATCTGACGTAACTAGCACCTCTTTGTTGCTCAGTTTTGTTATTCATAATCTTCGCAGCCTTCACGTGGAAGTTAGACAAAAAAAATGCTGAAGAGAACCATGATAACTATTCTTGTTAGTTCTCACTAAGGGGGTCGAAACATTTGTTTCGGGACGCGTGCACAACAAACAATAGGCTGCTAATAAAAAGCGCAAAGAGCCTACCTATTAAAGTAAGAGGTACGTCATGTAAAGCTTACAATATAACCAGTCCCCGTTACGTTGCTAAGCAAACTTGCTACTCTGGAAAACACTGCGTTGCGTATAAAGCACATCGTCGCATGCCAAGTCTTCACGGCAGCACGAAAAGCGTTGCGGAACTCTTCTTTTACGACTTCGCCGTAAAATTAAACCCTCGGTTTTTACGCGCTGTAACCAAGATGTGATCATTAGGTGCGCCGTAGAGGGGCGGCGAACTTCGGTTTCACTTTTACCGGGTGGGGTCTTTTACTATACAGTTAATTTGTGTACGTGGCCGTATTCAGATTTCGTTTTCTTTTTAACCTTGGAAATGCAGAGGCTGAAACGAAAGCCGCGTCCACAAATACGGAAGCTGCAACACAGTCACTGAAGTAACACCAGAGAAATATATGAAGCCGAATGAAAAGAAAAAAAAGTATAACCTGAGGATAACTGTTTGTAGTGCCCTGTAAACTAGATAAACTGTGAACTGTTTGCCCGGCCCTGGAAATTATATAGCGAAAGGTAAAAGGCGTAGAAAAGGTTGGAGAAAAAGCAGTGAGTAATGAACGACGTATAGCCACGTAGCGCTTTCACGCTATTTGTGACAGTTGCCACAAGACACTGCGTAAAGTCGTCACCCAGGCATATATGGTCTCAATGCCCCGACGAGGAGTACAACGTCACACAGTGCACAGAATTTATTTCTCGAGTGTGTAGGGAAGGCGGTCTGCCACTTTCACAGCGGAATTCTCGCGATTATTTTCTTCCCTTTTTTGTATGTATTTCTTTTATAAGTGCCCATAGCTCTACTAAAAGACAGCCGCTATTTCTAAAATATTGTTACGGGTACGGTTGAATTATGTTTATTTACATGGCGAGGTTGATGGTCAGGTAATGATGGCGTCGGTAGGCTCGACCAGTTCACGTCCTCTTCTTCTTTTTCTCGCTCGGCTCATACCCGTTTCAATATCATTTTTTTTTCAATTGATTTGAGGTTAATTTTCTTTAGGGAGAAAATATCCAAATGTAAAAGGCTTGCTTTTGTTTCAATTAGTTGTTCAAGAAGGGTCAATTGCTCAAAGAAGCACTCACTTAGGCCTTCTCTCTATGCCTCTGTTTTTTTGTTTTTTTTTCTTTTTTCACTGAAAGTTGTCCAAAAGAAAAGCGCTAGATTCGACCTTATCGCGTTAATACAAGGGTGCAGGCATCTATCAGAATGTAGTGAAGCGACGTGAGGTCTGACACAGCGTTGTCAAACGCAATTTATTTGAAGGCGAAATGAACTCAAGGAGAGCCCCTTACTAAATGTCAGCGCGTGTGCAATATATAAATATTTGCGTCAGAAAACGCCGCCTTCTAGATGACTAATCATCGATGGTATCAAGTTAAGCGTAACCGGGTCTGACACGCCAGAGGGCAAGTCGTTTTGCAAGAGCGCTCGTTACAAGCCGCGAAGGATGTAAAACAGAACGCAATCCCATATATATGCCAAGAGGCGAAAGAGCGAGCGAGACGACAGCGGAAGGGTAGCGCGCCAAAAAGAAAGCTGGAGATGCAAGGAGTAAACAAGAACAAATTCACAGACAGTAAAAGCCAGATGCTCGCAGTCGAGGAGGGGGTGGTGCCGACGATCGTCTGACGTGCCCCGGCCTCGCTGGCTGAAATATATATTTCCCCGCGACAAGGGTGAGGCGGGCGTGCGGATCCTTGACGGGCGCCGCCACGGAGGCAAGAACAATGAAAGAAAGAGCACCGGTTGTATAAGGCAGGGGCACCGTCTCACAGGGCCAAGGGCGGCCGACATTCGACGAACAAACGCTGCCGAACAATGCCCCCACGTCAACCAGCACGAGAAGAACGGGAATAGAGACGGCAAACGGGCAAGGGCCTCCCTCCGTTTCGCAGGCATTCCACTCGCGTGCCGTGGCGAGTCAGACCAACATGCCGAAATGCAAGAAAGAAGGGGGGAGGGGGGGGGGCGAAAACTCCGCGGGAAAAAACGAGCGATGCGATCGCGTTGAGGGCGGGAAAGCAAATGTTCGGAAACCATCTCTTACGGAGTCGAAAGGGAGAAGATGGAAAACGGGTTTCGCGAGGTGTCTATTTATATACAAACGAGATACGGAACATAAAGGGAATGGGGAAAGGCGTAGAAACAATAGCGGAGATAAAGAGGAGACAAAAGCGCGCCCAACGCCTCTCGCGGAGCACAGAAAACGTATAGAGCTGGGATTTCGCCACCACGTGTCAGACCGTTTGCCTCACAGTCCGCCTCCACACCAGTTCCCCGGATGCCTCTGGTTGAAACGTTGTGGGGGTGAAGGGATGGCGGCAACAAAGGAAATGTTTTGCTCCAGTGGGCCACGGGCTTCTTCGACTTGCTTGCCTGGCATTATTTTTTTTCCCTTTATCATTGGCGTAAGCCAGTACACATGCACACTATTTCCGGCCCTTTGTTTTTTACCCTTTCGTCTCTTCAGTTGCCTCCTCTCTCACGGCTCCTCCTACATTTCCAGACACAGTTCCCGCCATCCGATGGACCTTTTTCGCCTTTGCCGTTTCGCGCGTCCGAAAGCGCGCGAAAGATTGTACGTGACAGAAGCCATACACGAACACAGACAAGCGCACGCACTCACATAAAGATAGAGGGAAAGAAAGAACAATAAATGTTGTGGTGGTTCGCGCTGTGACATCGCCGGAGCAAGCCGAAGACAGCCAGCCGCCGATGCCGCGAAGCTGTGCCGATGTTATTTCCATCTTTGCGTTGTACGCCGCGCCGCCACCAACACGCGACAGGGGCGTACAGCGTTACAAACGCTACGCGTGTGCCACGATGCCTTATGGTCTGTTTGTATGGCTGCCGCCTCGGCGAGCGGAAAGTTGGAAACGGGACTGCCTCCGCTACACGGGAGCGCTGTCTAATAAAAGGGGGCCCCGCTAGCTGCCGAGGGGTTCACGCTTGCGTTCACCTTCATCTTCTCTCTCTTTCTTTTCTATTGTCTCGTAATCATCTTTTCGTCTTCTTCTTTAATAGGAGAGAAGGATGAAAGAAAGCGAACTACGACGCCTTGTTCTTTTGTTCTTGGCATTGTCTTCCGCCCTACACTACATGTGCCGAGAGAACGAGAGACAAAAGGAAGACCTAGATAGAATAGTTAAAAGTAAAAAAGCATAAAAAACGGAATGAGGGTGCGAGCCGCCGGAATTTCCTTCTGTCCCGTCGCGTAAAGCGCGACCATTATTACGTTATTCGCGCGCACGCTTTATGCGCTCGTCCTACCCTGAAGCGGAAGGCACGTAGTTTTTGTTAAATTTTTTGCAATAAAAAAGGGCGTTTTTCATTGTTTCGTTTGAGAAAGCTCTCTTGACGGCGCCGTGAGGGGCTCGAAATGGTGGTTGCGCTGGTGTGCCCTGTCTTTAGAGGAACACAGACTTCGTTCGGTGGATCATGGTTATATCATTGCGCTGTCAGTGTTTTACAGAAATATGAGTCCTTCACTGTTATTCTGTATTAGCGTGTGCGGTTCTATTAGTCGTCCTGTCTTTCTTTCTTCATTTCGCTATTCTTTTCCTCCCCTCCCTTCTCAGTGTAAGATAGCAAACTGGTTGCGACCTGGTTAATTTCCCCGCCTTTCATTTGCCATTCGCTCTCTCTCGCTCAGCCGACGTTTCGACAAGCGGACTTGCCTTCTTCAAGGCTGCAGCCTTGACGAACACATGTCCGCTTGTCCCCTGTTTACAAATTTCGCACTCTTATTTCTCGTCACTTCTTGGCATATATATATATGCTTTGCTCTTCCTACGCTGGCTCTGAAACCATTAGCACGTTGTAACGTCCGTGTTTTGAACTAAGCCCCGGAAGCGTCCGTTAAACTTGAGGAACGGCATTCTTGCAAAGCATAGCTTGAGAACAACAGTAAAAGGGCTGTGGCAGTGTGCCCGGGTAATTAAGCGCTCTGTCACACGTGATGTAATATACGAGGACGCCTTTGTTTCCTTTACGTGGCAGAAATTGTCAGGTGTAAAATAATTTCGCGTTCGGAGCCAAACTTTCCTTCGTCTTTCTTTTTCGTTTTCTTTTTTCTTCCTTTTTTTAATGAAGCTGTACCGGTGCGCAGCTTGTCGTTCTGGACTCTAATTAGCAATGTTTACGCTTTGACTTATAGCAGACTTTTTGTATGGAAGTTGCATGACGTTTCCGCAGCGTCAGGAAGCGGCTCCCGGTAAACAAATCGTAATTCGGCAGTCCCACGTCTGGCAGCGTCAACGGTTTTATTAAATTCCAGACGCGTTGCGCAAACATGCCCCGTGAAGTTTCGAAGAAAGAGCAACAAAAAAAAAAGGGGTGCAATTTCGAGTACAGCACGCTGGCGGACGCCGTCGATTCCAAGTGTTTGCCTTTCGGTTTTAAAGCAGAATTTTTTATTCTGCTTTCTTGGAAGCATTAATTTTTTGTGCTTCATATTCAGGAATGCCTCGTAAAAGCGTGGGCTTGATCGAGCCGTCAATAAAGAACCCAAGAAAAAGCACCTGTCAAACATGAGCTTTTATTGATTGCTGTTCTTTTTTTCAGACTACTAAGCTCAAACACGTCGCTTTGGCTGCATTTATCTCTCACCCACCCGCGGGTCCAACTTTTTCATGTTACGTGAATGAAGACAAGTAAAAATAAGAGAAAAGCAGCAGACATCTGAAAAGGATACGGAACCCGGAAGTATACGGTGTTGCGAACGTAACAGAAGTGCTTATCGTAACTTCCTAAACGCTTTCAAAAGAATCGAAAGGTTTCCAGCGCTAGCGCGCGCGCGCCATCACCTTTTGTACATTCATAGTCAAACATCCATTTCGACGGGAAACGAAAACAGGCGAGGGCGAGGCGAGGTTTAGTGAGCCGCAGAGAAAACTTCGTGTGGAGGGAAAGTGAGGGGAATAGAAAAGAAAGAGCGAAATTGAAAGGTAGCTAGGGTAAACGTGAGATATAGATGCCTGCGAGAGTCCAAGGGACGAACAGTTAGATGGGCCGCGAGAAGAACTGCCGCAGGATTCTGGAGGGGTGTCGGACTCGGGCATCGTTCCGATGCTTAATGGGCGACCGCCTCTAATGAAAGGCTGAAGCAATTTCCGTTCGGAGTCTTCCCTCCCTGAGCTGATCGTGGGGAGGGGACAGATACGACGCTAGATGCAGGCAACGAATGAGTGGCCGCATTGAAAGCGGCGGGTGAGGAGGAAAAGAAAGAGAGAGAGGTGCATTCATGGCTGGCTGTTCGCTACTTACTACGTGTCTGGCGATGCGCGCTTCTCCGGCGAATGCGCCAAGCAGGCGGCCCAAAGAGCAGGCGGAGGCAGAACGGGCAGTTGCGGCAGCTGAAAGCGACAGAAAAAGGAGAGAATCGCCGGCGATGCGGCCGTCGAGTGAGCATTAACGCCGGCCAACGAGGCCTACGTGCCGGTCACGCGGGGCACGTTTGTGGCAGGCCATCTGTCAGCGTCGTCGACTGCATCGTGTCCCAGCTCTTTAACGTGACTGCGCGCTTCCGACAGCAAACAATGCGCTCGACCGGCTCCTCTCGGCGCCACGCACGGACGCCGACCAGCGCGCGAGCACGCTGCCAATTCGCTCGCGAAGCGTCCATTTGCGAGCCGAGTTCTACAGGCTCCCGTAGTTGGTCCGCACCTCGGTACTGCCACGCGTTTCGTGTTTGCGCTTTCAGTTTGCCGCCTGGCTGGTTGCCGCTGCTATATACTCTGTGGCTAGTGTGTTTTGCGGTGGACGAGTAAAAATGAGGACCGCGAATGTGGCCGCTTTACGGTGGTTTCTCGGTGTACTTAAGGGAAAAAAAGGAGTATGCGCGTCAACGCTTTCTTTCCTTTCACTCGCACTGTTTAAATGACGTGGTTGTTATTCCATGGCACGCCGCGTTAGTAGTTTCCCACTTTTGTAAGCTTCACAAATTGCGTGCGTGTGTTTTTCATTTGTGATCACAAATGAAAAACACACGCACGCACATACCCACACAACTGACATGCGTTGCTTCTATATCCATGAATAAATAATAAAACCACAACCGAGATAAGTATAAAAGCTGTCTCTTAACACAGTGATGCACAACAAAATGCAAATTCGGTGACTGTCAAATGATACCTTGGCCTGCCTGTCTGTAAGATTTACATAAGACGCGCGCGTTGAACTAATAACATACCGCAAAACAGAAAAAAGAAAATGCGAAAGGCGGTCTAAACGTCTGACGCTTATATTGGGTTACTGCTTGAAGTTTATCAACTAAACGTAGATGTACTCATGATCGTACCCACGACAACAATTACGAAAGAAAACGGACACTGACCATGATAGTTTATAAAACCAACGTCGTTTAGGCGAAACATCTTAGCCGATAAGGCGTTTCGCGTTATCTTTGGGAATATCGTTTCTTCATCTCATGTAAGACATCACCAACTTCGGCAGTTTTTTTTTTAGTGCCCATTTGTCTTAACTCCAACCTATGGCAACAAACCAAACGCTCGTATAGTTGATTTTCCTACCTCATATTACAGCCCCCTCGCCTCTTGTCTGCTGGGATTTGGCAAACTCGGTATAATTTCTGTACCGGTGTTGTACTGAGGGCATAATTCACATATGCTGAACATAGGGCTTCGAATGCAAGTGATGACCACTGCGAAGAAGTTAGTACTCCAGAATTAGTAGACAAATAGCAAGAACAATGCATAGGCGCTGGGAGATATATGCAGGAGACCTGTTGTCCTACTATTTTTTCCTAGAAAGCACCGAAGCAATGGTACACGGAAAATATAAAGCTAATACATATTGCTGAAGCCACAATATTTCTCCTAATTTGGTTCTTTTATATATGCAGCCAGAGAGAAACAGAGGAGTGAGGAGTGTAGAAGGTGCAGGGAGTTTAACTACGCTATGTCTGGTATTGCTACACTACGCATGCGCGTGTTGAGGAGAGTGGGAAGCTTCAAGTGCAGAAGATTGACGATGCTCATGAAAACTTTTCAACTTCCTTCCAAGCCTCTTGTTTCGATATTTTCATTGTTGCCGGCATGTTAAGCCTCACCGGCGTGGTTGCACGCCATGCTTCGAAGCGTGCAACGACGTTAGCTTAAACGTTCGCGAGCACCTGAGGTGGCGTAGAGTTTTAAGGCCAATTTTCCGCCTCTGCGCTTAAGTACGGTCGCACTTAAACTTAGCTCGTTGCCTCGTCCTCGCAACTCAGGCAAATAACTGAACTTGTCTTCTTTATTTTAAAATCGTATGTCTATAATTTAGTAGAGTTTGGTATTTTCGGCACCCTGGCAAGAGGCATTCAAGTTAAAACTTAAAAAAAATGTTGTGTTTTAACTTTTATTTTTTTTATTATTCTGCGAGTAGGGGTTTCCAAAACAAGCCTTAGTGCTCACTATGAACTAAATGGTGTCCTAACTGTGTGGCGCCTGAACACTGCGAATAAAGTAGGAGACAATTTTCATAAAGCACTCTAAAGAGAAGAAGAAGAGGAAGAGCAGAGGAAGGCAGGGAGGTTAACCAGAAGTTTGCATCCGGTATGCTACCCTGCACTGGGGTTGGGGAATAGGGGGTTGAAAGCGAGAGAGAGAAAATAAATAATAAGAAGAAAACAAAAAAAAAACAATCACATCCACACACACACAAGAGCGTTCCGCTCAGAGGCGCTCTGACAGGCCAGTGGATCGCAGGAAGGCGAGTAGTGCTTGTAAAGCCTTCTTCTGCGACGTTATGTCCGGACGATGGCGTAAAAGTCTTTCTTCTGATAGAGGCTGGTCGTCTATCTTGTTGAGAGCATGGCAAAGAGATTGTCTCTGTGTTCTATACTTCGGACAGTCACACAGAACATGCCGAATCGTTTCTTCGTCGCCGCAGTGTTCACAGGCGGTGGAGTCGGCCATCCCTATGCGAAATGCATACGCATGGGTAAACGCGACGCCCAGCCATAATCTACAGAGAACGGTAGCGTCACCTCGGCGAAGTCTTGATGGCAGACGAAGGCTTAACGTTGGATCAAAGGTGTGTAGTCGTGCATGCATGAAATGTGGCTCATTCCAATTTGACATGGTGCATTGGCGAGCGAGCATGCGGAGCTTCCGAGCAGCGTCTGTCCTAGAAAGAGGTATCGACAGGTCGCGGTCCTCTGTATGGGCTGAACGGGCAGCTTGATCGGCCCGTTCATTGCCGATAATCCCACAGTGACTTGGTAGCCATTGAAATGTAATGCAATGTCCTTTCTCGGTGAGGTTGTGGAACATCTCGGCAGTCTCAAATACCAATTGTTCGTGCGGACCGCGGCGTAAAGTCGACAGTAGAGACTGCAGTGCCGCCTTGGAGTCGCAGAAAATCGTCCACCTTTTTCTCATTTGGTCGTTAATGAAAAGCAGCGCGGCGCGAAGCGCTGTGAGCTCTGCTGCCGTCGATGTTGTTGGGTGAGCCGTCCTGAACTTGATAGTTGTGGCGATCGTTGGAATCACGACCGCCGCTGTTGAACTGCTCGGTAGAACGGAGCCGTCAGTGTAGACGTGAGTCGAGTCGTGATACTTCTCGTACAATAGAAGTAAAGCGAGCTGTTTAAGAGCTGGTGCTGACAGATCTTGTTTTTTCTGGACGCCTGGTATTGTCAGGTTGATGACTGGTTGTTTTAGGCACCATGGAGGAACCGAAGGTCTCGCCGCCGGTGTGAAGCCAGTCGGTAGAGAGTCGCCGTGTGCGGTTACTGTTCGGCAAAAGGAGGTGCGTGGTCTGTCCGCTGGTAGAGAGGCTAGGTGGTGGTGTGGTGTCCGGGCAAGATGCCTTATGTGGGTCCTCAGTGCTTCAACCTCAATATGAGTCTTTATGAGGTGGTCCTTGGCGAAGGCTATGGTCGCCGCTGTTGAAGCACTTTGAGGCAGGCCTAAACAAATCCGGAGGGTCTGGGCCTGAACACTCTGTAGCATGCGTCGACTTGTCTTGTTTGCGTTAGTTAATGCAGGCAAACTGTATCGCAGGAAACCGAGAAACAGCACCCTGTACAGTTGTAACATAGCACTGGGCGACATTCCCCAAGTCTTTCCAGCGAAAAACTTGAAGAGGTGAGAAATGCCTGCCAACCGCTTTTTCAGGTACGAGACGTGAGGACTCCATGATAGTTCTCTGTCTATTATGACACCCAGGAACTTGTGTGATCGACAATACGGTATACTTTGACCATTGATTGATACACTGTAGTTAGACATTGGTTTGCGCGTAAATGCCAGAAGAGCACACTTTCCGGTAGAAATTTCCAGGCCTCGATCACGGAGGTACACAGCAACTTGAGTGGCTGCTCTCTGGATTCTCGCTCGCAGCTGCAGGCGAGTTACCGCAGATGTCCAGACGCAGATATCATCTGCGTAAGTTGACAAACAAACAGTGCTTGGCAGGTGTGTATGGAGAGCAATCAGCGTAAGATTGAACAGCACAGGGCTGAGCACACCGCCCTGGGGAACACCACGATAACTGTAATGTAGGGAAGTGTCCCCGTCCTCCGTGATCACAAAAAAGGATCGCATGCAGAGGTAGCTGCGTATCCATTTGAACATTCGACCGCCCACTCCGACGTCTTCTAGCGCGGCAAGGACGGCTTCATGAGTAACGTTGTCATAGGCCCCTTTGACGTCGAGGAACAAAGAAGCGCAAAGACGCTTGCGGCCTTTCTCGTGCTCCACGAAGGTGATTAGGTCGATGACGCTATCAATTGATGATCGACCACGGCGAAAGCCGGCCATGGTACCTGGGTAGATGTTATTGTATTCCATGTACCACTCCAGGCGTCCGAGGATCATCCTCTCCATCACTTTGCCCACGCAACTTGCCAATGCGATCGGACGATAAGATGCCAGTTCCAGCGGTGACTTGCCAGGCTTCAACAGTGGTACCAAACGACTTGTTTTCCAACTTAAGGGGAGTGTGCCCTCCTGCCAAGATTCGTTATATAGCTCAAGCAGAGCAAGTCTCGCGCGCTCACCCAGATGACACAGGGCTCTGTAGGAGATTCCGTCAGGTCCTGGCGCTGACGAACGTTTACAAGAAGCGAGCGCTGCCTTCAGTTCTTGGATGGAGAAGGGGAGGTCCATGCGGGGGTCACGTGGTGGTGGACAGCTGTTCGAAAGTTGTAAACTGTCGGGTGCTGTAAGTTGTCCAGTTAATCTGGCGCAGAATTCTTCTGCTACGTCAATATCTGGTCGCTTTTGGTAAATGCCTAACGCCTTGAATGGAGACCTCTGAACGGGGGATGACCGCAAACCTCGTACCGTCCTCCATAGCTGCGATAATGGCTTACGAGGGTCGAGCGACTCGCAGAAAGCAGTCCAGCGTTGGAATTCGACCTTATCCAACCGGCGCTGGATCTTTTTCTGCATACGTCTGGCAGTCCGTAAATCGTCAATGGCCTTCGTGCGTCGGTACCTCCTTTCAGCACGTCGCCGGATTGCGCGAAGTCTCTCCAACTCTAGGTCGAAGTCCGTGAATTTCGAAGAGCAGTTGAAGGTACGTACAGACTCCTGTACAGTGCTCTTGATTGCCTGTTCCAAGTCTAGTATGTGGTCTTGACATTGATCTTCCATTCGAGACTCAAATTTCGTCCAGTCCACTCTTCGTATCGTGTCGTGTATCTTGGAAGGTGACAATCCTCTAATCTTGACGTATGTGGGAATATGGTCACTCCCATGCGTTTCTATGTCCGTGAACCACCCCGCATGCCTCACTAAGCTTCGTGAAACAAAAGCCAAGTCGAGACAGCTGCTGTATGTGGAGCCACGTAAAAATGTAGGACTGCCATCATTCAACAACAAAAGTTCATTATCGGAGGCGAAAGACACCAAATTTCTGCCTTTCACGTCGGTCTTCGGGCTTCCCCATAGAGTATGATGGGCGTTAAAATCCCCGATGATAACACATGGATCAGGGGCTGATGATAGGATATCTCGTAATCTTTTATGGTCAAACCGACTTGATGGTGATAGGTATGCGCCCACAACTGTAATGGTAAGTCTCTTCTTTTTCACTCTTAAACATACATATTGATTATCATCATGAGGTGGTACAGGCTGAAGGATGTAAGTGAGATCGCGGCGAATGAACACCAGAACCTTGCTTCTTTCAGTAATGGCAGACGACCTCAGATAAAGAAGGAGATTTCTGTTCTGAAACAGATGGTGAGAGACAGCTCAACTCACAAAGAGGCAGCGGAAAAAGTGAGGCGAAGACGACGTCGCCGTCGAAGGTCGTCACGAAGGACAATGTCGCATTCAGTGAGAAAGTCCGTTCCTCCGGTTCCCAGCGCGGCAAACACCAACGCCGCTGAAAGAGAGGCTACTTGTAGATCTCTCTCAACAAAGGAATGGCCACCACTTAAGGAAACGCGACCAGTAGAGAAGCCACAGCAGAGGGAGCCTCAACCACAAGAGCAAGATGCTACAACGGCATGGCACACAGATCACCAAGTGGTAGCGATTCTGCGATCATGTTGTTAGGCAACATGAAGACGACGTCAGCTAGAAGTGCCCTTCAAGTACTGGACGCTCTCAGTCCGGTGCTGGCAGCCCTTGAATAGACCATGGCTCAGTCACCGATGCCTTTCAGGGATGAGGTCCGGAATGCAGCAATATTTCAGTGGAATGCCAGAGGACTGAGATCGCGCATTGCTGAAAAAGCACTCTAAAAAGTATCGTGATAATATACGGCCTCACTTGGACGACTAACTTGTTTAGCTTCTCTTTTTGTACTTACGCACGGCGCGCTATCAGCAGCTGCACTAAATGGCCCAAATAAGTTTAATACTCTAATGTGCTCGAACAAAAAAAAAAAAAAAGGAGCGTAGCAGCGCGTTCCGAAAGCAGGGAGGTTTTTTAATAGCTGAAATAATACTAACGTCACGAGCAGAATGCTTACGCCTCATGAACTAGCATGCTTACTTAGTGATCATCGTTAGTTAGTAGGCGCTTGCACTTAACGACACTGAGCTTCGAGATCCAGCGGCGTTTCAAAATGTGCGACGATACTACCACAGAACAAACATCCCTTGTGGCAGCGTCTATTTACCTCGTGTTAACTCATGTACAATAGCTTGCTTTCTCCAGCTAGCAGAAATGCTGTGTAATCTAGCTACCTGCAATAAATAGTAGAACCGTACAGCAATTGAGCACATCTGCGAATTAAAAAAGGAAAGAACGTTACGAATGGTGTAACTGAAACTTAACCCTCGGAACATCGTTTTTCTTGAGAAAAAAGGCCTCGAACTTGTTCATTTTATCAGACAGCTTGATTTTGCTTCAATCTGTGCTTGAGCAATGCATAAAACTAGTTACAATGACTAATGTATGGTCACGAATGGTGTAACTGAAACTTTACCCTCGGAACATCGTTTTTCTTGAGCAAAAAGGCCTCGAACTTGTTCATTTTCTCGGACAGCTTGATTTTGCTTCAATCTGTGCTTGAGCAATGCATAAAACTAGTTACAATGACTAATGTATGGTCATTAGTGATACCAGTTGGTTAATCTCTCTGTTGGTTACACAGATAAATGCACGTAAGAAGTGCAATCGGCACGGGACCAGCGCTGAAGAAACACTTGTCGATTAAACGGGATCCATATGCAAGAAGGAGGAGGAGGAGGAATAAACGTTATTATCAACCAGCAATTTAAGTTCCTTGGCCTAGGCCTCCCACGTGCGGACTTCAAGGTCTTGCCTCTTCGCCGCCTCGCGGGCTTGCTGGATGGCCCATAGCTGATCGTCGAGCAGGGAGCTGCGCAGGGCAGCGCTCCATCTCGACGAGAGGGTCTCGGTAGTAACATTCTGGTACTGGACGGGACATTCCCACAGCATGTGAGGGAGCGATGCTACCTGTGTCTTGCATATCTTACAAATGTTCGTAGTGTATATGTCGGGGTAAATCTTGTGAAGAATCTTCCCTCCACCTAACCACAAGTTATGCCGAGCTCAGGCCACTACCTTACGCCTGCTACAAACAAACTCCTACCCGTCACTTTCCTATATGCAAGAAGCGTCTTTTTTTTTCTTGCGCTAGGAATATCCTTAAGAACAGGTCTGAGCCTATGTTCCTAATGTCGGGCGATTGCTTGAAATAGGTACGTGTCCTGCCGATGACAAGATGTTACGACAGAAAAATTTTATTAAATATTCTTCGCATCTGATTTTGACATTAAAACAATAAAGTCAAGCACGGGTTTATGCTATATTTTCATCTGGTGCCTTTGTGTCACTCATTCTTTTATCTCCACGCAATCAATACAAATTGCATGTCATGTTCAGAACACGATCAACTTCTTCAGAACGGCGAGTCATCGTATCATACTGTTAGAAAAAGAAGAGAAGCAAGCCCTTGTAATGGAGCGCACATTAGGAGAAAAAAAAAGTATATGTAACTATTTTCGGTAAGTATTGACATGCCACGTATATGACTCAGTTTAAAGAGACACCTTAAGTCTCTTTTAGGTGCCACGGTTTTCCTTCAAGGGTATAATCATTTCCAAAGAGAGCTCACGTGCATATTTAAAGAGAGTCCTATACGTGGCAAGTCCTGACTAAAAAAAAATAGAGTCAAAAGACTCTGAGAGCAGTAAAAAGTCAAGACACACTTTGATATTGTATAAATTTTCTGAGCGTGCAAATAACTTATACACGCCATTCTTCCCCCGGTGTTTTCTTGTCCTACATTTTCTGCACTCGACTTTGCCCCAGCGATTTCGTTTGCTTTACCCTATCCACTTACCACGCTTCTCTCGTTGATACTAGCACAACGAGTCCTGTTTTTAGCTCTCCAGAAAGACGACATTCCCTAACTGACGTCGCGTACAGGCGGACAACTGCTAAATTTTTATCAGCCCTGTCGTTCGGCCACCAAGTGCAGCACCAACGACGCCACGTCCCCGCGGCGCAAACACAGCCGGACGCGTATGGACGTTACGAAAAGGCCCGGGAGCCACAGCGAGGGCGGCCCTTCCATCAGGACTCGCCCGCAGCAATCTTTTTCGGGGCCGCATAACACTGGGCCGCTTCGTCTTCGGGGCTGGGATTCTTGCTGCATGGCGTAGCTGTCGGTTACGTTCATTACATTTGCTTTATCCGTTCTAGTGAGAGAGGGAAAAATGACGCCAGCGAGAGAGATAAGGCGTGCAGTAGTCGAAGTGAAGCAGCAGGCACAATCCACGCTGCGATGCACGAAAGAAGAAAAACAACGAAAAGGCGACGCGTGGCAAGAGAGAAGGAGCGAAGGAGAGGAGACGAGTGGCTCTTCTTGTTTCATCAGGCACGGATAAATGGGTTTAGCCTGAAGGGGAGATAGAAAAAGAAGACAGGCAGCAGACATTGAATTCGGTCTGTTCCCATTCTCCTCATTTCAGTTTCTCTCTCTCTCTTTTGTAAATCTAATCTACTTTTTATCAACGCTTTGTTTTATTTGAAGCAACGTATGCCCCGATTTTGATCCATCTTCTTTCGGTTTCTTTCGTTTCATTTTCCTCCTTGGGCAAGCCCTACTCTTCCCAATTTAAACGGAATCAGCTTTTTAAAAAAATAAAAGAAAAGACATTTACAGAAACAAAAAAACCACCGCAAATAGATTCGCAGGAAGCGGGAAAAGGCCGCCTTTAGTATGGCTGGAGTGGCGCAAGAAGAAATATCTCCACGTAATTTTCGTTTCGAGAGGTGGTATTGTTTTGCCCGCGGCTAGGCACTCACGGGCTCCCCATCTTCGCGCACGTTGCCCGCCTCTTTTTGCTTCCACGGCGTGAGCGCGTAACCGATGACGCGGGCTTCCAAAAGTGAATGTAGTGGGTTATTATTCTGTGGCCTTGTTCTTCTTCAAGCCGTTTGTTTTGTGCTCGGAGTTTCCGCTTCACGGTTGCAACACTATTTTCTATCAGCAGTGCCGGACAGAGGAAAGTTTCTGCGTGCAGGCAGACGCAAAGAAAGGGCTGGTAGAAGGGAAGCCTTACCACAACCTGTTTCCCTGGGTTAAATAACACTGTCTTGTACTAACCGCAGTTTTTTTTTTCTTTGGGATTCAAAACATTATTTATGTAGGATCTGCCTTTTTGCTTCAGCTAAAAGGCGGGAAGAAAGTAACGGCGCCGTCGCTCGACGTTTACTCAATCTTCTACATATATAGATCAGCGCTCATCATTTCGGTGTTATTCATCGGTTCCCCGTGGTGGTCTAGTGGATACGGTACTCGACTGCTGCCTCGAAGGTCGCGGGGTCGAATACCCTCTCATGCGACCGCATTTCGATGCAGGCAAAATGCTAGAGACCCGTGTGCTTACATTAAGGTGCATATTAAAGCCCAGGTGGTCGAAATTTCCGGAGCCCTGCACTACAGCGTCTCTCATAATCATATCGTGGTTATTATTATTATTATTATTATTATTATTATTATTATTATTATTATTATTATTATTATTATTATTATTATTATTATTATTATTATTATATTGTTATCCGTGTTATTCATCTATGGCTGCAGTGAGTAATCTACGCTGTAGGAACCTTATTATCTACCGATACATTTCATTAAATATGTGAGAAACGTGCCTACATGATTTTGGTCATCATTCTGTCTGTTCGTAATAAATATGAAGTAATACTTGGGTTGCGCACTTCTTTTGGACCATAACGCACCCCCATTTGGAACTTTCAAACGACAAATGTAAGGTTCCAGGCATTACACGCTGGTAACGAAGCTAAACGAATGCTTTGAAGATGACAGTATTTGATATCAGACGAGTAGCTACACCAGGTTGTAAGTGTAGACGTGACAAAATTTATCAGGTATATGTGACGCTATTTTCAGATTTATAAGGCTAAGGAGTAAGGCTTATAACGTAGCTGCATAGAACAACAGAACGACGCATACAACTACAGAAAAATGTTCACAACATTTCATCTTAAGCACGTGCTTCCAGTGGCGTCTACAATGACGTCTATCCGCAGGTGGGTGTCTACGTCCCAGTAATGGGAGTGTCTCAAGTGCAGACCACTTATTCAGAAAATATAAGCAAACAAAAGCACGTTTCGAATCCAGCGCCCATCTCAATCATGCAACGGCGCACACTTCAAAGAGACGCTGCCAAATTTTTGCAGCGACTGCGCAACATGCCCCAGGTTTGTACGTGATGTTAACGAGTGTAGCGAAAAGTACCATTTACTGGCGCTTAGCGCCGCAGGCGCGGCCGAGTAAGATTGTACGAGCCACCCTACAGCGAGCTTAGGGTGTGTCGTCGTGTGTGCTCAGCTCTTGAAGATGCCAGTTCATTTTAAAAGCCTCTCACGGGCCTTCTCCTCCTTGGCAGCGATACGTTTGGGTACACATCTCCAACGCAGCGTTCGTCTGTCTATCTTCACACGACCTGCAGCGCAGATGTTTACTTCGTCGCGTTAGCGGCACAAAAAGGGTCCAGACACGAGAACATCGGATAAACACACGTGTGCCTTACACGTCTAAATTTCAGTATTCGTCCGGAGAAAAAGGAACGCTTCTTCAGACAGACAAGGCAGCTGCAGTAAAGGTTGAACCACAATGGCAAGAAGAGGCATGCACACGTAGAAATATATGGGAGGAAAGAGGCGACCGGTAAGAAATTAAAAGGAAAATACAGGGTCCTGCTAGCGGGCTGGTCTTGACACGTTTGACAGCCTGGAAAAAACGGAAGGGTAATAGCTTCTATTGTGCGCAGAAAAACCGGCGCATAGGCCTTTCCTTGGGAAACGGGTTCTGCCAATTTCTGCTCTGTTTCACCAGTGTTCTTTTTTTTTATCGGCATCGAAAGAGGTTTCCTTATGGCTGCTGCTGCTGCTGCTGCTGCCTCCATCATATGAACACGCTATACAGGAGAATTCCATGCCCAAAATGCGTACGCAAGGAACAATAACGGTGACACATAGGCTGCGCCTGCAGGCTCGAAGCTGTTGCATTGATTGAAAGACATCTTATATTGCTTTTCACTTAGATGCCTTTTTGTGTTTTCCTGTGCGCTGTGACGTGTAATTCTAATACTTCCAAGTGGATTGGCTATTTGGACATCATGTCTCTGGTACTCTGTAAATTGTGGTTTTCCCAGTGCAGTACTTGCTTTTCGCGAAACGGATGCCTGCACAAAAGAGTACTAGCTGCCGTGGAAAACCCGGCCTCCCCTTGATGCGAATTGAAATTTTATTATTATTAATATTATTATTATTATTATTATTATTATTATTATTATTATTATTATTATTATTATTATTATTATTATTATTATTATTATGTGCAGAATGAACTAACTTAATGGTTTGTTCTACATTTTCACGCATGTAGTAACACGAGCTCTCCCTGAGATTTTTGCTTTGGGACTTGCTTCTGTTTTATCTGATTGATTGATTGATTGATTGATTGATTGATTGATTGATTGATTGATTGATTGATTGACAAATTGTGTTGCAAAGCTTTAAGCAGACTGTGTGTGGTACCTTCTTGCCTGGCATAGTTTGACATACATATTTTCGCGAAACAGCGTTATAGCTAGAAATAAAAATATTCGGACAGTGCACTCGCTTAGACTTAATCATGAAGAGGCCATAATGGTAGAAGGCCTAGCGTATTGATCGGCCATAAAAGTGTTAGTATAACACATGTTGAAGAGAAATAAATAAAGAAAACAACAGAATGGCTCGACATCTATCTTTCATGTTGATCCATATTGTTTATCACATTCAAATGTAAACGAACATACATTTAAATTTGTTTATAACCTAACGCACATTTGAGGGAATAAAAATACCCATGACCTACACATGGCCAGCACTTCTTACGGAACACGAATCCTTCGACATGAGCCGCCGCGATGGTACAGTGGTTATGGTACTCGCCTGCTGAGCCAAAGGAGCGGGTTAGATCCCGGCTGCGACGGTCGCATTTACGATGGAAGCGAAAATGCTGGGCCCTCCACTACGGCATGCCTCATAATGTTATCGTGGTTTTGGCACGTAAAACCCAAGCAGTTACCGGTATAACTGTTTCGTGATAACAATATTTCGTGTTCTGTGCGCAAAAGTGGTGATAGGTGGGTGGAAACACACCACTTTTTCTTCGGTACAATGAACGGAACGCAAGTGCATATTCTAAAATGGTTGAATGTGAAAGAACCTCAAAACAAAAACATTGGCCGCGTATCTGCGTGCTTCGCTGCAAATGTCATATAAAGACGATAGAAGGGGCGCCGCGTGAGATATGGACACCATCTGGCAACACGTCGGGAAACATGAGTGCTGTTTTGCGCGCTGGTAGTCCCGGCGCCGCAGCAGGCGAAGACCGGCGGTGACCAACGCGACCGGCGGGGACGCCAGCCAGCCCGAACACGCGGTTTGGCGCGAAGCGCTGAAGCAGAAGAAACGTCCGCACTCAACGAGTACTCTCCACACACTCTTTTATTTACACGTCACATGGGTAAAACAGGAATGCCAGAGCGGCGCCCCATGGCATTCGTACAATGCAATACAGAACCGAAACCGAAACACAACAATGAGCTCTTGCAGAGGGCACGGAGGAAGGCAAGTTTCAGCGCAGTCGCATTTTCAGCGCAGCTGAAGAAACTAGGGTCCTTATAATTACGTATGTATGCATTTTTTATTAAAGGAACACACCACCTAATACTTACCTAGTGATGTTGCGCCTCAGATATGCGTAATGTTTGCTTTTTGATCGACAATGTACACAAGTATGAACCTAGTCAGCCGTTCAAGTTGGCTGGCCCTTGGGCAAGTGGTTCAACTTTGGCCGAGTGGCTAAATCGAGTGACGTGCCGACAAACAGAAAGACAGACCAAAATTTCTCCGTTTAAGTATCCCAAGAAAGACTATCGTCTTTAAAATAGAAGGTCTTCTTGTCGATCAAAATTCGGCTGGAAAGCTTAGTGTCGGCGCGTTTGTCGAGCAGATGTATTCTCTTTCAAAAAACGCCATATGCGCTGTTCAAAACTGCGTTCATCGCGCACAGAGTTAAAGAAAGGGAAAAAAGAAAAACAACGTTAGCCATTACTACGCCAGGAACGTATTCTACTATGCAACCAATTGCTCCCGACGAAAAGGAGTCTTATCGAGTAGGCTTTTATGTTTGCGTACACAAACCGAAATAAAATCGGTCCTGCGAAACGGATAGCCGATCGACACTGCAGTCTCCACGCAGTCTCTAGCGCCGAGTTTCCACCGGCTGTGCTGCAGCGAGAATGGGAACGCGGAGACTGCATAGAAAGGTTATTAGGACGAGTGGGGTTTTTCTGTTCCCTCTCATAGTCCACCTCTTCTCACGGCATCTCAGTTTCGCGGTCCGTTGAAGGAAGGGCAAGTGGTACGGGGCAGGCACATAAATAGGACCATCGTACGTGTTCACGAGAATGAGAGGATGGCGAAGATGTCGCGCTGCAGACGGGAAGAAGAGTGCCGGGAAGAGGCTATCGCCACGCACGAAGGCACCCCCCACTGCCGGTCCGATGAAATAACGTGTGGCAAGGCAGGAGGGGGGTAGGGAACTGGGACGGTATAGTGGCGTATAAGAGAGCCGAGTCCGCTTCAATAGATCGATTGGCCGCGCTAATGCACGCGGGCACGCGCCAAAAGAAGAAGCTTCGGTCGCCTCCTTGGTCGTCGTCGTCGTCACAGCCTTCTCCGTCGCGCCAATGGAGGATGAAATAAAATAAAAAGCACGGCGCTCATCAACTGATCGGCTGCTTTCGCAGACGACACCCCCGCCCGCGCCTCTCCGGGCGATGGACCCGAGGGCCCGCTGGGCCGCGATCCAACGGCGCCTTCATTTGCGCCTATAGCTTGCCAGCCGCGCTATTCCCGAGCTGCTTTACTTTCTACGTTCATGCTGATGGGTTCTCCGCTTTGAGATGAGAGAGAGAAACAGGGAAATACCGTGGTTTTCTCTTTATCACTTAAGGAAAACGAACAAAGACGCCGAACAAAACGTTCAGCGCTTATTGCAAGCCCGAAAAACTGCAACCGTAGTTTTCCCCGCTATCAACGCCTAAGTGTTTCGATGGAACTTACTCTTAGTGCTTGGACGAATTCAGTCATATATGTTAGGTAAGAAGAACGCGGTTATCCATCCACATCAAACAAGATACACTTGGGTTAGCTTGTACTAAAACCTGGACTTGAAGTTTGTTTTCGTTCATTTCGCAAAAGAAAGAGAAGTAGTGGAGATCGAGACTAGATGTATAATTCAACACCAGAACAGAGAGCTGAGCTCGTAAACCAGCTATATCTTCTGCCGAAACAACTCGTGGCAGTGTACACGTAGTTAAAGCACGCGTGGTTTGGAAAACTTACCGCATCAGAATGCTTTTGGCTTCAGAAAGAACTTTTCGCACTCTAACACCACCCATACGTTGTGTAAAAAAGAAATGTGTAAAATAACGCTGCAGAAAGCTGGACGCTGAGAATCGCCGCAGACATAAGCTTCAAAATAGTTTGAATTGAGTGAGTTGGTAAAGGTTCATTAACTTTTTAGCGCTAAAGTTGCACGGCGCTCTATTAGTCCACAGCCAGTGCTCGCATCGTATGGTTCTTCGTGCGACACCTCTCTAACTTCGACTTTGAAAATCTAGTGATTAACTATGCTAGGAAAGCCGCAAAGTCTATTTTCTTTGATTTACGCTCCTCTATCGCGTTTAGAAAGTGGAACTTTCACGCGCAAGTATTATGACAAGAATTCAGCTGGAGGTGACGGGACGTAGACGAAAACTTCACATCTAGAAAACACCAGCGTGTTTTCAGAGTGCTATTGGGGTGTCTGCGACGCGCGAACAAAATTTTACTCTGCTCCAACACCACCATCAGCAACGAGTACCAGTATAAAGAAGGTTAAGGTTAGGAGCAAGGATATCGGAGCACTGGTTCCGACAGCTCCTTTGCACCTCGTCGAAGCGGCCAACTCTTAGAAATCTCTGAAAGCGCGGAAGGCGCCGAAGTGTTGAACAATGACCGTGCGTGACTGCGAGGATGTACGTAGAACAATAGGTCTGTAGTGCGGTGCTATCAGTGCTGTCGCCACTCCCAGTTTCACCAACCTTTTCTCTGTCCCCGTCAGCGAACGAGTTACCTGAGTACGCGTGGCACCCGTCGCGCCGTCAAAGGCTCTTTGTAATGAGGACAGTGCCGCGCGTTGCGTACGCGTTAGTTTGCCCGTGCGTTTATTATAACGGGATAGTCGAAGAAAGGGACGAACTCGGAACATGCCTGTATTCTATAATGTCATCGGGTGCTATCGCCATCTTCTATGTCGTGGTACGCGGCTTAAGGAAAGGTCTGGGAGCCGCAAAATTCTGATAAAATCTACAGAAATGCACGAGGGTTAGCACATACTAGAGATGAAAGGAGGTTGGGCGAGTACATCACGAAAAATGTTAGTATCCGCAAGGAAGGTAAATACATTACACGACAGAGGTGACAACGGCTTGCAGCTACACAAGTATTGGCCAATACAGTGAAAAACAAGAATTTAAACTTTCTGCAACACACGTACACGGACACTAACGGTTATTTATTAAGAAAATTGAAACTTGGCATCAGAACTGGTGAATTACGTCACAAGAAAGTTGGATAGCATTAAAAAAAAGTGCAACAGGCTGCGAAAAAAGAAACGTTGAAAAAAGCAACAATTTGAATAAAAGTAGCGTGTCGTCGCATGCCTCAAGTACACAATTCGGATTCGATCCCGTGAATGTACTCATGAATGCACGTTATGAAAATATACGTAGTTCGCAGTCAACCCTTGCCTCATCTGTTCCCTTCCACCTTATGTCCCCTTTCCCGCTCTTCACGTCGTCATGAAATACCAACACTATAACGATCCTACACCACACTTCATTAAGGTTGAACCACATTTACGGATTCTAATACAGACTTGCAATCTTTCGGTAAAGAGAAGGGCGCGCTTTCGATTTAAAAATTGAAACCACTGCGCTGCTCTAACATTTTGTCTCTTCTCCATTGCTGCGCGTAAACCGGCTCATGCACAGGAGCTCGGGAACACTGTATAGCTCTTGAGCTCCCTAACGTAACCGCAAGGGCGTGCAGAGCGAGCCAACCCGCCTGTGCTCGGAGGGCCTTGATGCTAAAGCGGGCGTTCCACACGCATGCTCGAGACAAATGGTGGCGGAGCTAGAGCTCATGATAATCCACTCTTTTATCTCTCTTTGCGGTTTACAACGCTCGGCTGTTTCTCTATCTACTTTTTCGCTGTGTCACACGGGCCGCACTGGAGCTAGCGCGGTCATGTTTTAGAAAATCCGCAGCCCACACTTCCCCCCTACGCTCTGACTGCGCAGCGACCCTCTCCACTTCCCTCCTAGTTTTCCCTACGATCCGCTAGAGTTGTTTCTGGCCCCATCTATTTTGCTTCCGCTAAGCCGCAGAGAGTATTGCGCGGCCTCCATTAGCAAATTGCTGTGCGAGCTGACTTGAATATGCGGAGTGCTGGAACTCTTTCTTTTTTCCTCTTCTTTATTTTGTGCTTGTTGTTTATT
The DNA here is from genome assembly GCF_013339695.2 of Rhipicephalus sanguineus. NCBI lineage: Eukaryota > Metazoa > Arthropoda > Arachnida > Ixodida > Ixodidae > Rhipicephalus > Rhipicephalus sanguineus. The sequence goes on along the minus strand of NC_051180.1, from coordinate 51,793,051 downwards.
CTTTATTATAGCAGTGGCAGAGAAATGAGTGGAAGATTTTTCTTTGAGAAAAACATCGCTTTGCGCATGTTTTGGGGCAGTTCTCAGTCAAAAATTCATGTCATCATAGCTGGGCGCTCACTGAACGGAAAGAGCAAAAAAAAAAAAAGATCTAAGCACTGAGCACTAACGTTTTATTCTTGCTTTTCAGCAAGTCGGCTGATTCAATTACCATGGCACGGCGTAAAAATTATGTGCAAATGGGCCTGTTTACCCTTTTTTTACCGGTGGCCATCGGAAATAATGAGGCGCGAGAACCAACGCCGCCGCTGCGGCCGATTAACTAACCTGATAATCGAGTAATTCATTTAGAGGCGGCTGATATGTATGGCGCCTGTTAATTAGGCAACAACTAAAAAAGTGGGGACACTTTTGTAACACTGCGATGGTTTTTCTTGGCTTTTTCTTAGCACCACCTTGGCACTATGACGTTTATCTTGTCACAGTTTGCAGATGACGTTAAGATGAGTGCTCACAACTGATGGTGATGGCAGTCTATTTGAAGATGATACTTATTTTTTTCTTTCTTTTATCATATTTACTCATTCTGTTAGCTTTCGGTGGATGATGCTTTATACTGAATTCATGACACTACAATTGTGTAATTAGCAGTAAAGAAGATGAACACATCAGAACATTCTGCACTGACAGTTTGCTTTCGCCCCAGCTATATCTGGAGCTCAGCAGAAAATAATTATATACATATATATATATTTATTTATTTATTTACAGTACCTACAGCGCCCGCGTGGGGCATTAGTGTAGGGGGGAGATAACAATTTCAAAATGCAGAAGGGCGACAATCCATTAACACTGAGGTGTACATAAAAGAAATACAAAGACATAATGAAGCATCCAAGGGTGACACGTAATTGAAAACAGGAAAGATCTATATATATATATATATATATATATATATATATATATATATATATATATATATATATATATATATATATCTTTCCTGTTTTCAATATTGTTCCTCATTCAGAGAGCGTTGGCCTATTTAGTAGTGATACAATACATGAGAAAGCAAGTGTTTTGATGAATGCGCAAGTTTTTTCGTTGCTTATCTTGTTTTCAATTTTGACCTTGTGCATAAATTTATAAAATTAGCTTTATTGGTGGCACGTTTTTGGGGCCACGTCATTGTATCATCAAATGATGACTAGGTGATCGCGAATGCTCTAACAACTATCGCCCAATTTGCATATTACCTTTCTTTAGTAAAGTAATTGAAAAACTAATCTACAACCGCCTAATGAAATACTTATCCAAATTTAACATATTATCTGATGACCAATTTGGCTTCCGTCCAGGTTTTTCGACTGAAGTTGCACTAATTACTTTCACTGATAAAGTTAAATTGGCAGTTGACGAAGGCCTACTTTTTGGAGCCGTGTTCATTGATTTTACTAAAGCCTTTGATACAATTAATCACAACATTCTCTTTCATAAACTTGACTGTTACGGCATATCTGGACCACCCTTACAGCTGATTAAAAGCTATCTTACTGATCGAACGCAAGTTCTTCAAATAAATGATTCATTCTCATCTCCAAAAATCACTAGCGTTGGCGTTCCACAGGGATCGATCCTGGGACCCCTCCTGTTTTTGTTATTTATAAATGATTTACCACTTCGTTTGAAACACACTAATGCTCTTCTCTACGCTGATGACACTACAATTTTTACCGCTATATAAGGACCCACTCATACTACAACATTCACTAAACATCGACCTAAATAACGTTCATTCATGGTGTGAATCGAATGCATTACGTATCAATCCATCGAAGACTAATTTCATGGTCTTTCATTCCCCACAGTTATTGCCGAACATCTCTTCATTAGCGGTGACACTTGATGGACACTCCATTCATACATCTGCTTCCACAAAATTTCTTGGAGTAATATTAGATAAACATATGAAATTCAGTGAGCATGCTCAGTCCTTAACTCAAAAAGTGTCTTTCGGTATTCATGTGATTATCAAAACACGGCCTTACTTTTCAACCGAAATCCTTCTTTCCTTATATTACCCATTTATTCACAGCCATCTGTCGTACTGCCTGTCATCATGGGGAAACCCGTATTGGTCGCATATAGGTCATCTTGAACGATTACAAAAGCAAGCTTTAAGACTTATCACTTTCAACCCATTTTCATCACCATCAGCCCCCATTTTTCGCAGCCTAAGCATTTTGCCTTTGCGTAAACTTGTTAGCCACAAAATCCTAATAATCATGTTTCGTGTTTTAAATATTGAATTATACATTTCTAGTTTTTTCTGATTTCACTCTTGTTAATACCAACAACACAAGGTTTTCAACTAACCGTAATCTACTTTTACCTAAAGTACGTACAAACTATGGTCGAATGACGACAAGATTTTCATGTGTAACACTGTGGAACAAGCTACCTTTTGATTTGAAATCATGCACAATGCAAGCATTTTGTAAACGTCTTAAAATTGAATTGTTAAACGATTTGTGACTTTATTGTTTTTTTTATTTCTTTGTTTGAATCAAATTGTCATTATTACTTATGTTGCCATACTTTTTTTTCTCGCACTCTTTTTTCTATATTTTTCTGCAATTTTGCCACTGTTTGCTGATTGTTGAACTAATCCTCTGTTAAATTTTTGTTAGGAGGTCCCCCTGACAGTTCTTACTTTGGGACCTCTGATTGTTCAATTACAACGCAAAACGAATGTATATCAAAAATGTATATATTTTGAATAAACTTCAACTTCAACATCTTTTGTGGAGGACTCGGCAGTGATTTAATTTCCAAAATCAACAATTCGCCTTTTGAACAGCACTCGCTCGCACGCACGCACACACGCACACACACAAGCACGCACACGCGCGCGCACACACACACACACACACACACACACACACACACACACACACACACACACACACACACACACACACACACACACACACACACACACACGCACACACGCACACACACACGCACGCACACACACACACACACAACGAGTCAGTGCGTGATTAAAGGAGCGCCATTTTATATAAGAAGAAATAAAAGACCAGTTGTCGTGCAGTATTCCTGGACAAAATAAACTTTGATGCAAGTTAGTAAGCTCTATTATAAAAATATACTGTATACTGTATTATTTTCTGCAAACACAACTCCAGCGCAAGTAACACACACACACACACACACACACACACACACACACACACACACACACACACACACACACACACACACGCACACAATGCCTTATTGCCAGGAAAACGCTGGCTGTACCCCCTATTCCCGTGCACTGAAAGTTGAATACGAGACAAGATCAAACGTTGGCAAACTTTTCTAGAGAAAAATTTACAACATGTTTAATTTAGATGACGTTGAAGGCTTATGGTGTCTAGAAATTAGCATAATAATGTTTTTAGGCCCTAACACGGTCTTATACGATGAGGATTCATGCATAATTACTACACCCACCTCTAATTACACACCACGTCATCTGTTCTCTATTATTTCAGCGCCTAGCTATACTAAATCCCTAGATGATACACGAAACTTTTAGAAGCCAATTACAGAGACACGGCCGCGCTTAACCATGGCTCGGCAGGTTTATTTATTGCAATAATTAGCTAAGGCTACTTTTGAAGCGTTTTCCACGAGCTAACTAGTATAGCGTCGTTATAAAGCTACTAGCCATTTCAGCGCGATTATGATGAGTTCTCCAGTAGAGAGTGCACGCTAACGTGATGTTTATTTACAAAAAGTAACTACGTGTTCACTAACCTCATCTTATTTATTTTCTTTTTTTACTTTCCTTTTATACTTCGGTATCTACGACCTTCTACACTGGCACGCATGCTCTCAGTTTCGGGGAAGGCGTCGGCAAATGCGCTGGAGAGAACGAGGCATCGGAGCCCAACACCGAAAGTTAATAAACCCCTCCTTTCTTGGGTTTCTCACGAGAGCCGAGGCAGGCGGAAAACAAACAAGTGGATTAACGCCTGCCTCACCCACCCTTAGGACACGGAGGCTGCTGGCGATAGTTAAATTTCATTCTTTCGCGAAAGCAGAGTTCGCGCCGCGTTGAAGCGAACCCCGCCGCATGCCGTGAGCTGTTTGGAAGTTTACGAGTTTGGCCATAGAAGGAAGGAAGCAAGGCAAAAAAAAGAAGTGCCAGAAAAACTTCTTGATTAAACGGAAGTGTAAGGATACCACGTAAGCCAGGGCTCTGAGCTCGCCTCCTAAGGTGACGCGAACAAACAACAAAAAACTAAAGAAGGGTCCGGACGGAGAAGGTAAGGAGAGATGGGGAGAGATGAGATGTTATGGTGAAGGCAACACTGTTCGCAGCGCAGCCGCAGCATAGTAAACCATGACCGAGGCGCGAAGGGTCAACACTTGTTAACGCGCTGTCGACACTGCTTAGTGCGCAATGTTACTGGCATACAGCCCATTTAGTTTTGTTTATCTATTTTATTATGAACGCAAAAAGATGAGAACGTGTTGCTCGGGTTGCGGCTAAACGAAGAAATCCCGGCTTGTTTGTTCCTGTTTGCATAGTGCGCTTCCATATATAGTCAATTTCTAGTCTAAAATGCTGGGACATACTAAAAAAAATAATAACACACTAGGACAAGAAGATTAGAACTTTCGGACGCAGAAAACTGCAAAACATTACGGAGTCGAAGTTGAGAATTCAAATGTTATTAGGTTTTTTTGTTTCTGTTTTTTTACAGTTTGCAAGAAAATGCCTAGATGACAAAAAAACATATAACTTCACCAGAGAAGTTCCATTCACGAATGAACAGCACTGCATGCAGGCGGACAGCGTGCAGTTTGTAAATTGACAGGCGACGACTATTTAGACGAAACGATCACATGCCTTGTGGTTCTTCTAATACCATAGTCACCAAACCGTTCCGTTTGGATTCGCTGCTGTACCACGAAAACGAGTAACATTATAACAATAATTTCAGAAATTTCGCGTCCCAACACCACGATATGATTATGAGGCACGTCGTAGTGAAGGGCTCCGAGAATATCGACCATCTGGTGTTCTTTAACGTGCACTGGCATCGCACAGTACACGGGCCTCCGGCATTTTGCCTCCACTGAAATGAGACCACCGCTGCTTGGATCGTACCCGCAACCCAGCAGCTCGAGTACCGTAACCACTACACCACCGCGACGGACAAAAGGAGAGTAACAGTTGCGTACAGTTTTAGATATAGATATAAAATAAGTGTGGCTAGATTCGATTTTAAGTTCTACAAATATGATATTTGTATAAGTGCAGCCCCAGAGTGGGAGCTGGACAACATGCCCTCATTGTTTCCTATTTTATATTTTATGTCTGGTTATTGCTTATCACTAGTAACATCTAACTGCGACTTCTCTTATTTTGTGAGGAGTCAGGAAGCAACTATCCAAACAGATCGTTTTTGGGTATGGCATGGCGCGCGTGTACGCACCAAAGAAAGGTCAGCAAGAGGCACAGCCTCATGCAAATGAAGGGCCAAGTCCCAGACCTGAAAGCAAACACATATAGGCTGCCGATTCTCTCATCTTTGCACGGAGTCGCCTACTTAATGACACTACACATGCTTCGTCACTGTATATACCGCATGTGAAGCGAATAACTCGCACGGAAAGCGCACTCCCTCCGTTGTACTACACACTAACGTTAACCAACCAATCGACGTTAGCACGGCTATATTGATGCACGAGGAACAAGCGCGTTAAGAACACCCGGTTTTCTGTTTTTTTTTTCGCTTTCATTTACCTGCATAAGAACTAATTTCAGGTCGTTTTATTCTTTACGGGCAATCGCAAAGTCATCAGGGGTGATCTCAGACGAGGGCATTCCACCGAATGCGCTTGAGCACGCGATGAAACAATGAGCGCTACGCGGATGGTGTTGAGTCGAAGCGAAGGGCGTTTGGACGACGTGGAACCGGTCAGAATCTCGCTTGATTGAAGCATTTTTCATCGTCGCGTCTCCGCGCGGAGGATGACTCCACCGCTGCGGTCGCGCATGAGCATTACAAAGCGAACTCGCAGGGCGTGTGCTTCGCACTGGGCGTGTCAGCTCTGAGTTACGAGCAACGGAAAGAGGGGAACTAAGCAGGAAGGGGGGCTGCGAAGCGAAGTGTGCGTCCGTGGCGGGGATGTAAAAAGGAGGTGTCGCTGCTGGTGGCCTGCTTGTATAGGGAAGTGCTCGCGCGTACACGGCCAGAAAACTTGGTGCTGGCCCGCCCGGGTTTTTTTTTTTTTTTTTTACGAGCTTAAGCGTGCATGTCCCTGCGTGGCTCTCGTAATTGAGCCGCTCGCGGCATTGTCTCTTCATTTATTGAGCGTAACCCGGATGGTCTCATGCATCCGAACAAAAATATAAATAAAAGTCACTCACGCAAGAAGCATGCCGTACGTGGCTATACGACGTATGAGGTGTACACAAGAGTGCCAGTGGCGCGCGCCGCACGGAAAACGAACGTCTATGGAGTATATACAGAGTCGCATTTCTGGATTATTGAACAGCAGCAGCTCTGAACTTTTCTCTTTTTTTTATGTATATCCTGTTGGTTTGGTGGAACGCCCTTTCCGGTAGTACTCGAGTTCATGTGCCTCGGTGGGGAACGGTGGCCGCGCCATCGATTTCCTTTTGACCCGCGTGGAATGTTCTTCGAGAAAAATCAACTTCTGTCGCATGCTCACGTGTTTTTATCTCGGTATCATTAGCATAAACTTCGTAGCTACGCTGCCAGCTTTAAAAGATAAAAGGATATTTCAGGACAGGAATACGTGTTGAAGTAGGGCACGTCTTCTACAGACTAAGTTATTCCTCACACTCATTGATTAGGTTTCCAATATGCAAAAAAAAAGAAGGAAAAACCTAGAGGATTAAACCACAAACCACGTTGGCATTTCTTGCAGTTATCTTGATAAAATAGACATATTTTCTCCTTTTACAGCGAAAGCTGTTACGAGATCACAACAACAGCCGTTTTTGGCGCCGTAGTTGTCCGCCGCCACCGCCGGTGTCCTCAAACGCTATCGCGCGAAATAAGAAAAAAAAAAACTAAATAAGAAAAAAAAAATATCCAGGATGGAACGGGGTTCGAACCTGGATCCTCCGAGTGGGAGCCCGGTATTCTAGCACAGATATACGCCGGTGCTTGAAACTACGTTGCAAAAAGACCGTATACAGGGTTCATGTCGGGAAGGAACCACATTAACATATGTAATATAGCGTGATAGAAGAGCAAAACAACAACCAGGCGCCACACAACACAAACTCTGCAGCCCGGCGTCACACAATGCCATTCGCGCAACGAGTGGGTCGTTGAATGCTTCCAACCTATTAGAAAGGAAGGGCTCAGCCATAATTCTTCATTGTCATCAGGCACAGCATCAACAAATTGCACATAATGCCTTACAGGTGTTCAGGAAGCACCACGGTTCTCCGCAGAATGATGAAAAAATGTCGTAGTGACTGCTTCCCTACTTCACAAAAATTATGATTTATAGCGTATGTGGGTACCTCGCAAGTGTATTTGTATTAGTTGCCAAGGAAGCCCATAAGGCCCCCCATTATCCATTTCCTCAGGGCCTCAATAAAGTTCTCTTCCTCTTTCTCTCTCTTTCGAAGGTTATGTTACAAGGCGTGGTAGGAGAGTGAAATAACGACCGGGCATCACACAATGTGAAATACGTAACTAGTGGGTTGTTTCAAGCTTCCAACTCATTACAAAGGGATCAGCCATGAATCTTGATCGTCATCAGACACGCCGCATCAATAAAGTGCACATGATGCCTTACAGATGTATAGCGCGTACCTCACTTCTCTGTAAAATGACAAATAGAGGCGTATTGGGTGCTTCCCAACTTCACAAAAAATTGTGATTTGTGGCCTAGTGGGTACCTTGCAAGTGTACTTGTATTGGTAGCCCCAGGAGAGTTTACAGCGGGCTCTAGAAACACCGCTCTTCGAGATTTCGCTGTGACTGTGCCGCGCTTTCCGCTACGGCCTGGCGTTTTTTTCGATGAAATAATAAAATGAAAGAACAACCTATAATATTTCTGGTTAGAAAGAGCCATAAACAGCGGCTTTCTTTCTTCGCTATGAATAAAATAAAACAGTTATATAAAAAAAAGAGACTGGCGAGTGGGCTTCGGTATTGTTAGCGCTACTGCAGGTATTCACGGTCCCGAACCAGTCAGGCAATGAAAAACACAACCTCTTTCGGCGCATAAAATAGAAACGAAGCGGTGTAAATAACAAGATAGACGCGTTGCCACGTGGCTACCTACGGCGGATAAAAACCGACGCCTCACTCGAGATGTACAGGCACGACCGTCGTCCAGAAAGATGTACCCGAAGGCTGGATGCATCGGGAGTCGATACACAGCAAGCGTTGCAACATAGTCGCGACGTCTCTGTTTACTAGGTGCGAAGAAGATAGTTTCGTCTCCGACTTAGTAGGAGCAACGTTTTGATTGCGGCACGCCGCAAACCGAAAATCAATCCTTTTAGTTCTCTCCCTCCATTTCTATTCCTTCTGCTTGCTCACCGTAAAATAGCGTCTCGTGAACGACGAGGTGTTCCGAGCCCTCCTTTTGACCTGTCTAGCGCGAAGACGGCAGAAATTACACCCGCCCCACTGGGCACGCAGGGATAACGATTGCGCAGTTCTTGAATCGAAGGAATCGATTACGATCCGCGCCGGTGCTTCCGAGAACGAGGTGTTCTGTGGAAGCAGATCCTGTTCTACGTTCAGGCCTGTTTGAGCGAACAGTGTCTCGTGAGGAGGATCTCGTGGCCCGTGGAGAGGCGAAATAATTTCTCATTTTATCTTGCAAGCGGCTAAGGTGAAGGTTAGACGTCTGGCAGAGAACGCAGGTCCCTGCAAGAGGAAGAATGTAATAACAGTCGTCCTCTCGCAGCTCGTTGCTCTTCCGAGGAGATTTAACGTAAGGGAAGTTAATGGCAAAACTGACGGGGTGAGGGGCTTCTCGCTTAGCGATTGTTCCTAGCAGTGCGCGCCTTATCGACTGGCGCAACAGAAAATGATAAAATAATGATAATGTTCTTTAGAATGTTTTATCATTTATAGCTCTGCACAGGTACATTTTAACGCTTACGAAAGGTTTCTTCTACAACATATGGCAGGTGGATGGTAACCAGAGTCCACATTCACAAAAGATGTCTGACGCAAAAAATGTTCGTAAGAGAATATTTCAGCCAATCACAATTCTCGACGTATCATAGGCGAAACTCGCTGATCAATGGAAAAACGCACGAAAGAGAAGTTTTGTGAATTACAATAGCCCAGATAACTTACAAGTGTTTCGTTTAAGAGATAAAATTAAACATCTATTTCGAACGAGGGCGTTCCTCAAAATTTACATTCTTTTTTTTTTCGTCGAAGCGAATTCCCACTTTTTAGACTTAATCCCGAAAAAAAATAAAACAATGAAAAATGTCTACCCACTCTAGCAGAAAATGAACGCTACGACTACATTACAAGCGTATACGCTTCCGATTTCGCCTATAGACTCAGAAGACCTGCCAGCCTGGTCTTTAGGAATTTCTTCATATTGTACCAACAAAAAATGGCGACGACGAAATTCTCGAATCATGTATTTTCGCAACGCCGTATATGTGCACCCTTCTGTATGACGTGATATTCTCGGAAGAAGAACCTACCCGGCACATTTGTTCACTGCACGCAACAAGATGTGAAACGCGCGTTCGCTACCGATGACACATTTGTTGTTGATTCATAAGGACACGTCTCAAGAGACGTCGTCTACCCGTATGAAATCTGCGGTTGGGCTAACACCAGATGGATGATGAAGACGGCCTTGGGGACATCTGTGACATGTGATGGACTCTTGAAACCAACGTATCACTAATTTTACAGGGCAAAGACACGTAGTCCCTTGGCGCAGAAAGCTTTTTGAAATCGAGAAAGTGAAGCAGCCTTCACACGCTTATGCGATGTGGCATAGCTTCCTTAAACTTCTATCTTTACATCGAAGCTGTCTACGGCTAGGAGGGGGAAAATGTGGCGGTCCGTAAGTCTGTGAGTGCACAGAAACTATAATGGAGAAGCAATGCTAACATAAGCTAGCATTGCTTCTTCTTGGTCAATGTGACTGGGATGCTTGCTCCGCTGTTGGCTATGTTATAATAGCTAACAATTTTTACTTAAATCGGTGGGACTAGGCTTTCTTTACTTTTTTTTTATTACTGTGTATCTTCCGAACATGTTTCATTTATTTCAAAATAAACGTAAACTCCTTACTCGAACCGACTGTTGGCCATTCCCTCACCATGTGTGTATAGGTCACCTTTCACTCTGCAGACAGACAAGCGAACAGGCTGTCCGTAATGGTTCCTGTATGTCAGACCAGTCTCGGTGCATCCTACACAGCGCTAACGCGACTGAATCAAACAATAGGGAGATTTAGCATAGCGGAAAACACTTACGTTAGCGTTAGCGTGCGTCTAAACGCTAACGCTAAAACGGAACGCGCTGCGTGCCAACTGGTGGTCCTTTAGTACAGCTGAAGGCATTCCCACTAACGCTAACGCAAGCACATACGGCGACATCTCGACATCAAAACACTAAATGCATTGTAGAATCCACAAGTGCACCGCTATAAGTGGAGCTGATTCGAAGTCACCGTTGCTGCGCCTCCGTGCCGCGTTTTGCGAATCGCGAATGAAGACAGCGTCGCCATCTCTGCGAGGCTACTGTAAACATTAGCGAACCTTGAAACCTTGTTAAGCCTCCTGCACCTCTAATAGACAGTGTACCTCGAAAGCGGAGCTATTTTATGGCAGTATACGGCTGGCTAAGCATTATTACTCAAAATCAGATACGAGCATTATTTGTGAATGAATTAGTTGAACAATGCAGGCCGACGACTCGAAATATTCGAAGTGGGCGGCTCTATAGGTTCAACTAGCGCCGCCATCTTGCCCTACGTACGAAATCCCTTGCGTGCATTAGCGTCGAACGCTATATTCCGGAAATAGCATTCGTACGCAAGAATTCGGGCAGCGTTTACGTTCTGCGCATGCGCAGTTTGGAGCATGCAACGCTAACGGTTACACAGAATCCTTGCATTTGGTGTTGTGTTTTACGCTGTACTAAAACTCCCTAATGTCGTCTTATACCGGTGTCATAAGGGGCACTGCTGATTGCGATTTATCCCAATGTTGATCAAATTGCGCCACAGTTATTGGCTCCCTTCTGCAGCTTGCGTAAATAACTTCAAATCATAATCAAGAAATTCGATCCGTATTAGGCCTGATTGTGATGAAATGTGACCGTTTGACACTGGTGTTACAGGCAGACGGTGTACAAAGTTATGCATGATGCAAGCTAAAGAAAGTACTAATGCCATTATTCGACTTTTTGAAACTTATTAGCAGGTGTTTAGGCAAAACTATAGGATCGTCTAAGCAAGCTATGCAATAAAAAAAGGGTCATATGGTTCAATCGTTAATTTGCAGCCGTTTCTGATACTGGCCATATCAGTAGCAGAGGCGACGGGTCAAAGGCGTAAATGCGTTACAAACACGAAAACTTTGTGAATTCAGCTCCTGGTACATGAAAGATGATCGAGTAAATGTGCCAGTGCCGTTGATATTTTTATTTCCTTTCACGTAAAAGCTAAGTGTGCCGAGATTTCCCCTTAAAATGCTCGCAAAGGCGAAAATCTGAAGTAGGCAATGGCGTGACAGAGAAGATCGATAGAAAGAAAAACTGAGAGAAAGCAAATAACCTTCTCCAAGATAACACCTGGACAGCATAAAGCTTGAGCTTCAACGATAGCGACACCTTTGACGTAAAGTGCCTCATGTCGGCCGCTGTGGTGTAGTGGTTATGGTAAAGTGCGTCATGGCGTATAGTTTTTAAGTACATTTATCGCCTCTTGTTCCAGCGTTGACTTATAAAATTTTAACCATTCTCTGTATTTTTCTTCTCCATTAAAGCCTAAAGCAGCATACCCTGTAATTTGAATACGTCGTTATTCATGTGATGACTGACGTTCATCGCAGGTGTGTAATGACTCGACAGCCCTCAAAAAATTTCGAGAGAATAACAAGACACAAAGCAAGATATCTTTCACAGTTTTCTGTAGCTGAGCGCGAGGCCTCAATTTTCTCATAAATGTGTGCGGCACGGCGAATTTAGCAAAATAGAGGTTCGAGATGATGAGGCAAGGTAACGGTGGTAAACGCACGTGGCAAAAAAGTATTTTATTTTATGCGAAAGCATACACCACACCCATCTTGAGAATCGAGAAAGCATAGACTTTGAATCAGCAAAAAGCAAAGTAGCGGCAACTGCGAGGTTGTTCGAATGCACAGAATTGACGATTTTTTATTTGAACTAGAGATTCTTTATTTGAACTAGAGACAGGCCCCCCTCGCTACGGGCCTGTCTGAGGATATAATGTGCTTACTACATTGCTCTAGGAAGTTTAGAATATACTGAAACACTGCGGCGCTCCTCTCACGAAGCTATGGTTGCTGCTTGGAAAACTTGCCGTGGCACCCGCAATCCAATAAAACTGGAACGCAATAACGCTCGTGTTTCGTGTGCCGTGAGCCGTGCGGTTAAAATTAATCCTGAGCTCCCCACTATGTCTTCGCTCGTGCAGTTCAGAAGCGCTAAGCGTCGCAATTGAATTTTTCATAGAATGCGTTCTTGCTTTATTATGTTTCATTCATAATTCCTTCGTAATAAGACATAAAAGGCCGAAGTCATGGCTACTTTATATACACTGTGACTAATCCTCCCGCTTGTACGTACTTTTTGTTTCTTTATTAAAAAAATAAAGCTGCAGATTCCCTGCATTGCCCGGGGACAGCAACAGAGCGGGTGGCAGAAGCATGACGGAACTCAAGCTCCCTCGTGTGAGCAAAAATATAACAAGGAAAAATGGGTAAAAAAAATAAAAGAAAAGCCGGGGTCTCTCAGTTTAAACACCCAGGGGTCAGCGGCGGATAGGCGTAGCTGCTCTCTGCCCCGGAGGTTTTAATATTTGATGGGCCGAGCGGCGCGACAACTGGCAACAGGGCGATGGGGAAGAAACGCCTCGGGGCCAGCGCAGGCCGCCGCCTCGCACATCGATCTGAGGCCGCCAAGACGTTGGCCCCGAGTCGCAAACGGGGTGGATTGCTGGGCTCCCCAACGACCGACGGAGGAGAGTTGAGGAAAAAGAGGGAGGCGGCTTGGGACTGCGTGCCGTAATTTGGGAAACTACGAAGATTCCCCCCCAAACGCAGCGAGCGCGCGCGCGCTTTCTGGTACGGCACTTTTCTCCGGGAAAAAGGGCGCGTCGCCGGCTGAGCTCGGCCGCTCCCTATCTCACTTCCTTGTTTCGGCTTTCGTTCCCCTACGCTTACTCTTACCCTCTGACTCGTAGTGTCGTTATTATTCAGCCAGCTATTAGTAGAAAGGCGAAACAGCGATAGGAAGTGTTTAACGTTATTCCTAGCGCAACACTCTTAACTCGTAAATTACTTTGCGAGTTCCTCGTTTAACTAATATGTTTTGTTTTGCTAGAATAAGGTCACTCCCGTGTGGCAACACGCCCGATCGCCACAATATTCCTCCTTCTTCCTCTCCTTTCTTACTTCGTGAAGTTGCTTGATGGGTGACACATGTCGCATTTCTCGCGAGCCGGCACCTCCAGTTTATAGACCAATTTTTTTAACAGTAAGATAATATCAGAGCTGGAATTCCGAGTTGTTACATTACGATGCGCGTTGTCTCGGGTTCCAGGAAATCAAGCACGATTATGCGAACTATTGTGGTCCCGCAGCAGCCGCGTACTTTCGTGTACTCAAAAATCATGTGCTCAAAAGATGAGCGTCAGTCCACGCGCATGCTTCCTAGACTGTACTATCTTTTTTGTGTGTGTGTGTGTGTGTGTGTGTGTGTGTGTGTGTGTGTGTGAATAGGTTCATAATAGTTGTTAAGGTTTAACGCCCCAAAACCACGACGTGATTATGTGAGACGCCCTATTGAAGGGCTCCAGAAATCTAAGCACGCGAGCCTCTAGCATTTTAGCTCGATGTAATCGCGGCCGCCACAGCAAGGGTTCGATCCCGCGACCTTTGGGTCAGCAGTCACGCACCATAACCCATAAACCACTGCGGCGGATGCGAATAGGTTCTTGCAGCTATCCGAAATGCCCTTTAAAACGATAGCAGCAGGCACGTAGCTCGTGTGTACACCCCTTTGTAATGTCATTTGGCTCTGAGGGTAAAATAAATAACTAGTAGTACTTGCTGCTCTTCTAGTCGCTGTATTTTAAGTAATAATGTAAATTTAGCTCTAAAAACACTATCGCAGATAGACAGGACATTTACTGTCCTGTCTATATGTATTTGACTTTCTGTGAACCTGTTTCGGTCTATAAATCAATTGTTATTGAAGATGATTTGCAATGTTTGATATACTCCCGATCTTATTACCATAATGCTGCAGTAAACTCTCTTTTTGACATTTTGTCTTGTCATGCATAACAATTAACGGCAAACAAATACTTGCACTGCGACAGGAAAACTTGAGCTCCTATAATCGTCGTACATAGAATACAAAGGACAGAGTAAACGGGAGTTACGCAGTGCACTCTTGCGACGGGGGTGTGCGTGAAAGCTTCCGCTGTTTGTATTGCTCGGAAAGAGCGAGTTGCTGTAACACATTTTATTGCGATAGCAATTATATGGACAGTCTCGGCTGAATTTTGCCGTCGCCGTCGCCGTCATGCATCGTATATGTATAAGTATGTATATATATATATAAAAGCCCCAAAGAAAAATAATTCAGAAAAATGCTTCCGAGGCGCGGAATCGAACCAGGGACCTCTTCCTCCGCAGCGAGTGGCGCTAGCCACTGCGCCACGAAACGCAGATCCTCCACGTAGGTAACGGCGAGCGTTATATACACACCCTTTAGCGCTGGACGGACTCAGAGACGGCTGCGCTTATAAGCGTTTCTTCATTACCAGCGAGATGGCGTTAGGAGCACGACAGGCGCATTTAAAAGTCGTCAGCTCGCGCGCTCGCTTCTTCTTATACTTGCGCAGGGAGAACCTTGCCCTTCCGCTGTCTGCTCGCGCGGTTTTCTTGTGGTGAGGGGAAGAGGAGTGTTTCACGCTTTCACCGTGATGTCCGCGTTCATGTTACGCAGCGTACGAAAGCCACTCGAGCTCAAGGGACGCCGCTAAACGAACAAGCAGAAGATGAGCGCGAACTATCAAGTGTCACAGCTCGACACTTGAAGCACGCTAGTTTCTTTCGCTGCTTCGGCCACCTTTGCAACAGGAGCGCTGTTCAAACTTAGAGTATCCATTGGCGAGCCTCGCTTCATATAGCATTTAGTTTCTTGCTATCGCATTCATTGCTTCGCCCTTGCGGCGAAACTGTGACTTTTCTCTACTTTCCGTGGTCGTCATCTTCATGGTTGAAGCTATAGAAAGAAAACCAAAAGCTTATAGTGATACGAATAAAAGCTGTAGCCGCAGATTAAGTGCTCCATTTCCCGTTTTGTACGAAAGACAGCACAGATTCGACAGCCACCAGAGGAAGTAAGTGCGAGAAGAAGCAAGCGAAAAGCAACAAAAAAAGGGGACAAGCGTTTAAAGGAAATGGGAAAGTATAAAAAAGGGAAGCGCACCTCAGTGACACTGGCGGCAGGGAGGAGGGGTGCGGTGGCACCGAGAAGAGGGAAGTTCGGGGGGGGGGGGGGGGGGGAGGGGAGGCGGGGAAGGCCGGAAGGAGATGTCACGCGCCTTGCCGAGTCGTCAAATATGCATGCAGCGAGCCGTTTTATTACGCCGTCCCCCCACGACGTGTAGGCCCGTGCTGGCTTCCCGCACCGAGTCGTTCCCGTCCGTCCAGCATTGGGTGTCAAGAGACGCGAACACCGACCGCGCAGTCCATCCCGCACAAGGCAATGCCAGCAACGCTCAGCCGTGGTGTTCGCCTCCTGCAGCCCCGCGCGGCATACGTGTTTTCCATCGCAACTGCCAGAAGCGGAGACGGGTGGCCGGCGTTTGCGATGCGTACGTTTATGTCAACGTTGGCACTTGTGCTCTTGGGTCTGTGCCCCTCCATACGTGCACGCGCGTACGCCTGTGCGTGTGTGCTTGCGTGTTTGCGTGCTCGCTCGCATACGCGTCTCAACGTGCGCATACGCTTTCCCGTTTCCTGGGCTTGTACGTTCGCGCGAGTACTTGCATCGTCCCACGCTCCCACACGTGTGTTTGCCGCCTGAGTACTATCTAGCTATCGCTTTTCTCTTTCATTATAGGTTCGTTTACGACTGAGCCGCGTGTTTGATCGCGAGGCGTGTGTCGTACGTTGGGGGAAGACGTATTACCCCATTGCAGGCACGTCTAGACACGATGTCGGGAAATCACAGTCGCAGTTTTCTCACCAGCGGTGTCAATTTGCGACATCTCTCCCTCTCTCTTCATTGTACGCTTCGTCGCACGGCGACTGCGACGAGGCGAAGCATCCGTACAGGGTCGCCGTCTTCTCAACCGCATATTGAGCTACTACTGCACAACGTACACTCTAAGAAATAAAAGGTGTCTTCTTTGCTACACATGTAACTCTACAATGTATAACTCCCTTTAGAAAGGCACGTTGACTAGTTAGGAAAATCGTGGCATGTATGACTCTCTTTAAAAAGGCACTCTAACTCTCATTTGGAGAGTCGTACGTCCCACGACTCTCCTAAAGAGAGTCAACATGACGCTCTAAAGAGAGTTATGTATAGGAGAGTCACATATGTAGTAAAGAAGAGTCAAAAGACACCTTATATTCTTAGAGTGTAAAACGAACCGAAAGCTCCTTTGTGATCACGGCTTCCGCGGAAACTTAGACGTTTATAGAGATTTTAGGTTCGAGCGGCCACAAATGCACCTCTTAAGGAAACGTGATGGTTCCGTGTGTTCACGAAGATCAAAAAGGTGACGTTGCAAGCATTCGAAGCTTAAAACAAATTCTTCGTTTTGTGCGCCACAACCATATTATTACAAGGCACGACGTAATAGAGAAAACCAGGTTATAATAGGCCACGTGTATTCTTAACAGTTTTAAAAAGTAACCGGTCTCTTAAACTGAACGCCAAAGGGTATAAAGGTATGCTACAAGTAAATTACGATCAGTGCATCGCCTAAGTAGGGAAAGGCATGTACTCTGGCGCAAGACTAGCAATCTATCTATGTCAAAACACAGAGCTCATCTTCAAAATTACGCTCAGCGTTGGTTTGCCCCTGCTGCGTACGAGTTCTATTGGGCAATACAGTGGGCAAAACTTTTCAGGTTATGCGTACAAGCGAGCTGGTTTTGTGATATGAACGAATGGAGTGACACTGGTGAAATATTGCACGGAATTGTGAAATCGCACAAACTTTCAGCAACGGTAAAGAAATCATTATCAGTAATCAGTCTCTGAAATTTTAGAGACGTCTCCGTAAGACATCTATAACCATTCTCGGGGATCGCATGCCAAACTGAGCCCTCGCGTGCCCCAATAAAGCGGAGTGAAGACCCCCCCCCCCTTTCCCCTGACGTAGTATGTTAGTGAAGGCGGTGGTATATGTGTTGCTAGGCTACTTACGGCAGCGAGCGTCAAAACGAAAAGTAAACGCAATACAAAAACTTAAAATACCAAATCAAACCAGAACGTGGCGAAGCTGGGGATATCGTAGAAAGATGAAAGAGACGGGGGGAACAGCGGAAGAAGATTGAAGTTGATGCATGTCTTCTTCCGAAAGGATTGCGTTCCGCCAGTAACATGGTAAGCCCTTCCCTGAGAAGCGTATCACTCAAAAGCTTATCTCCATCCCCCTGCGAGTTCTGCAGGCATCACAGAAGGCGCATCTCGGTTTCTTTTTCGGGTCAAACAAAAATAATCGCGGATGGAGCAAGCTTTCGCGTTTTTTTTTTTTTTTTCAGGGGAGCTTGTTTGCAAGAGAGAGTCTCCGAAACTCATCTTCAGAAACTACTCCGGGAATTAAAGGGAAGAAACAGGAATTTAAAGCTCGAAAAGAAGCAAACGGAGAAGAGCGGGACACAGTATCCTCAAAGAAGGGGTGACGGAAGAAAAGAAAGTGTAGGCATTTTGGGTTTGGTTTTTTTCTCTACTTCTCGTCCCGGGCTGGCGGTGTAGGGTGAAGCAAAGACGCTCTTCCGGTGTATCGAATGACGCTGAGGTCCAGACGTCATTATAAAGATGAAAATATGAGTAGGAGTAGAAGGGTGAGGAATTAGTGAAAGTAACACGAAAAATACTACTACAGAAAACAAGGGGAACATATTCCGCCGAACTCCCAATTTTGTACCAAGCAATGCAATGTCGTCTTACGTGACAAAAGAAACAACAACAATAATAAAAACAAGGGATACAAGACCACGCTTGTTACAGAGGGCGCAGAGAAAACGCAAACTGCTGATTTAGCATCGCTTGAACTCTAAACCAAAAAAGGACAAACACGAATCCTCGCGTTCCTTTTTATTCCTCGCCGCCATACTTTCTTACGCTTCATGTGAGCATTTCTATCCGTGCCAGCAACACCACTATACCATCGCGTTCCTCCAATCTATACGATGGCCCGACCGTCTTAGTCGGACGTATACATTTAGAGCGCTCATCACTTCGCGCTTAAGCGCAGCTTGCATGCGGTCGCAGAGGGGAGGGGGGGTGGGGGTGGGGGGCTCTCTCCTCGCTCAGCCGTCATTTCAATTTTCCAGGGCAGATCCTACCCCGCGGCCTTATTTTTTCCTTCTTTTATACATATTTATATCTTCCTCATCGTATCCGAAACCGCCGAACTTCCCGTTCACTTTCTGTCAGTTCATATTTTTTTTGCTTTAGACCTTCCCAGTGGACGGGATTGTGGTGCGGTGGCCACGTCCCCTTCCGCCCGGTTCGCCTCGGTACGGGAGCGCATAATCCATTAGGAATCTGACAGCTTCCCCTAATGTAATCTATTCCAAGCGAACGTAGTGCGCGGCGCCATCTCGCTGTGCCCAGTAAAGGAAAAACAAAATTAAGAACAAGCGGCGGCTGGCATGCTGCCTCCTCCCTCCCTCCCCCCCTCCCCTCCCTTTGCTGTCCCATAACCAACCACCCCGTGTTCGAATCCGACGTCCGATGCTATGTAGCGTGCGTCGCGAGCGCGTCGTCCCGTTTCTGCGGCGAAAGCTTCGTTCCCGGAGATATGGGCGCGCACTCGGCCCAACCCGCCCAACCCGGCGTGGACATTCAATCCGTCTGCGGCTCGTGAGAGATGGGAACAACGTAACACGACACGCGATGCCGGGAAGAGCGGAAGTGTCGGGCTGCTGCACTTCCGCGAGACTGTCGGCACGGCGGGCGTATCTTGTTACGCATATTTCTATCTGTTTTCGTGCTCGCCTTCCACGTACTGCACGCATTTGCTTTACTCCGCTTTACTCCTCCATTTACAACGAAGTAGAAAGCAGGATAAAACATACCAGATGCGTAACCAGCTTCTTGAGGTATTCTTTATGTTGAGAAACGTGTTGACATGCACGTATACTGAACAGCAAACGGTACTAACACGGTAGGCTTATACGTGACACGAATACATTACAGTGCCCGCTAGCGCATGAGTGATACCTTTTGTACTCAATGTTGTGAAAGACATAAGCGTCCCGTTGAAGACATGGGAATGCGTTTTTAGCGTGTCCCACGCTCGCAGAAATATAAGAAAGGAAGCCTAGAAGCTGGCGACGTCTTTGCATCTATTCGAATCTCAAATGTAGTTTCCATGTCGGGACCGTACTCTCCTTGTAGAAAGGCTGCGGGTTACTCGTATTATGAAAAGAAAAGTTATTATAACTGGTGATGAGCGAAAGTGTACTGTGCACATGGAATGGAGAAACCTTCCTTCTCCACCCAGCATTGCCGTACATTTTGAAGGAGATAAAAAGAGCAACATTCGACACAGCGTGCTCCATTACTCGAGCACAAGACGAACAGCGCAATCGAAACTTTTGTCTGTCCGGTACGCACGCTGGCACATCATAGAGCGAAAACACGCCCACCATACAAGCGGGATTCTTGCACAAACTTTGCGCATTCATACACTGTTGTCCTATACAGTAACGCATCCGTGTCTGAGGGCGCTCTAGCAGTACTTACGAGTGGAGAGAGTGAAAAAAAGATAAAGGAAAGACGGGGTGGTTAACCAAAGAAAATCTGCGGTTGGCTACCCGTACTTGAGAAGGGAAAAGAGTGTGTAAAAGACTGAAAGAGAAGAAGAGCCTGTGACGACACTACGAAATCATGACAATAGCACCGTCCAAGTACTACACATCGTCTGGAAACATTGACCGTTTGTCGTTCGGTCCGATTTCTCGAAGAAACCGCAACAACGCCTTCACGGCGGCTAGCTTTGAAAACCGAGTAGGCCAGTGCCCTAGTATGTTGTTTCTCAGGGCACTGGCCTACCCGATCTTCCAAGGGGCGCCTTAAACAATCTAGCGGGGCCCAGGTTTGAGCCATATTCAGCGATCCTGTCACCGAAGTGGTTCGTGGATGCAACAAGTGAACGCGTACATAGTGTACTTACTAACAGCAGTAACTGCAGCAATCGCGTTACTAACAGTCCATCGTCCGTCACGGAAGCCGGGCGCATAAAACCGTAACTCTAACTACAGCGCCAGACAGGAAGAAGCGTGGGAGAGATGGCTCAAGCTCGACTGCCTCTACGCCAAAACCCTCCTCGCCCGCCACCGCAGCCAGCCAATAAGTCTTTCTCTAAACCTCATCACTTCAATATTGTTGACGCACCATAGGCACGGCCACGGTGACGGCAGCGGTATGGATAAATTCCATCGCTCCGCAACGGCGGGACGTCAGCTAGGAAACCGACTCTGTTCGTGGGACGGCCAGCTATATAACGGTGACTAAGGATTTCCCATTCTGCGCGCGGTGTATAGTTATTAATCTCCATAGCTCGCGCGGCGCGCGCCTGCGGCTCCCTCATATTGCGCGGGCTCAACGTGCGCTTAAAACGCCGCCGCCGAGTGCCTCCCTTCCTCCGCTTACTCAACCGAGAATGGCGTTTGCAATCAATCTTCGGCGCTCCCAAAGTGCGGATCCCTATCCATATATTGGACTTCCTTTGAGCGACCGCCTTCCTTTTGGGTCACGTGCTGAAGCCGTATCAACGTCGTCGACGGTGCTCATCAATCCGCGGCGGGCGTTTTGTGTGCGGACGGATGGGTGCTCGGAAAAATCCAGAGGCATTGCGTGCATCGAGCAGGTCCAATCAATGAATGTATTTCTTCTCCGGCGGTGGTGCGCGGTTGGCGGTTTGTAGAGAAAATTTTGTTCTCTCTCAAATTTGACCGCTGTGGGGTGGATAGGCCGTGAGGAAATACTACTTTTTTTTTGTTGTTCAAAGTGGGCAATATTGGACAGCAAACAAGCCCGGGACATCGCGTGCGTGATTTACCTACGGGCTGTGTTTAGCGTATCGATCGTCCAGTGCATTGTCACGGCCGCTACATAAAAAAAAGCAGGTGCGGCCTGCTGCGTGGCGCCGAAACGGCGTCCTGGACCTAGTTCTCCTTGCGCCCGCTCTGGCGCCACCACAACGGTCCAGCTGTTCACGGAGAAGCGCTTCGACAGCCGCGTTTGTACGCCCGACACTTACTCCAATCAGGCCGTAGATAAGGCGTTTTATAGTTGCGCATTACAGGTTGAATATTGAAGTCGTTATTAGAACTGCCGATCACCCCACATATGTGAACAGTTTGCCCTGGAGTACCAATGTTTTGTAGAGTGGGCCTCAATACTCTCCATGAATGCTGCCCGTTTGACTCAACTGAAATGAAAGTGTCACTCAGTCACTGATCCCGTTAATGGACAGGCAGTCGCCGGGAAAGTTCCAAGGGCTGACTTATCGGCCCACCGAAACGCACCACCACGAAAGCACACACAACTTAAATGTTGGTCCTTTTAGTGCGCCAACTAATGCCGGTTGTGGTCCAAAGCAAGAGTTAGAGCCAACAGTTGACAACACAAACAAACTATATTCTGAGTTAAGGCAGTACAAGCACCACGCAAACATCCACACTCGGCAGGTATCAATTACAACTCACAACATCACTTAGATGGTGTTTAAAACAACGGGAACAAACTTACCGTGCTACAAATGCACTCTCATCCATTAGAAACTATCCAAGAACACTTAAAGGCCTTGAATATTCACCAAACGTGTGCAGCCCACAATTCTTCGAGCGTTTCTCGTATATTTCTCTTCCATGAAACACTCAAACAATATCCAGCTCTGGCCACCGTCATTCGGCGACACTCTTCTAAACAGTGCTCCCACGGTGTCATCACTCGATTATCCAAGATCAACTGACCGCACTACACGACTCACACGAACAACATAATTTCTTTGCCGACTTCACCCTACCGTCCTACCCTCCGTCGTCTCTCGTTTGGATCCTTCCCGGTTTCGCGAACACCCCAAGTGATTGTTCGGCTCGTAGCACGTAGCGCAGCGACAGCTAGGGGAAAGGGATTCGTCTCGCCGGTTCGTCTGCGGAATCGGTCGGTTCCACTTTGATTTCTTGAATTCTCCCAATCTGCGTGGCTGTTAGGCTGTCGCGACCGCGACGGCGTTCTCGGTGGAGAGGGTAGGGGTTCGCCCCAGGCGCCTTTTGATGCTTGTCTTTTTTTTTTCGTTGCGCGCAGCCGTTGGCGGTAGCGGTCAGCGCAGTGGCTTGATGCTGTAGTCAGGATGCGGCGGCGCGCGGCTGTTTTAGCGCTAGTTTGTGACAGAAAGAAGTGCTCTGTTACGAATATTACGCTTCCCGACACTGTAGATCGCATGGGAATACGTGGTACTTCACGGTAGCGTCTTTTCACACGTTCAATTTGCACAGCGGCACACAACAGGTTCGCGTCATCACACCGCTAAAAAAAACCGTCTGCCACACACGCGCACACCAAAAAACCGTACTCATGCGCAGGAAACACGAGGCAAGCTGCTCACACGCGCGGTCACACACAAGAAAGACACAAGAAAGCACACGGACAAGCATAAATTCTGAGGCGACCACATCGTAACACGAACCAGCGTCTGCCTTGGGGACCGTGCTTGTGGCGCCCTCGCCCAAAACAGCTGCCGCTCAGCCGACCCGCGCTCGCCCATTGACAGCCACGCGACGCAGCAGGCCGCACCTGTTTTTTTATGTAGCGGCCGTGGCATTGTACTGGGTACATGTGCTGTGAAGTTTTATTACCGCGCTATCGTATCGTGGGTCGAAGCTTTTTGTTAACAAATAACTGTTGTACGAGATGGAAAATTTGAGTTCTGCATAAATGACCAAGGAACAAACACGCGGAGTGTCCTGCACTTGTTATAACGGCAGCGAACCTCGTTGAATCAATATGTTCCGGTCATGTCGTGCCCTGGCAGGAAATGCGAAGAAAATTGAAGTAATCGATATCTTTTATTAAAGATTTTTCAGCGTTACACTTTCTCCACGGCTTTAAATATAACTTTTCTGCAGTCCTATCATTTTCCAGTTATTGTAGCCGAACATCTAGGTTTGGCCTCAGTGTTATGAAAGATAACGCATTTCCTTTATAAAAGGGTACTAATGCGTAAACATACTTTGGGGAGTACCCCAGCAAGGACTGATCTATAATCGTATCCGTTACCTAACGTCCTGTAATTGCAAACACGTTTGATAATTTAACACTTTATGATATTCCGTTTGTTCTAGCAGCAATGACAACCTATTCTGGTATGTCTCATGTACGCCACTGCGCCAACATCAAATAATGCATGGCTACCCTCGTTGAGAAGCGAGCGAAGAAAGAATACCGCGTCTACAAGAGCTGAGTCTCGGTTGTAACCGGCGGCGTTTTTTGATAGAGAACGCTCCTATCAACGAGCAAGATACACGCCTAGTTTACTCGTCTCCTCAGAATCTACGCGACTCTATGCAAATAAGGTAAAACTGCGGGAACAGTGTTCGGGACGGGAAAAGAAAGCTTCGAGAGAGCTCCGGGAAATTGCCTTCACGCAACGCTTGCGTTAACTCGACGAGGCGTCTAGTCCATCTTCGTCCCGCTCTACGTAAAGGGGCTGCGAAGGAAAGATGGCGCGGAGAAGATGTAGTGTCTTGGCATTTTCTCCGACGCCACGCCTTGCTGTCCAAAGCAGGATAGCCGGTATTTGTAGAAGAGACGCAGAAGGCCCCCTTCTACCGACGGAGGAAAATTACGCGCCCGAGAATTGTTTCCGGGGTGGACGAAGTAGAGGACGATCTCGCTGCCCACTTGTCGCTGTCGGCACCAGCGCGGATGAGTGCCCACACTCGCGCCAACTCTGCGCAGGCGTGTTTTTCGCGAGTTCTGTCATCTCTTATTTGCAGGATGGTACGGGCGTGCTTGAAGCTGATGATTTGTTGTTCCCTTCGCACCAACGGTACACGTGTCAAACATTATCACAGTGTGAAAAATAATCAAATTAAGACACTTATTCGAATACAAGCAGTAGGGATTCGGGAAATCGGTTATATCTATGCCAGAAACGAGCACTCCTGACTTGGTCGGAGAAGCGAAGAAAAAAAGGCTAGCGAAAAGGTCTGTTCACCGAAGAAAGTGGACTTATAATAGCTCAGATATGGTCGGGAATCGCAGAAAGCAGTGAACAAGCCGATCAATACTTTCTACGAAAAATAAGGTGGAAAGATCCCTGCGAACGAGTCTAGTCTTGATATAAACATGCAAGTGCGCGCGAAATTAGTGATCTCTTTCTGGCAGGCTCTCTCTCATTTTCGCCCCTTTATCACTTTCCACGTACCAGCGCTGGACGTGCGTCTGATTAGCATAATGTCTGCTCAGCTCTTGCTCAGTGCTGAGTCGGAAGAGGCCCATTTTTTTTTCAACGGATACTTGCCGCTTAAAACGTTTACGCACTTTTCTTACTTGCATTATCACAGGCTCGAAAGGTGACCAAACTCCCTTTATTTCACCGTGGTAAAGCATGCCAAACTATTCTTTTCGCACACAAAACCGTCAAACGCGAAGAGAGAGACAGAGAAATACCTGATTGCGTTTGTGGTGTTGTGGTCAGAGCGTCCAGCTAATGGGCTCAAAAGTTGTAGAGCTAGAAGTTCGATTCTTCGGTCGGGTGACTAAGCGGAAGTATTCCTTTTTTTTTCTGAATTCCTAACTGAGCTGCCCGGGTGCCCTTTTATTGACGTCAGATCCGTGACGGAAATTACGCTCGTCAATTCTAGGTGTAACACACGATGAGACGCTTTCGTTTAAAAAAAAAGTAAGAAGTCCGATAGAAAAAAAAACGGGGCTAGTAGAGCAAGAACTGCAAAAGTGAACGATAAGAGAGACAGCGGCCATTTGCCTCGTCTCCCGGGCTGTCACAGCCTTCAAGCTCCCAATACAGCCGCTTCGTTCTTAGCGCCTTCTGAACGAGTAGCCGGCACTAAACAGGACCCCCCCTCCCCCAACCAATCGTGCTCAGCTACAATATAAACAGCCAGACGAATCGAGCGTTGGCGCGTGCGCTTGGCAAACGCTGAATGCAAACGGGCATAGCAAACGAAGAGTCTGCCACGGGCATTCCACGCCTGCTGGCAAGAATGCTAAGAAGAAAAAGGAAAGAAACAGCGTTAAATAAAGCGCGGAAGTCTGGGATTGCAGTGGTGGCGCGACGAACCGGGTCCCACGATAACACGGTGGGGCAGGGGGCGCGATATGCGGGGAGCAAGGGGCAGCAGCCACGCTGTTGAGGAATAAGGTATCAAATACAAAGAAAAAGACACAAAGATAGAAGATAGCGAAGACAGAAATGGCAACCTCACAGGCACGTACGCAAAGCGAAACTGCCGAAAAGAATGGAAGGGGTGATAAATAAAAGGAGTTCAGGCAGATAGACAAAACAGCAGGACTTGGAACCGTTTTCTTATCCGTGTTTTTTTCTTCTTTCAGCCAGCTTCATCCTACTCCACACGACTTGCAGGCACGGGCCTGTGCCTCGGTGGGCCTTGAACACGAACGAGCGCGGTTCTTTGTGGAAGCGACAACTGCTTCCCTTTCTTTCGTATTTGCTTTTTTTTTCTTCTCAGCTATCGCAGAATAACGCGGGAAGACCGAGAACCGAAGCGTCCCTTAGCTGTGCACGCGCGTCGTCTTTCGCACGCGAGTGGCTACAGAACCCGAGGCGGCAGCCTTCGTGACAAGGCTAAGGAGGTGGAAAGGGGGAGAGGCGGGGGAGGCGGGGAAGGCGGGGGAGGGGGGCTCGCACTCTTCAATGAAATTGGTCATCCGATCGAAAGATGTGAGGTGGCGACGCAAAAGCGGGCGCCAGTCTCACCACCACACACCCACCCCGTCTCGCTTCGTTCCCAAAAACAGCCGGCCAGTGCCTTGTCCCGCTTATCTTCATTTTTTTTTATTCTCGGTGCTATCGCCTCTTCGGGTGCCTGAGGCCTGCATGGGTATACAGTAAGGAGGGGCGACGTGCTTGCCGGCATCCCTATACCACTCGCTTGGCGCGACACCGAAGCCCGTTTCAAGCGCGTCCTCCGGTGTACATTTGTTTTTTGTTCTTCATGCGCCTTTTCTCATTTATCTACAGCTCTGCCTTTGCGTTAAAGGCTCCCTCTTTTTTTACTACTTCGATGCTCTCCAGCTGCTCGCCGACAAGAGACGTTGGACTTTGTACATTTGTACGTCATCGTTATGGGGCCGCATTCTTTTGTAGAGCTTTATCTGAGCGGAAGACGAGTTCTTTTGTGCTCGCTTGCAGGATTCGCCTCTATAGGCTTGCATGCTATCAATGTGCAGCGAATGCCTGTGCACGTGTCTGGCAGCATTTATTCTCAGAAATGCGCCAGCGCTCGTTTTTACGTCCCCACGCTCGGAGAGCACGCGAGACGTCCCGATGCTCCCGCAGCGGATTGAGCTGGGTGGGGGCTCCGCTTGAAGGGACAACGCGTGGACCTCGAAGGAGACGGCCTGCGCCATTGTGCTGCGGTGCGCTCAGCATTTCCATCTTTGGAAAGGAATGAGACGAACGCGCTAAAACACGCTAAGCTCGACCGCTCTAGGCGGCTCCTTGAGCGCACCCTGCGCGCCTGTCATTTCAAGGCGCGGGCTTCTTATTTTCTAAGAGCGGCTCGAGGAAACGTCATGTTTAGAACCTCGGGGAGCGTATTTATATCAGCTAGTAAAAGTTCGAAAATGAAAGGCAAGTGTCTTCGTTCCCGCTTTTCCTGAAAAGCCAGTTTAATTTTACGAACTTAAATGTCGGTACGGGCTATACGAGTGCTTACGGTTCACGATGACCGCTGTTTACATCTACCCTGTATCATATCGAAAACAAGGACGCTCTGTGAGGCACTTTCGTACACGAGGAATATATTGAACTATGAGTCGGAATGGTGGACGAATGAAACAATACCATGCAGCGGGGACTAGGACGCGGGCAATGCGTTTAGCAGCGTGGAAGAAAGCGATTCGAGGAAAAGGAGATGTTAGTATGGCGAGAGTGTGCAATGTATACAGGATGAACATTGCGTGAACAATGGAAGGAAGGAAGGAAGAAACAAGCAGAAAACGTGAACAATGGATGACGCATAGAATTATAAGCGGACGGTCAATCCAGTGTACTTCAAGAGCTCTGCTAGTGCGTGAATAGCTTTCTGCGCCAGCGGCCGCTGTATGAGTATTCTCAGTCGCCAATATAAGCTCTTTTTCGTGTTTAACTTTCAGCGCTCCGCCTATCACATTTATCGTCCTTGGCTTTTGAGCAGTTGTCAGGATTTCACGTGTATCACCTACTCGCCCAAAGAAATGCTCTACTGAGGGTGGCAAAAACCGGACAACCGGCAATATAAATACGGTAAAGCGTTGGTAAACGCAGCTCCAAATCACCAGCAACACGGGAACATTGTTTCGAAAATGTTAAATTTAGCTGATGTGCGTATTGGACTTCAAGAGAAGGCAAGTGCACGAGAATGGGGCAGAAAGTTAGGCGGGCAGATGATATTGAGAAGTTTTCGGGCATAACGTAGTCGCAGCTGGTACAGGACTAGATTAATTGGAGAAACATGGGAGATGTCTTTGCCCTGAAGTGGGAGTAGTCAGACTTACAATGGTGATAATCAGTGCTGGGCAGTATCGAAGATACATGTATCTTAGATACTATCTTAGATACACTTTGGGTATCTTGTATCTGTATCGCGATACGTCTCGAAAGACCAGTATCTGTATCTGTATTTCCGATACATTCGATAATGTATCGTGTATTTTAAGATACAAGATACTTCTATCGCAACACAGCCGTGCGAAACAATAATCGCTGGCCAAACTCCGCTTCTCAAGCTGGTACTGGTGCCACTAAGCGATCGGAATAAGTCTAAGGGCAGTGACGTCATTTTTACGCCAGAGTCGTCCAGTGAGGGTAGATCAGGAAGACAAGCACACGGACGTCTACGCCCAGCCCACGTACCTTTTGTTTTCTCGATTTCTTTTCTTCTTAGTTGCTCCAATGCCGCTACACTTGCTCATAACCACTGTCCTGCGCCGCGTACTCCACTGCGTGCGGCGTCTATCGCGCAAATTCTGACGTTGTTACAGTGCCGTTATTGCAGATTCTTTTGCGTCTTGATCCGTAACGAAATGTGATGCGTGCAAGAATGGGGTTGCTTTGAGTCGCGTGGATTTTACATATTAGCGATTTAAAAGATCTCGAGGATATAAGTTTGACTTGCATGCAATGAATTAACTTATAGGCAAATAAGATTCTAACAACTTTAGCACCACAGGTACTGATGCTAGATCTAATAGAGCAAGCGTTTACCTAACAGAAAATATCTTGGCGTACGGTATTTTTCCCTTCCATCTGCATTTATTCAAAGAATTTATGAAATCATAATTTGATTATTAGCACAAGGCACAAGTGCTTTCTTAGCTGTAATTCTGCGTCACATACATTACCTAGGTCTCTGCACTGTTTTTCCGGTCTGGTCACTGCAGCATGTCTTTTGTAACGCGCTCCCAAAAAAAGATTGCTTCTTTATTGTTCTAACTGTCTGCTTTATTTCTACTACTGTTTACACATTTACACGTTGCCAAGGCGATTTTGAAAACAAATATATTATTATCCGGGTGTGCCTTTAGTATACAGTACAAAATATTCTACTTACCGCTTAAGAAAATAGCGAAATAGAGTTTGCATTATAAAAATGGAAGAGCCATCTTAAAGATGTTAGGAAGGGGATTCGAGAAACGTTGTTTTACTGAATGCTCCGTTTCACTCTTGAGCGTCCCAACGAGCCGTTTCAGGCAATTTTCCATAGGCACTGAATTTCACATTGTCTCAACCAAGCCCTTAGTCGGGGGGGCTGGGCGGCTAAGGGCTTGGTTGCGGGGGAGAGTGGCCCGGGCCACTCCCCTCCTTCCCCCGAAATTTTGGTGAAGTAGGTGGTTATACCAAAAATAAATAATGAAAATAGGTGTTTTTCTCAAACAGTCAAGGTTCTCAGCAAGTGCCCCCCCCCCCCCGAAAAAATTTTTGGCTGCGGGCCTGCTCTCAACAGGTTAGTTGACGATACTTCGTGATCATAGCTGTTAAGGGCGCCGTCTGTATCGTGTTTCTGTACTCATTCAATGTGAATGTTTGATAAACAACCACCTCTCTATTTTACTTATATTTGTTTTCCGGTTTTAGGCCTTCTTAAATATTTTTCTTATTACTAATCGCCACGTAAAGGGAGCTATAAGCGGCAATAGCGCGAATAGCGGCGGTGTCCTGCGATGCTTCGTGCAGCTACTTAATACGTCTGAGACATTTCTGTGTTGCACATGTTCTCTCGTTCAAGAAAAATTGCTAGAAGATTGCACGTTAGTGAGTATATCAACAAAGAATCCCTTACGCCAGCAGCTAAGTAGAACATGGAAATTCATTGCAAGTTTACGTCATCTACATATACAACAGGGGTCTCAAACTCAGCTTATACGGCGGGCCGCAGTAACGAAATTTAGCTCCAAAGGCCCGGGAACAGTGAAGACGGTGGGGTCGGAGAGAGTTTGAACAAAATGACGTTGCCATTTGAAAGGAGGCCTTTGACATATCCCATATATAGGTCATTTCTGAAGGGGATTTTGAGTCCGGATTCCAGAAACAACGATACGGATGTACATAACGACTGAAATCTGGACGCGGATCGAAATATAGAGTTTTTGTTCCACGGTTATGTTTTAGCACATGGTGACCACGTGTTCCTCACGAAAGAAACGCTTGAGAGCAGTCATGTCTGTGTAGCTCACTAACATACTTATTTAGAAAACAAAATCACATGGAACGGAGACGGTCATGTGTGCCGGCCGGGCCGCTAGCGAACGGTCGCAAGCCCCGTATACACCATGCGTTCCCCGCGCCACTCCCCCCCCCCCCCCCCCCATGAAGAAAAAAAAGTCGCTATTAGCGTTGTTGCTGCTGTACACCTGTCCGGATATACGGTATTGTGCAAACTGTCTTTTACGGACAAGGTAAAAGTCCACACCGGTATTTGCGCCGTCGTGCGAAGGCTTCTTATTGACGTTATTGTGATTACATGGCAACCCGCTAGCTGGTCGGCAAGCTGAGCAGCGACTCCCATCAATTACAAAAATGACAAGCAAGAACCGCTGTCAGCGAAGTGTATAAAGAGTTGTCCTGTGAACAAGCTAAAACAAGCCCCAATAAGTTGTTTGGGAAGGAAACTATGTACTTTGAGCAAGAAGGGCAAACCTTTTGAGATACTAACAGACATTTCATGCAAGTGAAACTAAATAGGTCACAGTTCAGAAATTTTAAAGGAGACATCTTTGTGTATAGGTGTTTGCTGCTACATTGTATGGATCTATAATAACAAATTTGAGAATGTATCGAAGTATCTTAAGATACAATTGCCAAGTATCGTATCGGATACAATTAGTGCGGCAGTATCTTGTATCTGTATCTCCAATACGTTTTGCCTGAGTATCTTGTATCGTATCGCGATACAATTTCAAAGTATCTTTGCCCAGCCCTGGTGATAATTATCTGTGTAACCATGGCGAGGAGTACAACTAACGCAGTCGGAGAAATGCGAGAAATTTGCATATTTTTGCGCACGAACAAACAAGGCTGCGCGCGAACGAACAACAAACAAGGCAGATAAAAAAAAAAAACCTTGTCAGCAATGCTGTTGTCCACAACACCACAGCGATATACTGCAGCAGTTGCTCGAAAGAGCGTTTCATTTGAATGCTGAGACAAAGCCGAGCAGTCATTTGATTTTCTTCTCCATCCTAACGTTAGTTCGTAAGTGCGAACTACGATTTGTCTTTCGATGACTTTCGGGACCGTCGCTCGTGAAATATGTGTTGGCATGAATCTATTTTCGTCTCTCGCTCCGTCAACGCCGACGGTCGTGGCGACGACCGGAAGTCACAACTCTGGAAGGCGCCCCGACTTGAGCGTGTCCAGCGCCGTTTCCATTTCCGCCTCTGGCCGATCCTTCCCATCGTTCATTTGGGACGCCGTTCATCAGGCCGGCGAAAAGAGAAGCGCAAAGTACATTTCCTGACCCGCACTGGACGCATAAGAGGACCGTCGTCTTCCTCCTCTCTCTCACTTTCCTTCTTCCGCGTCCGCATTTATCTTTGGCCTTGTTTCTCCGCAGCTCCGATACCGCAATCACAAAGCGCACCCTTCCGCTTCCGACGCCTTCCTGTTCTCTGCGATGTAGGGAGAAGAGCTGAACGTAAAGTGTTTCTTTCGAAAAGCCATTCGAACAGAAATATAGTGGAAAGCCTTTACAGACAGGAAATGACATTCTGCGCCTTCGTGCACTAGAAGTCGCAGAGTTTCGCGCCAAAGTTTCTAGGGTCGGAGAGAAATATCTGGCGCTGCTATCTGCGAGAGCTCCAAGTACTGCGATTAAACAATGGCGGTCACGGGAAGTGCGGTCTCTGCCAGTCACTGCATGCAGAGCCGGATGGACTCTTGGGCGCTGGGGCATGGAGGTGAAGATCGAAATTACAACCACATAAATTTGGAGCACTTTGCGACCGCCAAAGTATAAACTTTTGGTGTGCGCTGTGAAAGGCGAGGGAGGACAGACACTTATAACGGCGCACTATTTCACAGGTATTGCTGCTCAGTGCAGTTGGTGTCAGCGCACTGTTCACATCAAATGTCTTTGCTGTGTAGGGTTATAAAACCAACTCCACAAGCTCTTCGTTCTTTCCAACGCTTCTCCAAAGCCCGAGCTTCCTTTCTTTAGAAAGCACACCTCTTCCCCTAAATTTTCTCGCGGCTCTTGGATCATTTGTGTCTATAATGTCTTTCTCACACAGCAGCATGATCGTGGTGCATAGAGCCATACGCACCATGTTTTCAGATATTTACGTCTTCTGGTGTTCGGGAATGCATGCCTTCTTATTCCACTTGACGGAGTACCTCAAGAAACAGTCAATTCCTATGGTTGTGAATATAAGCCATTAACACGAGGCATAAGCATCGATTATGTCACATTCATGCAAGCGGCCCTTCCTTATCAGTGACGTTTGTACGCTCATTCATTCATTCATTCATTCATTCATTCATTCATTCATTCATTCATTCATTCATTCATTCATTCATTCGTTCGTTCATTCATTCCCTAATCTATAATCCAAAATTTTTTATAAAGATGGCCGTACATATAGCCCCATACTCTGCACCAGTCGTACAATTATAAAATGCATTCCAGCACATAGGACGAGACACTGTACAGGTCCTCAACGTTTATTGATCGCTGTAAAAGCGGCTGTTTTCCGCGCACTTATCTGCGATTCCGAAAGTTAAATGACTTCCTGCTCTTTCTCAGGAAGAGATGAGAGGCACCATGCGTGTTCCTAATGTTCCGGCAAAAAGTGGGGGACGTTTCGAAATCGCAGATAAAACGAGTGCAAGAAGTGACGTAAGTAGATCTAAAGGGCACAATAGTGAAGCGCCTTATAAAACATCAGAAATACAGATAGAACAACAGCAGTTGTCGCCGGACACAGACGGACGCACCGAGAAGGCATATAGAGATTCTTCCAATTTCACACTGCTCGTTTCCCAAATCCCCCAATTTCCGCACGCTATAAAACTGAACCGGCTGCCGGCCTCTGCCAACTGGAGCCAGCGGGGCCCCCGAAGTGAGCACAATGCCACGTCCGTTCTGCTCCAGTTCCGTACACCGTAGCGAATTCTGTTCAGGGCAATTAGAGTTACGCGAAACGCCATTACCTGAGCGTCTTATTAATTGCTTTGTGGCAGATAACTGACAGTTCGTTCCGTGACTACGACTATGATGGTGATTGCGATGATGATAACGTTTCTACAAAAAATGAATGAATGAAAAACTTTAGTAAGTGAGCCTTTGAGAGCTTGCGATGTATGGAAGTGGTCTCCAATTCACGAGAATCGATATGCAACTATCCCCACCTTTCCCATGGTCACCAGCCGCAGCAGATATTCAAGGGCGGGAGTTAGCAGACATGGCACGCATGTACATTGAGGGATAAGCCAAGAACTGTGTAGCTATACTTAATAATGTATAACATTATTAAAACAATTTAATAATAAATATTGTAAATAAGTGCACGCCTCGGCTCTTCTTTCACTTCTTTCCCTTCTTTCATTCTTCTTCTTATTATTATTACTTCTAGGACTACCATTAATATTATTATTATTTGTAGTAGTAGTAGTAGTAGTATTTGTAGTAATAGCAGCAGCAATAACGTTAATCTCAAGTTGCATTCTTGGCACACGGAGTGGTACGCACCCAGGTCTCGGCATGTGCGTCCGATCCAGATAAAATCTTTCCGTGACAAGGTTTCACATGTTAACCCCACCAAAGAATAAAACATGCTATATTTAATGCTTGCGTATTATTACGCAGGTATTGGCAAGTGAAGCCACTTCATAGTAAATTGCTTTAGATTGTTCTCACACGAGTACTGAATGCTACTCAGGCCGCGGCGGCTGCATTTTCGATGGAGGTGAAAGTGTTTGAGGTCCGTGTACTTTGATTTGGGTGCACATGAAGAGACCTCAGGTGGTCGAAATTTCCGGAGCCCTCCACTACGGCGTCTCTCATAATCATATCGTGTGTTTGGGACGTTCAACCACAGATATTACTATTAGTAAATGCTACTGATATAAGATTGTATGGAGTGTGATATTTGTGGCAGCAACCTGTTCGAAATATCACTCCCTTCCAATATTTCAATGGCACTTGTCGTTGTTCCAATATTGTAAGCTCTAAAAACAATCACGCTTTTCGAAGCATGCTTATGTTACCTGAAACTAATCCTCATCTGGCTCGCTTGCATCTCCATTCTTGAAAATTCTACGCTAGCTGTCTTCCTATAGAGAATGCTGTCCCTCCGGCAGTGTGAGTGCCATTCTGTACCCGGAAGTACTAGAGGTGGAACAATACAGCGCGATGTGGCACGCAATATACACAACGGTTATTGATAGGTGGCAAATGATAGGTGCGACTGTTTTTAGGGTGTACGCAGGTGTTTGTAACCGGCAATCACACCGGTAACACCTTGGCCAGCAATGCCCCCGGAAGCTGCACCCAGTCCTCCTTTTACATCCCGACGCAGTTCCATCTGCAACAGTGGTCGGTCCCATAAAGCCCACTTCCGCATCGGGCGGAATTCCTCGCGGCACATTGGCTGACCGACACTGCACGGAATTGTTAAGACCGAATCGGCACCAGCGGGAGACACAGACGAGAGCCTCAAATTACGGTGGCTTAAGCGCGAGGCGAGCGGAAAGAATGAGGGAGGGTAGCAGTATCCTCTACCGGCCACCATCGTTGGGGCAGCAGCTGGCCTGGAGCAGTAAGCCTCCATTACGCGCTCCGCGGGCCGCGCAACGAGCGACGGCCCGGGAGGAGAGCACAGCTGTGAGTCCGGCTCGGTTAAGGGTTGTTAACTCGAGCGGCCAGTGGAATGTGTCGCCGTGACACATAGACCCTTTCGCCCCAGTAGCTCAAGCCCCCTTCCAACTCCGTTTCATTTTACGTGTAATCGAAGGGACGGTGTCGAAAACGGAAGGCGCATATGAGTCCAGTTTCGTCCATGCTTTCTCTAAGTGGTGTTTTATTATTATTTTTTTTTGTTAAGTGTCCTATGAGACCGACTTGGCGCAATAGAAAGTTCAAGTAAATCATTTGTCCGTGGAAGCGATACAATGCCTTCTGTCTAATGAAATGTTCCAACTCCTTCTTCAAGATCAACAAGATTTCCATAGTAAAAAAGGATTGATTGCCGATTTTTTCTCTTTGAAACCCCATTCGCGCTCCCGCGTTATGTCCCTCCAATGCTCGTTTGCTCTTTTAGAGCGCAGCCACAACTAAACCTCATTACCTACACTCTGTTTAGTGTTCTCGTCTTTTTGCGTTGCTCTCTGGGAATTCAAACATGGGAGAAGTTCAGAAGAAGACGGAAGCTTGAAGAGATGAACATTCTTTAAAACGGGGTGTGGCAGGAGCCGACGTTTCGACAAGTGTTCTTGTCTTCTTCAAGGCAGGAATTGCTGAGTTGAAGAAGACAGCACCACTTGTCGAAACGTCGGCTCCTGCGACACTCCCTGTTCAAGAAAACTCACAGGGACCCTTATGCATTCACTTAAAACGACTCGAAGGCGAAATCCATCTTCTTATTCATCCTGCTCTGCCGCTCTTCGAAAAGTTTCCGCACCTAACGTGGTCTTGCCCTGCCTCCAAGGTCGAAAGCACCTCACCTGGTTTTGCATGGCCTCCATAATCGGACACCCTTTGACCAAGTTACGATGTCATGTGACAAGGTCATCATGTGACTTGACGACACAGTGACGTCATGGCGATTTACCATGACGTCACTGCAAATCATGGCGATTTGCAACGTCATCGAGACGTCACGTTGTAAGGTCTTTTGCATGATCTTTTGCATCACACGCCAACGCCGCCGACATGGGACACCGACGCCGACGGTCAAATTTTGCGTTTGATGAGGCATCTAAGGCTTTCGCCTTAATAATTCATCTAATCTCTGTGGGGTCTTTTCACGTGGTAGACGATAGTCATAAGTCTAAACCGACCGTATATCGTGAGAAATTGCTCGCAAGTAGCAGTATCGGCCGACACACACGTAAAAGTTTCGATTTTATAAACCCTCTAGTGTGCCACTACAGCTGTTACGATAATGAAGATAAAATAATGCGAAGCTATGGCACAGTGACAAGCCTCAAAAACCTAAGATGCGCTTTCTTTTATCCAGCTTTCGAATGTTCCAACTATCGAAAGTTCCTTCTATTCAACTTCGAAAAACAGTCATATCAGGGCAGAGGATATGTAAGATAAGATCATATTCTGTTATAAGGGTAGACCTTCCAAGTCAGTAAATACTTATTAGCGTTTACAGGTTTCTAATATATGAGGTAGCTTTCCTTCGCGGTACAATGTATATCGCAATTTTCTTGCAGAGTCAAACAGACACTTCTGCTGACCGAATGCAGTCACACGGTCGAATCAGGGCCACGGCGACCGCATTACGATGGCGGCAAAATGCTAGAGACCCGTGTACTTAGATTTACGTAGTAATCAGGGGCGTAGGCAGAAATTTTTTTCAGGGGGGCACCCGCTTGATTTGTAGTGGGGGCCGGGCTTGCAGGTGTGGTCGAGTGTAATTTCCGCTGTGCATACTATGGCAAAAAAAAATTAGGGGGGGGGGGAATGGGGCCGGTGTGCCCCCCCCCCCTGTCTACGCCACTGGTCGGAATATCCGGAGCTCTACTACGGCGTCCCGCACAATGATATCGCGGTTTTGGGACGTAAACCCCCAAGAGATATTATTATTATTATTATTATTATTATTATTATTATTATTATTATTATTATTATTATTATTATTATTATTATTATTATTATTATTATTATTATTACTACTACTACTACTACTACTACTACTATTATTGAGACACTCCTTTAGTGCGGATATAGCCGGACAGTTTTAACCATTGTGCAAAAGCTATTATGATATCGCCGTGGTTTATTGCAGCAGAGAACAGCAGTAACGTGAATGGTCACCATATTTCATTTATTTTATTTTAATTTTTTTTGCTCGTTACAGTTTAACAACGCTAATAACAATTACATTTATTTTGCTTGTTCATCCGCTCTTATTTAGCGATCTTATCAGGTTGTCCATTTATTAAGTCTCATCTGAATTTTCTTTCAGCGGTAGTTCACTGAGCGACAAAATCCAATCATCGCGGAAACGGCAAAAGTCGTGAATTCCGCTCCTACACACTCAAGTTTTTACTCAGCTATTCATCGAACATTTGTTTACGAGGTGCCCGATTAGTTGCCCTAAATATAAAAAAAAAAGTGAGCAACGGCACGGTTGAAATGAGGTAAGCACGGATAAACGGATGACGCGAGTAGCGAGGCGCTGAATGGCTTGGTCTAGCTTTTTTTTTTTTTTTGGGGGGGGGGGGGGATTGAATAATTCAGATCTCTGAATTGATTAACAATCTGCGTGTGTGCATTGCTTTTTCATCTTGTTGCTACGTACATACATTATATAATCCTTTCGTATTTCATGTCTGTCGCCTACACCTTAAAAGAGAAAGTGGCGTTACGGTTAGCGTTTCAGGTTATAACAGCTATTGAAGACCGCCACATAAAAGAAAAACACATGTGCAGGCTGGAAAAGCTGTCTTACTTCGTGCTGGTAATGCTGCGTTAACTTGTGCAGTAATTGCTTCGATTGAAGCGAAGAATAGTGGAATTTAATAGTCGTAATTCGTTTGTGTTAAGCGCAACAAAATGAAACAAGAAATGAATCAATAGAAAGCACAGTGAAAATAATTTGTTACGTTAAGTAGAAACGCATAAATAAAAAAGTAATTGAAAAATGAAAATTCACGAGAAAAGAAATTGCCTTAGATGGAAGCCCTATCTTCTGTTTACACATCATGTTTTGTTGTGGGAACACCATTTTCTATATCAATCTTTTACTGAATGCACAAATTTGGTTGAACGGTAACAATTACCGGTGCTTATACTGATCAAGTTGAATGAGCTTGTAACACTTCACAACTCAATGGAGGCAGAAGCTTTATGTTTCCATTCACCAATGTTTGCCGTAGTAAAGGTTGTTGGCACCAAAGGCAAAATAAGCCACAAACCCTATTCTTTTTCTCAGGAACTACTTTTACGATCAGACTAAATTAGGATTCCTTTTTCTTAGGAAAGAAGTAGACCTATATTTTCTATCTGTTGTGTTATTCGTCTAAGCCGCCTCGGAGGAAACTACGGGAAAGGAAACTGAGGATTCAGGATAACACTTGCGTGGGTTTGTAAATGCAAGATAGATAAAACAGCATTGAGAAAGAAAAAGGAGGGAGACAAATCACTACGAAATAATAGTCCTGTGCTCATCGGCCGAATGCTTTCCTACATAGTATCTGTTTCAGAACGAAGAGGTTGCCTTCGTGCATCTTAATTAGTTTTTATACTGGTTGCTATAAGAGTAAGCCCACCCGCTCAGCAAATCATTGTTTCCTTTTCGTAAGCTATGGAGTTCATACTGACACTGCAAGGAGAAAGTAAGTTTGAGCGGAAGCAGAAGAGAAAGACTGTGACACTTAGTTTTGCTGAACGTGTACTATAGTCAAATACCCCGTGTGCTGGCGAAAGAGAACAGCGCACAACGACTACAAGCGCGAAAGCCTACGTACAAGAGAGGATAGTTTCAGTAACCCTCCTACCTTTTAGATAGTCGGGTTAGGTTGGCTGGGCTTTGATGCACACGCCTGGGGTAGCCCAAAAGAAACTTTGGACGTCGAGTTCGTCGTATCACCGAATGTCTCTCTTGGGCATTTCTCGGAGTTACTAGATACACGAAAGCTACACAACATGGTCGCAACAGG
Organism: Rhipicephalus sanguineus; assembly: GCF_013339695.2. Taxonomy (NCBI): domain Eukaryota; kingdom Metazoa; phylum Arthropoda; class Arachnida; order Ixodida; family Ixodidae; genus Rhipicephalus; species Rhipicephalus sanguineus. The sequence continues at coordinate 51,753,964 of NC_051180.1, read as the reverse complement.
ACCGATAACGCAGTTGCAGGAGGGGGTTGACATGCACTACCGCAGTGTTTCTCAGCCACAAATTTTCGGGGACCTTTGTGGACCAGTGGAATAGATGAGGGACCCGTTACAGTGAGAGAAAGAAAGGTTGGGGGGTCACAACACAGCATGCAACGTGAAGTACGTGGCTTTTATTTAAACGAGTCTCCGCGGGACACCCAGGGTTCCGCGGAACTACATTTGAGAAGCACTGCACTACTACGCGACACCACCAAAGTTGTTTACAGGGAAAATCCTTGGAAAGACTTGTCAAGAAACTCAAAGACTAAGCTCTCGAACAAAGTTGTTTCGCTTATAAACAACAATACAAAAGGAAACGTTGCAAAAGTGCATACCAGCCTTCTCACTAAGAGAGCATAAAGAAATAAAACGAAAGATGCGAGCACGCTGCATGATAATAAAAAAAGACGAAATGACATAAACAGTGAGCATAAGTAAATAAAAGCAAATAGTAAGAGAAACAGAGTGAACTACGAGAAGACAGCTCGGACGGAAGGATTCACCGGGAGTGGTCCAACACGTCCTCCCAAAACTGCGAAGCTTCATCGAAGCGCGAGTCTTTTACTTTCACGTGATTATCCGGGACCTCACGTATTCCATTCCGGAAGGATATACACAAGAACGCTTCCAAGCGGGAGGTTCGGGCATCCACTGCCCAAGCGTCTATTGGCCTCTCCTTTGTGCACCGCCTGAGAAGCACTCGCCATCTTTGCCTTTCCATAAGGAAGAGAAGCCACTGAGAACTTCCTATCCTTCTTTATCTCGCGTTTTGTTATAGTGTATTGTTTGTTTCCTTGCCTGTTTTCTGTTTCTTACCTCTCGCGTGGACACGAGGCTAGTGAAGTTCGGTGTCCCTGGGCCTCTCGCGTGCGGTAAGAACAGCGAAAGAAGCGGTAAACGGGTCGCCAGCCGTTTGACCAAGCGTCGCGCACCGTCCTATATATACTGGACCCGCGGATCGCACCCGGGATCCTTTCTTCGTTCACATTTCCAGCCCGGGACGTCGCGCGCGCACTAGCGAATCTCCTCGCTTGGCACAAGCGACGCAAAGGAAGGGATGGTGGATCCGAGTGCAATCGAATTTTACGTGGCCGGCTCGCGAAATTCCCTCGGGGAAAGTTGGCGACGCCAGGGCAACAGAAAATATGACCCTTTCCTTCTTTCTTTTCCTTGTTACTTTTGTTCGTTTGCGTGTTTTGTTTTGCTTTCTATGCAGCCTGGTATATTGATTTCTAGTTCTTGCTTCTTCAGCCGTCGACATCGGACTGTTGCGCCATCACCGCCTCCTACAACCCCCGGCCGCTTTAAGTAAATCGAGTTGGGGTGAACGTGATCGTTTACGTCACTTGAGTTGTGGTGATTGCACTCGCCTCTATTATACAAGCAGAGCGACGCTTCAATTTTGGAGCTTGCTTAAACCTATGGGCATACCCAGGCCTTAAAATAAAACGAGTCTGTTGCTGGCGCACAGAAGCTTCGTAATAGTGGATTTCATTCTCTTTCACTTTGTGTGACGAGCCTAAACTTGTGATAACTTTTTTTTTTTTGCAATGAGGCCATGGAAACCATGCTGTACCCATAAATACTGGTGACACCACTGCAAGTGCCACACAGGCGCATTTTTACTCCTACTACGAAATTCGGTGCATCCTGATCAATAAGTGAACACGCTGTTCCATCTCTATCGCAAAAAGTTTATAACTACAGAGTGGTGATAAGATTGTGAGCCGATGCGTCTGATGGTTTCGAGTGCGCTACTTTTCTCCTGTAGCTTCAGCTTTATATAGGCCTGCTTCTTGAAATAACGCCTGGTTGAACATGCAAAATTTAATAGAGAGAGAGGGAAAGACAAAGCAGAGACGCAGACCTGAGCTATATGTTTTTCTGGCCTCCTACTACACGCATTGGGGATGGGATGGCGAAGAAAAGGGGTGATGATGATCACAAGATGAGCATGGTCGTGTATGCAGGTCCATCACGTTGTGGCGACATTAAAGCAGGTCGTATAGTCCAGTGGCTTGAACGAATGCTGTATAGCCCCTCCTGTAACCGCTGATTGCGTCAGGCCAAGTAACTAGCACAAGCTCATGTGATAATAGTCTTTCATAAACGCGTGCGATGGAAGAAGTCACCCTTCGTCGTTCTCGCGCGGACGCTATAGACAGGCGAGAAATAAGTGTTCAAGGGATTCTGGCACTCCAAAGTGGTCGCAATTGGGACTAGTGTCACAGTGGCCTGTGATTGCGCCTCGTAGTTCCGACACCAAGGCAAATACGGCGGATCATGCTTGTTATCTTTCGCTTCAGTTTATGAGGTACACAGAGCGTCCAAAAATCAATAGGCGCACTCCATTCGGCGCTCCATTAGGCGCACTCCAGAGCGAAAGCGATTGAATAAAAGTTGTTAGTGCGCAAGGTCCTTGTCCGTTTCGTGTTGTCGTGTATTTCATCTCAGTTCACCTATGCAGCGCATCGTTTCACTTCGCAACTCCACTCGGACTGAACTACATTGTCCAGCCAGTTTTAGGCGTTCTTCTTGTAAAGCGTGCTTTACAGTTAAGCTTTCTGGTGCACAGAGGCAGCCAACACAAAAGTCGTAGCAAGAGCAATGGCGGTGGAACAAAATGCAGTTATCCTTGGTTTAAACCACAAATCGCTGTTTTCTGGTGATCGTCAATTTTTTTTTTTGCATTTCCTTTTTCTCCCGTCATTGCAGCTGAGCTCCAATAGACATGTTTAGGCAATGGTAATACACACTCCATTTCACCTAATACGAGCCATTTAGGCAGCCATACTCGTCTATTTCTGCCGCCACACCTATCCTAGGATACACACAGCAGTGTTGTTGAATATGACGGGACTGTTTGAACTGTAAAACAAACAATTTTTACTGACGCATGCAGGAAGGAGAAACATATGACATTAAAACATAACACAACTGACAAATTTATTTTCTTCAATTCATTCGGAACTCCACACAGCGCACGCGCATTTATTTAGGCTTTACTGCGTGGTCTATATATAAACGCCATGGAGTTTGTCCGTTTATATTTAGGATGTCGTACATTTGGGACGCAATACATGAGGATTTATTTTTAGTTTACATGACGTGGTCAGCAAATACGTCAGGGCACCTCTTTCCACTTGAATCACAAGCGAGAAACGTTGTTCAGAGGCTGTCAGCTCCTCTTCACTTAATTCTCTGAAACTCAGATACGAGAAAAATATATCTGCTGTGCCGTGGCAGCGCCATATTACTTTTCTTGATAGTCATCAGATTTGGCCCGGCAAAATTAGTAGCATGGCTGCACGTCGAGTGCTCACTATGGTGGTTAACAAGCATGTATTTCGATCCTACTCTGCGTTGTGTTGAGGAAGATCAGGGATAACGAAGAAGGGTTTTTTTGATGTTCCGGTTTTACTAAGGTAACGTTATCTGATGTGTTATCTTGAGACTTATGCGTTATATGTTCCACCTACTCACATGGATTAGTCGGCACTGCACTTGTGGGTGGACGTCCTATATTACATTGAATAAGAGAAAGCAAACAGCGATGTACCGGCCTTCTAAACGAAGCGTGCGGAGGCGTGCTATATTTTCTATAGTTAGATTGAAAATAAGCTCTTTGCGGTGAAAGCGGATCTCCGTAAACTTTGACGCTAGGTCCAGGAACTGTTGTCATGAAGCAGTGTGTATAGCACAAATTTTATTAAAGCTTCGCTTTTGAGACGCAGGCAACGTAAAAGTACGGCGCTTCAATAGTATCACTTGTGTTGAGGAAGATCAGTGATAACGAAGAAGAGTTTTTTGATGTTCTGGTTTTACTACGGTAACGTTATCTGAAGTGTTATCTTGAGACTTATGCGTTGTATGTTCCACCTACTCACATGGATTAGTCGGCGCTGCACTTGTGGGTGGACGTCCTATATTACATTGAATCAGAGAAAGCAAACAGCGATGTACCGGCCTTCTAAACGAAGCGTGCGGAGGCGTGCTACATTATCTATAGTTAGATTCAAAATAAGCTATTTGCGGTGAAAGTGGATCTCCGTAAACTTTGTCGCTAGGTCCAGGAACTGTTGTCACGAAGCAGCGTGTACAGTGAAACCTCGGTGATGCGAATCTCATGAGACCATCAAAAATATTCGTATCATCCGAAATTCGTATCAGCAGAAAGCATGGAAAATTAGCATGCGACAAAAGAAAGCTGGCGTACATTTTCATTGATTGTTCTTCAGGGCCGCAGCAACGTCCGCAAGAATCCAGAATGATTTTCAGTTAAGTTTTTAGATGTCGGCAATCAAACAAGCACTCGTAAATATATGGACCGTACGCGCGTATTTATTTATTGAACCAGGTGCGTTGTGACGCGCGACAGCAGTAGCCCCTTTAAAATTTTATGTTTTTTTTTGCATGACGCCGGAGTACTGCAGCAAAAGTAACGAAAGAAGCGCTTTGACGCGACGGATCAAGGCCACAAAATTACAGAACCACGTTCTTGTGTTATGATTTTGTTATCGCGGAGGTGTTAGGAATGCTTTGGGGATATTTACAGCCGTGCCCGCACAGGTGCGACCTCAACGGTCGCGCATGTTGACATTGTGAGGCGTGACTCCTTCGCGAAGACCGTCCTGGTCTTCTTTCGGTCCTCGTCCGCCTTTCATAGGATGTCTGATGCACGAGCCATGCACGTGTAAACACAGTACAATGACAGGACCCCGCATCGACGCGTTAGAAAAAGAAGCATGGCGCTAATATCCTCTGTAATCTAAACGCGAAGGCAGATGGAGGCACTTAAGAGCTTCAAAGATTCGCGCACACAATCTCTGAGGCCGTGACGCGTCTCTGAAGGTTTATTCTGACCGTAAGAAATGTGTTTTTCTGGCACCGTAATTCTGACAATTTGGCGGTGCGGCACGCATGCCCACGCTTGCGTTCCCGCGTTCGCACGTGCTTGGCGCTTCTTCCAGGATAGCACGGACAGCACCTCTTCGTACCTGGGCGGTAGCGTACGTTCGTATCAAACGACACTGGGTGAAAATTGATTCGCAACAACCGTACTCCATTTCATTGCAGGCTAATGGGCCTTGGCCGGGACCAACGAAAAATTCGTATCATCCCGAAATTCGCATGAGCTGTGATCGTATCACCGAGGTTTCACTGTATAGCACAGATTTTATGAAAGCTTCGCTTTTGAGACGCAGGCAATGTAAAAGTACGGCACACAAGTAACAATCCCGTATTCCTTTCTTACTTTCATTCTCTGTTGGTGCCATTAGTTTGTGCCTTCCACACACACACGCACACAAACACACAAACACACACACACACACACAAACACGCGCGCGCGCGCACGCACACACGCACGCAAGGTCATCATTTAATTACCATTATTATTGAAAACAAGACAACGTAGGCAGGACAGGTAACAATTCCTTCATTATATTTCAAGTATTGCAGTAAGAAGGACTTTGGTAATACCATGAGACAACCCTGTTCTTCAGATATTGCAACGCGTTTTAGAGCGCGTCTTGAGAAATCAGCACCATCACCTAAATATTAGTCACGTTGAAAGGTCGCGCTTCTCACTCAAGCCTCGCGGCAAATGATACCTTGCTTTTCATCCTCGCCGCACAAGAGCATGTTTAATTCTTTTTTTAAATGCGAAGCATTTCTTAGCGAACCTCAGGCACTCTGGCCGTTTCTATCTACGTATCTATCTATCTATCTATCTATCTATCTATCTATCTAGCCGCCTACGTCTGGGCGCTCTCCAGGTCGTCTCCATAACTTGTATTATACCAAAATTGGCATACGAGGGGATCAGTGTGTGACGAACACGATCCACAGGTCATAACATGAATAACGCGAAATACCTGTCGCGTACGTCATGAAACCCTTTCTCTCAGTCACGTGTGGCACATACCCGCATACCAAAGTTCATGCTCTGCGGGTATGAGCCACAGATGATACAGAGTCTCAACCAACACAGTTACCGCTAAGACACACACATCAACACTCAAGTAAAGTGATAATAATAATAATTGTTGGGGTTTTAAGTCCCAAAACCACGAAATAGTTATGAGAGACGGCGTAGCGAAGGACTTCGGAAATTTTGACCATCTGGTATTCTTTGACGTGTACCGAGATCGCACAGTACACGGGCATCTACATTTTGCCTCCATCGAAATTCGACCGCCGCGGCCGGCATCGAACCCGCGACCTTCGGGTCAGCAGCCGAGCACCGTAACCGCTACACCACCGCGACGGATGTAAGGAAAGTGAGGAAGCTGAAGATAGAACAACAATGGAAGACGCTCAACTACCAACCACTCGTCCACGTGGTCCGCAACGTGGACAACGTGGACTACTCAAAAACCGAGGTCAATGCTTCCTCCAATAGATCTGCCGAGAGAACCAGGCCTCTCATCATTACCGGTGACTTCAACATTGATTTATCTAGATTTAACAACGTCTGGTCCTTATACTGCGTGAAAGACGGCTTGGATGTGGAAAGGGCATCAAAAGACCTCGCTGCCGCGTCTAGGACAGGAGGCATCATAGATCGTTTCATCGTAAGAGGCATCCAGGATTTCCACCAGCTGTACTATACCTCGCACTTAACTGCCGTTAAACCCTTCGTAGCCGCGATCCCGAACAGATCCGAATAACAAGTCCGGTCCAGCTGCTGGGGCTCACGGTGATGATGACCTTCTTCAAGAACTGTGAAGAACCCCTTCCACACATGCACACGGGTTCGTGCGTGCACGCGTGCGTGCATTCTCCGTCATAACGGACAAGTATAAGCATAACAACTGTAACAACTCCTACTGTGGCTGTAACGTACGTGCATGCGCCTGCGCGTGCCACTCGGCTGTGTATATATCTAGGGAAACTTTCCTGAATGAAGCTTAGTTGCGAGTAACGGCTCTCCTGCGCATCTGTGTTTCTTCTTTGTCTTGTTGGGATTCGCGCTATCCAGTATTGAAGAATAAAAGCACTACATATCAGCTTACCGCTTTTAATGTTGGTAACATCGATGTTGATGTTGGCATCGTTACGTAACAGTAAACAACTGGTTATATAATACAAATGCAACTCTTCAACATATGAGTGTGCGTATACCACATCCACATTTCTCTAGCGTCACTCCGTAACATTTTGGTCAATGTGAAAAATTACGCCACAGTCAGCATCCCGCGCGTGCTTCGCATAACATCGATTCCCACGGTACGTGGGATCTGCCGATTTCATTCTCTTTCATTCTCTGTTGGTGCCATTAGTTTGTGCCTTCCACACACACACGCACACAAACACACAAACACACACACACACACACACACAAACACGCGCGCGCGCGCACGCACACACGCACGCAAGGTCATCATTTAATTACCATTATTATTGAAAACAAGACAACGTAGGCAGGACAGGTAACAATTCCTTCATTATATTTCAAGTATTGCAGTAAGAAGGACTTTGGTAATACCATGAGACAACCCTGTTCTTCAGATATTGCAACGCGTTTTAGAGCGCGTCTTGAGAAATCAGCACCATCAACTAAATAATTAGTCACGTTGAAAGGTCGCGCTTCTCACTCAAGCCTCGCGGCAAATGATACCTTGCTTTTCATCCTCGCCGCACAAGAGCATGTTTAATTCTTTTTTTTTTAATCGTTGTCTCTGAGAGGGTTTCAAAGGCATCTTCTTGCAGAGCGTTTGGAGCCGCAATCAAACCCGCGCACCTAATTTAAGAGACCGTGCACGAACTCACGCGTGCTAATCAAAACCTTTTCTTTCTGTCGGACGCATCCCTCAGGGGATTTGAAACATTTCCTCGGGTAGCGTGGCGCGTTCCACTGTGCCTGGCTCTCGGTCTTCGGTTCGTGATAACAGATGTCTTTCTTTGCAAACGCCTTTTTTTTCTTTTTACTTTCTGACTGCTGAGTGGCTCACAATGAAAGGTTCGCAATTAAAGCTGACAGTATATTGATTAAGACGGACGGAAGAATACAGCCCGCACGAAGTTCGCTAATTAGGAGAGAAGAAGCGCACCTCCCTGTTAACGAAGCCCCCGTTATAGCAATAAATTATGGCTGCTCCTCTTTGTTTCGTATTCTCATTACGGGCTGGCACGGCAACCGTTCGCATTTGTACAAGTTGATTTATCCCATGCTCTCTGATTAACAAGCCTAATTAGGACAGCGGCGCAATGTAGTTATGACCGGGATAGCGCGGTATTGACGAGCGCATTCGCACTCATGACGTACAAAAAATTCGGCAGATCCCACGTACGCTTGGAATCGATGTTATGCGAAGCATGCGCGGGATTGTGACTGTGGCATAATTTTTCATGTCGAGTGAAACGTTACGGAATGACGCTAGAGAAATGTGGAAGTGGTATAAACATACTCATATGCTGAAGAGTCGAACATGGTTTATATAACCAGTTGTTTACACTTGCGTAACGATGCCAACAGCAACATGGGTGTTACCATCACCAGACGTGGTAAGCTGATATGTTGTGCTTATATTCTTCAATACTGCATAGCGCGAATCCGAACAGCACAAAGAAGAAACACAAATGCACAGGACAGGCGTTACTCGCAACTGAGCTTCATACAGCAAAGTTCCCCTGGATATACACACAGCCGAGTGGCACACGCAGGCGCACTGCACGTGCGGTACAGTCACAGTTGCAGTTGTTACAGTTGCGTTACAGTTGTTATGCTTATACTATCTGTTATGAGGGAATGCACGCACGTTTCACGAACCCGTGTGTATGTGTAGAAGGGGTTCTTGACAGTTTTTGAACAAGGTCATTATCACCGTGATCAGTAAGCACCAGCGGCTGGACCGGACTTGTTAATCGGATCCGTTCGTGATCGCGGCTACGAGAGGTCTAAGTGCAGTGAAGTGTGAGGTATAGCACAGCTGGAGGAAATACTGGATGCCTCTTACGATGAAATGATCTATGAGGCCACCTGTCCTGCACGTGGCAGCGAGGTCTTTTGATGCCCTGTCCACACCCAAGCCGTCTTTCACGCAGTATAAGAACCAAGCCTTGTTGGGTCCTGATAAGTCAATGTTGAAGCCACCGGTAATGATGAGAGGCCTGGTTCTCTCGGCAGATTTATTGTAGGAAGCAATGACCCCGGTTTTTGCGTAATCGACGTGGTCCACGTTGCGGATCACGTGAACGAGTGCATGGTAGTTGAGCGTCTTCAAGGGTTCTTCTGTCTTCAGCTTCCTCACTTTCCCTGGGTCAGCCACGGTGGTGTAGCGGTTACGGTACTCGGCTGCTGACCCGAAGGTCACGGGTTCGATCCCGGCCGCGGCGGTCGCATTGCGATGAATGCAAAATGCTACATGCCTGTGTACTGTGCGATCTCGGTGCACGCTAAAGAATACCAGATGGTCAAAATAAAGCGAGAACAATTAATATTATTATCACTTTCCTTGCGTGTCAATGTGTGTGTTCGCATTTACTGCGTTGGTTGAGACTTTGTATCACCTATGGCACATACCCGTATAACTTAAACTCTGGTATGCGGGTATGTGCCACACGTGACTGAGAGAAAGGGTTTCTTGACGCACGCGACAGGTATTTTGCGTTATTCATGTTATGACCAGTGAATCGCATTCACCATACACTGATCCCCTGCGATGCCAATTTTGGTATATTAGAAGTTATGGAGACGACCAGGAGAGGGCCCAGACGTAGGCGGCTAGATAGATAGATAGATAGATAGATAGATAGATAGATAGATACGTAGATAGAAACGCCCAAAGTGCCTGAGGTTCGCTAAGAAATGCTTCGCATTTAAAATGTGGTGCCTCTCTAGATCATATGGCATCCTTTATCATGTATGCAAGAAAAGAGATCTGAGTAAGCTCATGTCAAACAATGCAGTAATGAGGCTTGGGAGCGTCTCTAACTGTGCGGTGCTCGACGAGAGACCCAATCGGACGAAGCATTCGCGATAAGCATAGCGCTCGCTTGTGCTTGAATTCATTCCCAACAGCAGCTCCTTGGGCTGGCCAGATTCAAAAATAATTAGAATGGCGCGTGGCTAAAGAAGTCCCATAGCACTCTTGTCTTCTTTATCTTTTACATCAGACGAAACGGTTATGTACGTTTGAGATGGATGAGATATGACTGGACGAAACGTACTCTTGTGCTTCAAACATTGACAATAAAAGGCCTGTTGTGATTGCGTCTATTGATTGTCACATTGATTCTTCGGGTGAAAAAAAAAAGAATTGGGGGACCCTTAAGCTTTGCCTTTAAGAGTTGAACGCAATAGCGAAATCCGGCCCCTAGTGCGCACTTCAACCACTAAGTGCATACTTATTATTGTGTGTTGTTACACACACACACACACACACACACACACACACACACACACACACACACACACACACACACACACACACACACACACACACACACACACACACACACACACACACACACACACACACATGCGCGCGCGACGTATTCAGGCCAGGAAAGCGGAGGTCAGACGCCAACAACGCCATGAAGATGCCTTGCTGAAAGCCAGGAAAGCTGAAATGAAGCGTCGTCGCCGTGATATGGATCCCCAACTACGAGCGCGGGAAGCCGATCACAGACATTAACGACGCCAAAATGACGCAGAACTTCGAGCTTGAGAAGCGGAGGCCAAGCGTCAGCGTCGCCAAGACAACCCTGACATGAAAGCGACTACTTGACATGAATGTCCCGCCGGCACTCGTCGAGGAGCAAGACTGTGCAGTGTGGCCACTTCCCTGTGCTAGAACGGCGGAACCAAGTAGGCTCTGCCGTAGTCGAGACATTTTTTTCACAATGTCTCACAGATGGCAGCACATTATCTAATGCTTGCTGTTTGCTTGATGTTTTCCGCTAGATGGACATAGTTGTCCATTTTTAGGAGCTGTTCGTAAGTTTGTGTGTGTGTGTCTTTTGCGGCGATGGGTGCACTCTCCCGGCTTTTTCGAAGCATGGCGTCGCGCAAGAAACGTAGTTCGTTGGCTCGCCAATGCGCCTAAATATCGACCAATGGGCTCATTTTCGTCGTGACACCTGCCGAACAAAAGAAAGAAGAATCCCTCAAGGCTGTGCTTAGTTTGCAAGGCACACGGCAAGAAGTCCGAGAGCCGATGGGAGTGCGAAAGATGTGTAGTTGGTCTTCACATGCCTGTGTACTTGAAAGTTTTTCACACACGAAAATCGCACTGAAACATTTGATGCAGTTAAGCGTCGCCTTGCGCGATTGTGCGCTTCTGCCATGCAACACTAAATGCGATAAGGAGACTCCTTCCGCTACATGGCATTTATGTAGTGTGTTTTTCCGAAGCATTTGCAAGTAACATCGTGGCTTTGTGGTAGGACACCTGCTTGCCAACGCAAAAAAAAAATTTATTTGTTTATTTTATTTGCGTCTTTCTCGGTTTTCCGGTAACGGACCATTTTTCGCTCACAACCAACGACGCCGTCACCGACGCCGACGCCAGAATTTCTGTGAAACGAGCTCTCTAACGCTATCGCGTTAATAAGAGGTGCTAATACATCACCTTGAATCAAAGCAAGGCAAACCGATGCTACAGTCTCTCGTATACCTTGTATATCTGCTTATAGTACAACCCTGCGTTAACGTCTTAAGTGGTATTGCATCGCCAGGTACAATGCCGCATTATTATGATCATTTTGTTAGAAAACATAAATAAACATAGAAAAAAACTAAGAACAAATAGGGAAGCAGATAGCTGCCAACTGCCGCGAAAAGCATTAGCAAAACGAAAAGAATGCCCCCGTAACCACGAAACGATTATTACATAATTTTACCGTTTGTTCGCGCCTCGAGTTTTTAATTTGGGAAATACCAAGGTGATGAATTTGTTTGCGATACTCACGCTTCATTTACCGTGCCATTAACACCAGTAAATTAAGAAGAAACAAGGGCGTTTTGCTTCGTACGCGAGGTAGCCTCCACCCTCTCCCGCAAAGCAAAGCAAAACCTCATTGTGAATAGTGACAAGTAATAGAAGATGTGAGAGCCGAAATTAAAACCAAGAAACATTTGGCGCTAACGAAGGCGCGGAACGCGTGCGCGGCTTTTTACGCCTGCTTCTTTACGTGTAGCGTCCCAGTATAGCCCGGGGCGGTTCCAAGAGCATGAGGAGAAATAAGGGAGGGGTGCGGTGGTGGAAGGAGGTGAAGACGACAAACGAGACGTAGAAAGCAAAGAACAAAGTGGCAACATGTTCGGGTGGCTGTAAATAATCAGGCACCCCGGAGTAGCAGCGTCGACAGGAAGACAGTGAGGAAGAAGAAGGGTGCAAGGCGGATGGAGGTGGTGAGTGAACGACGACCGTACCCGGCGATAAAAAAGCACGCACCGAGAGAATCAGCCCAGCAAAAGAAAAGCTCGCACGCAGGAAGAAAGACTCAGATGAAGAAAACAACAAGAACCGCGTACAGCGGCTCCTTATCCTGGAGCGATGGGTACCAGGGAAAGGGGCTGGGATGAGGAGGATGGCGTGTCCTCGCAGTTCATCATTTGGGCGGTAAATGAAGGGGAAAACAAGCCGCGAGCAAGACGCGTGGTTATACGTCCACGGGCAAGTTGGTCATCTCCCTCCCCCCACCCTCCACGACGCCCTCTCCGCACCATCTTGATAGGTTCAACAAATCAAGCGTGAGAGCGTGGTCAGCCCGGCTGTCTTCGTCTCAAGACGATGTGTGGCTCTTTTGTGTTTCCTTTGTGGGTGTGCCCTTCTTGCGTTTCCTGGGCAGGGTGATTCCCCTTCGCTTCTCGTCGGATTCTCCTCGTTATTCGTCCGCCTCTAAGAAAGCGTCGCTGGAATGGCGGCTGCGGGAGTGGTGCGTAGACTCCGAGCACCTCGACGTGGTCTCCAGACGTAATCTCGGAGGACGTATATACTTGGCCAATCGAGAAAACTGGTTCACTAATGAACCAATTCATTCCGCAACACTCTAACGTCTATAGCTTCGACCACCATAACTGTCGTTAAGTTGATCAGCAGAGATTTTCTCCGCGGTGTAGTTATCAAGCTTAACGTCGAGATTTGCGTGTGCGACAGTAATGTGATCTTTAGATTGCACAAGAGCGTTCGGTCTTTTTTAGTCTTGCATGCGACTCCTCTGCGTATATTGTTGCGTCATCGAAAATCACTTCGACGTGGCTGCCGCATGCCGACGTCGAAAGGATGTATAGGTGAAATAAGTAGATAAACCTCCGACGATATGCCAGTATCCACTCCCGTCAACGTAGAAGTTGTGATGACGTTTTTGTACCGACCTTACGCGGAGGCGCATTGGCGAATAAAGATCGTAAGACCCCCCCCCCGCCCCCCCCCCCCCGCCTCTCTTTTTCTTTTTATCACGCAACTGTTGTCACCTTGACTTGTTACCATGAAATCGTCGGAGAAGAAGCCCAGGGTCAAGTTCTCTTATCACTGACTCCTGCCTGTCCCTGCGCATTCCACACGTTCGTGAGGAAATTCTCTTCGACCAGAACGGCTAGGTTTTTTTTCGGACTTGGCACGAATAGCGCGCACGCAAATGTCGGCACGTGCCCTCAAACTTTCGCAACAAAGCACATTGATCGACTTGTGAATTTTTTACAAGAAAGGAGACGCCTTGGTGGAGAAATTGCCGACCACATTTACCTGTCAAAAACTGCCTATAGGAGCGTAATCACCACCAAGACTGTCTTCACTTTCGATATATAAGCAGCGAAATGAACAATCGTCAGCCATTGAAATAGAAACAAACGGGCAAGCTAAAATAAACACATCGCTGACCGACAGCAAATAAATGATTGTTGCACTGTTCTGCACGACTTTGCACTATTAACAGTAAAGAGCACGAGAAATGTATTCGATTGCAAGAGCAACGAAACTTCTCATGCCTACACCTAAACAAAATATTGATAATACAACTCCATTAAGACATACCTTGGCGCTTGGCTCGTTCCATAAACAATCTGTTCCGTAATTACTAATCGAGCGCATACACACACCCACGCAAACAGGCAACCCGAACATGCACAGCTCTGTTCGTGTTTCGGTTTGTGTGGGTGTGTGTGTGCGTGTGCGTGCTGACGTTACGTAGGTCCATAAGATACCCTTTAAACGCCATTGTAGCAGACGTTCCTGGTAAAGCCACGATGTGCACACAACTACTGCGCTTACAAAAACACGTCGATCCACCTCGTAACTCTTGGCTGAGAGAGAGAAATGAACTTTATTTTTGACCAGGCTCTTGGTACTTGAGCCCTAAGGTGGGGGGCCTTCTCAGTCCAGGTAGCCATGGCTCGCTGCCGCCGCCCGAGCCCTGTTCACCAATCGTAGCTGGTTGTCAGCTGAAAGCCATAAAATTCAGCATAGACAACTGCTCGCTGACTGCTTCGCATGAAACCGATACCCACAAGGCGTGGGATTTGCTTTTTTTTTCTCCTTATATAAAATAGCACTCCTTTAATGACGCACCGACTAGTTAGCCTACGAAAAAGCACAGACTAGCTTGAAATCGTCGCATACATGGTACATCCAACTATTTAAGAAGCTTTCTATAGACGCTTGTTGCGAAACCTAAAATCGACCGAGTAAGGACTTTAAGGAATCGAGCCATAACGTTTATTGGCCGACTACGAGTTGTTGAAGGTGCCTTAGCAACTAGCAGTTACGAAAGTTTTCTTGCAAAAGATTCACCGCTTCATTGTTTGTCTTGACAGCGCTCCCATTACATTGAAAAGTATATACGTTGGGTACGCGTTTCAGTAGATAACAGCTCATGCAGCCCACTGTCAATATTTTTGCGTAATCGTGTATCTTGGTGTCCAAGCTTCACAGACGTAGATAAATGTAGGATTAAGCAAGAAAACCAATTTGCTCTATAATGTACGAGGCGTTCTTGCCTGCACGTATGCGCGAATCTTCTCTCGAAACTTCAGAGCATGTGTTCTATAACTCTGTCGGTGTATCTACATACACGCTGAACTCAGCAAGTGTTTATTGTGAGAGCGACATAGAAACTGCGCTCGCAACTAGTCATATGGTTGCTTCCGCTTGAAGAACCGTACAGTTCAAACGCACAAGTTAGCATACACTCGTAAGTTAACCACGTTACGAATTACTTAGTTCTTCATATGGGCAGGGTTCCGTTTGGTGTCGCAGAAGTCTGTTGTCAGACTCGGTGGTCGATGTTGCCAGACTGCCGCCAAATTTGGCAAATAAATATGCCCCTGCCGGTCTGCTTTCCCGTAAGGTTTCTGCGTCACCCGCAGAGCATTTCGAAAGTGCCTGTGCGACATCCGCCGCTTTAATGAGCAGAATGAACGAACCCCGCATGTTCCAGAAGTCGGGACGCGTTCCTTCGCTGTGTACATCGCACAATTCAGATATCAGACTCGATTGTGTCGCAGAAGTAGGGAATCCACACGCAACAACGCGTTCGAGTCCACGCGCAAGGCAAACTGAATGGCGTCGCAGAAGTCCGGACACGTGTGCGCCGTGTTGCAATATGTCGGACTCGTGTCCCTGAAGTACGGAATATCTCCGTAGCTGTGCGTGCCGTGTCGACCATGCACAACGACGCTCGCAGTTCCGATCGCATCGCTCGACGGCCGATGAACCTTTTAGCGTTACGAGGTATATCAATGTCTTTGTACCGGTGAAGCACTTGTGAGCATATCGAGGGTTTACCAGGCACATGGACTACATTGGCGCCTAAAGGGTAGCTTATGGTTCGACGTACGTAACGTCGGAACTCATGTATGCATGTAGATGACCGTTACCACGTTATTGAGGCGAAAGCATTAATAACGTGCATCATCAAACACTAAAATTGACCGTCGGCGCCCCGCGTCGGCGGCATCGACACAAGTGGTGTAAAAATATGACAGCGTCACTTTGCACTGCCTCCGTTGTCGGGGAGTTGATCACGGAGGCAGAGCAAAACCAGAGAAGGTGCAGAAAGCTTGCGGTGCCTCCTATCCTGAAGGCAAGATCGGAGGCATCGGAACCCTGCTTTCATATGTATACGAGCTGCATACAATTGTTTTTATTACATCGATCTTGTAGACAACGTGTAATCTCACTACAGAGTGACAATTTGGGAATTGGGCTGTTATCTTTGTGCATCCCACGTCACATGATTATTTTTATGATGCCTTCACGTTCATACACCACACCTCTCAGAACTTACGCCAAAACTGAAACAGTAGCTGAGGAGAAATCACACGGTGACACGCCAGCGTGGCGAAGTAGAGAGGATGAAGACAATCTTCGATCGTGGCTTCCGCGATCGGGTCCGGCAGAACGGCGCGTTGCGAGAGCTGATCGTGGATGCATGGTTCGATGTTTGCCGGTGCAAGAATAACCAAGAAAAGTGTACGTTCAATTACGGCGTAATAGTTAGAGCATTGCTATATCACTCTAGAACTCCCCTAATAATCTTTTATTTTACGTGTTCAAGCTATTTCACAAGACAGCAAAAGCAGCAGAACGTTCGTTAAATTTAAGAGGGCTAACAAAAAAGAAATTCCCGGTTAAAACTATATCAGTGAGTGAAACTCTCACGTAGACTCACACGTACCTTATACTAACTGCGGCAAATCGATAGATATTACCTCGCTCCGCCCGCACGTACTTCCACCGCATTTCATTTGTCATTGATAAGCTCGCAGCACGCTGTTTGCGCAATCAACGATGACGCAGGCAACGCAATGTCGCAACTATTCTTCGTCGTTGTTGTCAAATCTTCTTGGAATGGACATGGTGTGTCGGGAAAATACGTTTAATACTTCGCAAGAGCGGTCAATACACAGCAGCATTGCTCTAGGCGTTTCTCTGTGGTTATAAAATTAGTAGAAGAGCAGACAAGAATAAAAACAATACACTGAGAAGCTGGAAAACGTGGGCAATGGGGGCACGCCCGGTCGCGAGCAAAACCCACGCTGTCCCACTGGTCGGACATGCCACCGCCCCCGCCATGGTCGCCACCATACAGCATCCTCCATGCGCGGGGCGGCAATCACCCGTGCGGCACGCGCCGAATGCGACGTGCCGCCGGCAGACCGCAAGAGGCGCCGGTCACGTTTCCAACGCACCTCGAGGCTATTTGTCTTGCTGAGGAGCCTCGGTTCCAAGTGAGCCCCATTGTTGCTTGCGCCGCTGTTATATCTGTTTGTCTATCTGAGACCATCTTACTTTTTGTTGTGCTTTCTGCCCGAGACTTCATTTTTTCGCCTCCCTATACACGACGCGCCGAACAGCAGTCGCTGTGGTGGGCGTTGCGACATCACTGGTCCTTCCACTGGGTGGTGCATATATACAGTCGCAGATGCGAATGGTCCGCTTGATATATGGCCAGGACAGGAAGCAACTGCCGCAGAACGTGCCTCTGTGTTTGTGACATTGAGGCTTCCCCGCCTCGCCGGTTTTGCTCCTAAGTGAATTATTGTGCGGGCCGCATTTTTATTTGAGCCTCCTCCATGTCTGTTCTGGCTGCCTCTTTTTTTATTCTTTTTTTTATGTGCTCGACTTCTGGTCGCCGCATGTTTCGGTTGCTGCGCCAGTTATTGTCCGATGCAGCAATGTAATCCTGATACTGAACTAGCGTGGTGGGAATGATCTGTCACGAGCGTTGAAAGATCTCGGTCTGCTGTCGCTTCTGTTTTCTTTTTTCTAAGCTATACGTGCGTAGCCATATTTATTGCGATGACAATTACAGCGACACTCCATGCAGCGTTCGCCGCCGGCGTCAGTGTGGTGCTTTGTACAAAATCCAAGTGCGATAACATCCTATCGGCCCTGGCGTAATAAACTGTGGATTCGATGGAACAGACGCAATAAAGCGCGCCGTCCTCGTGCGCACGTAAGCCGCTGCACTTCAGCAGGGATGTTGTCAGGGCGCAGGGCAGCAGGGGGGGGGAGGGAGGTTGCAGCTGAAGCATGCACCATCTCCTCTAGTCAGCATGACAGGAAGGACTCGATTGCCTTTACTCCACACGCAAGGATGCAGGATCATAACATGCGGCTCTTTCCTTCCATCTTGAAAATAATCTGCGACGGTTCCGAAGGCTTAGCGAGCCGACATTGCTGGTCACTTCGCGCGCGCTATGTGCGCGCACGTAATCTTGCATCCCATTTAACACAAAGTGACACCCAAGGCCATGCGTTGCCCTTCGCGCTGCTATCGCGATCTATCGCTGCTATCGCGATAAATTGCTGCAGCGATCTGTTCTTCGCCTTCTGGGCGGAATGGTTACATTTTCCTAAATCTCACCTCACCTCCCGTAAAAACGCCGGCAGCGATGTCAATATTGAACCAGTAGTGTAAGTATTTCTAGCACTATTACTGTTCGGGCTTTCAGTGTAATCTACCAGATATAAGTGAAGCGAGCGCCTTCATATATTTCACATATATAACAGTTTATTATGCGCCAATTGCATTATTAGACGAATAATTTAGTGCATGCGAAAGCATGAGCAAGCGTGAGTCATCTGTACTGTCACGTGCAGTTTCGCCCCGGATTTTTTCTGCCTAGCAGCCGAAGCCTTATCACAGAAATTCCCGTCATCGTTTTTTTCTTTTCTACGACATGCTATACGTTGCATTCAAACCAGAGCATTTTCCTGTGGAAGCTGGTGCCAATGCCATTATCGTTACTCATCGAGTCCCCTGTTCTGTATCATCCAATCTATAACAAAACGACCCATGGGGGAAGCAACACAGTCTGTTTAATCTTTCTTCATTTTACACTCTATCGCAAAACTGATTTTAAATTATGCTAATATTGTTTCATTGCTTCTCATATCTCATGGGTTGATAAGCAACAACCGTAGGACTTCTCTCTTGAGCAACTATCAGAGTAGTGATTCTGCAACCACTCCCCGGCGTTTAAGTAATACAAATAAACGAACGCTGGGCATTCATTCCTTTTAATGGATAAAAATGTTACGCAAGGATTTTCTGCTTGTCGCTAGTTTATCAGGGAGAGTAAACACGGCCAGCATATTGGTATGGCGCTCGAATCGTTCTTTATTTTCCTTCCTTTGAAGTTCTTTATAAAGGGCCCATATTATTTTGGCGCGCTCGTTAAGAGAAAATAAATTGCCCATACAGTTTATGGAGTTTATGCCGTGTAGCAAATTGCGGAATGCCAGCGTAAATATTTCTGGATGCGACAGTACTGCATAAATTCCGCGCAGCTTAATGTTACGGGAAACGCAGGGTTTAAGTGCAAGCGACAGAATACATGAATAATTAATAAGTAATGGCAGCACCAAAACGCGCAATACGAGAACGGGAAATTCGAGACGCGAAGCGAGTCTAGTTTATTAATGCAGAGTTCGGTCACGATTTCGCAATGTACGCCGTATCGGCGCAAGCACGATATTAGAATTCATTTTATTTGGAAACATGTTTAAGCAAGCAAATTTCAATCTGCTTCGCGATGACGCAGCGCTGCCGTAAAACTCGCTACTTCATTGCGTAAGACGCAGGGAGCCGTGATGGCATACGTGTTTTTCGGATGAGTTGAACAACGTAATATTCCAATTGTGGCGTAAAGGTACATAGGCAATGACTGTTGTACCGGGTTAGACTTCCTGTTTAGATATGAAGAGTCACGTTTCTTGCACAATTTGTATATCTGTCTTGAAAGTGATTGCCTGCACAACAGGCCCGACATTACATATGGCCTGGCGTCGATCGGTAACGGCAAACAGGATGGTGGTGCCGCCGCTCTGCACGAAACAATATACCGGTTATTTAGGCATAGCACGTAGTTGAGCTATTGGCTAGATAAAAAAAGGGAACTGGAAGATAAATGTTTGAAAAATGCTTCGTTTCGTTATTTTTCAGACAGAAATGTCCACACGTAGGCAACATATGACTCCAACTGTTGGCAACCTGTGAACGCAGGCAATAATTATTCGAAACATATGCTCGAGCAAAAAGCAGAAGTGCTTGCGAAGATTCTGCGCGATATGCATTTATGTAAACTCCGTTAAAAAATAAAAACATGCAAAACGCATCCGTCGTACATGAAAGCCGAGACTAAGGGATCGTATAAGGTTGGAGAACGAGAGAGAGGGGGAAAGAAAAAGAGCGTTAACGGTATCTGGGGAGTTTTCCCAGCACTACAAGCCTGACAATACTACAAGCAAGTTTTTGATAGAGAATTTGAATGGAGTCAGGGAAGTGATAGGCATGCACTGACTCAAACAGGTTCACACATTTTCGTTGAGATCAGTGTCCCGCAGGAATGTCACAAGAGCTCTGGGTGGGTGAAGTGAGAATCGTAGCTCTATAGGAGCGCAATGTAGCCACGGTCTAATATTGTACCGAGCCCTTAAAGCCTGCTACCATGTTAGCACGGCGTTTCATAGATCGTGAAATTACGTGTATTGCTACGTTACACCGGTACAACGCAGCAAGGAAAATGATGAAGAGGCCTAGCCGGCCAAAAGAGGAAACAGAGTGATGATACTACTGCGGCGTTGCAGTTCGGTCAGAACAATCTTTCCACACAGTACGTTCGTAAAGGGCTCGATCTTTGGCAAGAGATCAGCAGAAGTGGCCCATCTCTTTAAGCTCGTCCCAGCATTTTCTTTTGCCGTCTTTATGTTGCAATTTATTTGCGTCGATACAGAAACAAGAGGGTAGACTTTGGACAGGCAGTGTTCTCGAAAAAGGTGGCGCCAAGTTAATGTGTTGGAAAGTAGGCTCAAATCGACTGTGCTAACGGTCGAAGATACCAGGGAACACAACGAGTCCCCGAAAAGCAGTACAAGAGCGCTATCCAGTGCCGGCTGCGTGTACCAATAAAAAAACAGAAGAGCCAGTAAAGCACACACTCGAGACAACAAATCGTGACGCAACCAGAAAATAAGGGGCAGGAAGTTGTAGTGGCGTGACGCACCGGAAAGAAATAGGGAACAAATCGATTGTTCTTTTCTCGCCCGAAAGGGGCTTCTGCTCTGTTAGTGACTCCCCCCCCCCTCTTTTCCCGCTCCCGAAATTGATGGCTTCTTGAAAGCGTAGGCACGAAATAGAGGTGCTCATGCGTTTTCGCAGAATCGCTGGTGTGGCCTGGCGGATAAATCGCCAATGTGAATGGGGCGGCCGAAAGCGACTCAGCAGATATAGCCGGGAAGCGAAAGAAAGAATAAATAAAGTACGCGCAATGAGAAACGCTGAGCCCGCGAACAACACATCGAATGCTTTCTTATTTCGCTGGTTCCCTGCCTGTTTTTAAATTGCTACGTGTTTTGTAGCGTGGACACTGCATAGTGTGCAGAGGTCGGAGAACAACCGATGTAATTCTACAAATAAATATTTACTTCCCTCTCTCACGCTCTCTCTCTAATGCTAACAGGCTTTTCTAAACGCAATTTCGCAACCCAGCCACGGGAACGTAGAGCGTTCCCGTTTTATGAGAATAAATACGTTGATATATGCGCTGTGATATATGCACAAATAAACTTGAGGAATCTTTAATATTTATTAAGCATGAACCCTTAGCATAAAACTGTGTGGCTTAACAAGTGATGCAGGAAATTTTTCACATTTTTTTTTTAAACGCACAGATTGGTCACAACTGCTCCTGCGTTGGAAAGTGATGAGCTAAGTGAAAAGTTTCAAAAGCAACCAGACCGGTAGAAATTTTTGGGAAAACTTGACATCTTGAAAAAAGTTCATGCTAAGGATAACCATAGTGGATCGGCGAAGAAGCAATTTTTTGTTTCTTTCTTTCTTTCTTTCTTTCTTTCTTTCTTTCTTTCTTTCTTTCTTTCTTTCTTTCTTTCTTTCTTTCTTTCTTTCTTTCTTTCTTTCTTTCTTTCTTTCTTCGCCTTTCAGTCAATTTCACAAGTGTGCCATCTGTGTTTCAAAGCACTCACCCTAAATAAGCTGCTGAAATGACCTTTGAATTTCGGTCTTTTAAAACGTAACATGTTGTTATTTTCTTTGCTGTTTTCTATAGCGCTGGTAGTAAAACCTACACTTTGTCAAGCAAATATTTTTCATTCTGTCACGCCGTCGAAAGCCTGACAACTGTAACAGTGCCGCGGGAGGCCTCCGGAGAACATCTATCACTGCACCGGCAGTAAGCGCAGCGGCCGCTAACACGGAGCGCATAAACAGGCTCAAGAAGGCAAACCGCATCGATTTGGTGAGGCACTGCACATCTAAATAGGAGTGCTTTGCTTGTTCGAGCTGTACCAGACACCGATCGCACGCTGAAGGTCATTCCACGAAATCGACACCAGAGCCGGGACGGGCCGGAGCTCTCTCCAAGAGATTGTCAGCTGCGTAAACAACGCCGGTGACCTGCAGAGCGTTACCGCACCGAGTCATACATGCGGACGCAATGATGGCGCGAATGTTGCTTTGGCGGCCGTGGCGGGAAGCATCGACCGTCGTTGCAGCCTCCAGCTTCATTAGGCTAATGACTGGGGTTGAGGCCAAGGAGGCCGTCGTACGCAGAGGGCTCAAAGCATGCGAGAGACAAGATAGAAAAACATAAAGGCACCAAAAGGACATTAATCGTTGTTTTTCCGTCCTCAGCAGCAGTGGTCACCGCAGCGGAGTGGTGTTGTAAGGACAGCTCAGGCTATTCTTCCCCTTCCACCCGTACCGTCCTGTTTGCCTCAGCAACTCTAATTGCCCTACAACACGCGGTTTCGACTGGAACGTGAATATAAATAATTGATCATCGTGTAAGCGAACCAATAGAAGATTAATGCACCATTGCCACAATGTGCAGCAAACTACGGACGCAATCCGCGATCATCTTCAGGTGCTTCTCGCAATACTCTACAACAACCGCGCAGGTTCTAAGTGCTTGCAAAGAAGCCACCAATGCTGTATCACGTTAGTACAATTTTTTCTTGCCAGCAACGTGCGTTATGTGGCCACGTATTCGTGCTGGTGTGTGGTTTGGTACTCGTGCGACACAGCTTTTCAATAGGTGGCTGTAAAAACCGGCAATGTTGTTCGAAGCCTGAACGACAAACTGGAAGTACAGTAGTGAGGAGTCAGAGGAATCGCTGAATTCGTGTTTAATCAACGGTTAGCTGCGATGTACTCATCTTGCACATTAGATGTTGATTTCTGAGGCAAAGCTTCCGAGTTGTAAATTAATGCAATGGAGCAGTTGTGCGTCTAGCGCCAGCATTTTGCCCGTGAATCATCAGCCCTCCCCCTAGGCTCGTTCTCTTCTTCCCCTCCCCATTTATAGTGCTCTTTCATTCCCCTAAAAGAGGATACTAAAAGTTAGCGTCTCAGTGGTGTGCTAAAGACTAGTGTCTTGCTGGTTAGAAAGCCATACTGGCTGATCACGCAGCCAATATTGTATGGCCGATATCGCTCAGATGTCCTTAAGCAACTGTCTGGTTATACACGTCTTTACATGGTCTCAGCACTTTATATACGCTTCCGTCCCTGCTCAATGTTAAGCTAGAAGCTATAGAGAACAGAAAATCCAGAGCGAAGGTCATTTATGCGCAAAGCACCACAAGCTATATCGCATGCATCAGTTTACAATCTGCCGATCTTAGAGACATATTGATTTTTCTAACTACATTTTTCTAAGGGCCCTTAGAAAGGTAGGAAACAGTCATAGTAGGTCAATCAAAGACATGGCTAATTTTCTTTGCGTCCGAACAAACGCCCTAAGTAAACACGGACAACCCCCGTTGCCTTCATCATAAGGCAAATCGACCCTATTTCACTTTTGCCCCTACGTATGTAACCATGCTCGTATTATCTGAACGATGCCTACCAACTAAACTAACTTGATCCGGTGCTAGTTTAAAGCACAATGCCAGTGAGTGCACACCGAGTCGCGATCGCGCATATTTACGCTGCGAACCATTAGCGTCGCCTTTCAACCTCGCCACGAGCTTGAAGATGGCCGGTATGCCTGGCGTCCTCCCCCTCCCGCCTTCATTGCTTATCTTCGCTCGCAGGGCAATTTATGCGTCGCGACCACAGCTGAGCAGCGCTCTCCCTTTTCATCGACAAATTGATTTAGCGGGGCCGATAGCCCTGCCAATTCTGAATAGAATTCGGTTCGTTATTTTTAAGCTCTGCTCTCGTTTCTCGTTCCGGCGCTGCCGCCGCCCGCGGGCATCGTCCCTGTGGTCGATATTTGCCCTCCCTGCCTTAACAATAGCCAGCGCGCGTTCCTTCCGCAGAGCCGTGGCAGCGCCTCGCTTCTGTGAACTTGCACAAGTTGCCCGCGGGTTGAGCGCAGTGAAAAAAAGAACAAGAAGGGAAGAGGCAGGCCAGAAAGCGAGAAATGAAAGATAACCGAAGCGGAAGAACAGCGTTAAAGAAGCAAGAAAATAATGCCTGCCGCAGTTCCGCGTCGCGTTTATAACTAGCGGCAGCCGATGTTGGGTCAAACATGGACAATTCTGGAGTAATTTGGGCTTGCGTTACACTATGGCGGTGTTTATATTAATTTTTCGCTTTACTGCCATTCAACCAAGACTTTTTTTTTATGTCAAGAACCCTTAACAGTTATACACATCATAACCACATGTCCCCATACTGCTACGCAGACACGAGAATATATCAGCCGCCTATGCAAACAACACACGCCTGTCCACCCTGCTCTATTTCTTGAAGATGATCCACTTGTACCATTGCCTGCTGTGCTAAACATTTTAAACGAATGTGGATTTTTAAATAAGCTTTAAACGACGTCACTTCATTGTTCATTACCAACACCTTGTGCCTGGTGCAGCATAGCCTCGCTGCTTTTGCACCATGAAAAATCGAACAAAAAAAACAAACAAACAAACAAACAGACAAACAAACTAACTAACTAACTAACTAACTAACTAACTAACTAACTAACTAACTAACTAACTAACTAACTAACTAACTAACTAACTAAGTAACTAACTAACTAACTAACTAACTAACTAACTAACTAACTAACTAACTAACTATTGCGATATAAGGAATTAAGACAATTCCTTGCGTGTATATCTGTATTAGATGTGTGCTGTAAGCCCTGTGTCGTGAAGGAATTGAAGCAATGTCTTGTGGAATATGTTATGCATCCTGCGATCTTTACTGGTCATTACACGGTAGCAAAGGCCTAACCTGTGATTTTAGCGGAACCGATTCAATAAAACTAAACCACTAGGGTTGGGTGGAGATAGGTTAAGCGATTGCGAATTTTGTTTCTTTTTTTTATGAATCTGTAAAGAAATCATACGAAGTGAATGCACGCTTCTTCTATTACGTGTTTTGACACTTCCATGCATCGCTCAGTAGATACACTAGTCAAAATTAAACGAAGTGACGTTGATTGGTTGCCCGAGACTTCATTGCATATAAGGCATTGATTTTTATTTATTTTTTTACAGTTCGTGTTGTGTTTACCCTTGTAATTACGTCACAAGTGCTGGCTCCTTCAGGAATAATGTGAATTCGCGAGCTAGCATGTGCGTGTGCAGCATCTTGTCTTCGTTCACAACATGACAATGTGTGAATATAATTATTTGTGCAGCTTTAGCAAGTGTGAACAAAGCATACCAACCATAGACTCGCCGAAAAAAGATTAAAGCGAGTCTTAGTTCGGAAGGTACAGAGTTTACTGTAGCGCACTTAATAGTTGGAATTGCCAGTGTATGGACTGCAGTATTCAATTTCAAGTGCAATTCATAGGTGAACGAAAACATCGTATTTAATGCGTAATCCAACGTGTACATACGCTTGTTCAAGTAATCTCGTCGTAAGTGTTAATATTGAAACTTGAAGAAATTAAGGTGTCTTAATCTAAACAATAAAAAAAAAGCCTGAAGGTACAAGGGGCATGCTCTTTTTCACAATTCAGAGGATGTCATCGACTTTCATCACGATGCCATAGAAAGAGGCTTACCGCTCAAGAGACATTTCAGTAGAATGCAAATTACTTTAGAAGTCTTACCGTACGCACTGATGAGACCACATGATTTCAGTAACGAATATAACAAATTTTAGTAATATTTTTTTTTTGAACCAGAGCCATATCTTGCGCAATAAAAGCTTCAATATATAAACACACGAAGAACAAGAAGATGCGCACACGCATGCGTACAAGGACCGATTCTTCTTGCGACAGGTGTATACATGAAAGCTCCAGCATTTTTTTTTTTCATCTTACTTCGAATCCCTCAAACAAGGAGCCAGGAAGTGCTTACGTTCGGCACTGCATTGAAAAGGCGTGCAATGCAAAACAATACGAGCAGAGCGGAGGAGGAACGTTATAGAATAAAGAAGGTGCGCCATCGACCTCCTACAGGTTCCATAGGAAAGGTAAACAAAACAAGAACGAAAATTGAGAAAGAAAGAATATAAAGCATAAATGTTCAGCCCAGAACGTTAGATAGCAGGAACGGCAGCAGTGTACACATAGTGTCTAAACAAAAGTCCGGGACGCCGTGGGAGGAGTTAAGAAAATTGAAAAAAAAGAAAAGGCTAGCGGGATCACTACGAGTCTAGCAGGTGCGTCGAACAAAAGTCTTATGTACAAAGGGTGCTGACAAACAAACAGGGAGGCGGAACGCCTCTCCATAAATTGACTTGAACCATCTGCGCCCGCTTTGGGGAAGAAGAACTAAAAGGGAACAAGGGGAGGGTGAGCTTCTGCAGCCAGCTAGTCGAGCGACTTTAAATGTGAAGCGTTTAGGTGGTCCCTCTCCCTCTCTACCCTTTCCACGTTGCATGAGATCGATATGTACACGGATCCCGCTGCTTATGCTCCCAAGACAGAGGCGCCAAAGGAGCCGCTCCAACCTCGCTCATGGGGTAGAAGCTGGTGTACCGTTTTTTGTTGTTTCCTTTACGGTATTCTAACTCTTTTGCAGTTGCTTACTTCTATTTGTTCTGCGTTCTTACTTGGTTCTCCTTTTCGTCAAGTTTCAGCGAACAGAATCAATATTTGCTCCGCTGTCACGAACCTGGGAGGCCGATTTAGCGCTTTCCCGGGACAAGGAAAGAGCACCACGCGCTTCGAGGAAGTTCGGGATAAAAAAAAAAGGCATACGGGAGCTGTGACCGTGCGATAGCGTTCTAGCGTATCTCTAAAGCGAGTATTGAAGTGCATGTTTGTATGCTTTAGCGTAAGAGCGAGGAGAAAATCCTTGGTGACAATATTATTTTAGAGGCCGGCTTTCGAAAGAATGTTCAGGATGAATATGCAAAGAGGAGGGAAGGGGACTGATACGGTCAACGAATGCTCGCATAGAACTCTGCGCGCATGCACGCGGGAGGAACCATTTGCACGTGGAAAGTATTG
Organism: Rhipicephalus sanguineus; assembly: GCF_013339695.2. Classification (NCBI taxonomy): domain Eukaryota; kingdom Metazoa; phylum Arthropoda; class Arachnida; order Ixodida; family Ixodidae; genus Rhipicephalus; species Rhipicephalus sanguineus. The sequence continues at coordinate 51,726,594 of NC_051180.1, read as the reverse complement.
AGGCTGCTGACAAATGGCGGCTCGCAAGAATAAAGTCGCTATGCAATAAGCTTTCGGAAGTCAAGAAAAGGGCCCTATAAAAAAATAAACCAAAACATGAAATGTGTCTTATACGATAGTGCCCTATACATGTAAATGGAACATCTGCATTCTAGAACTTACATCATTTCAACGTTGCATACGACGTTGACAAAACTCGTCACTGCGTTAGCGCTCATATCTGGTACCAGTGGGACTTTCATCATTTTGCCGTAACTGTAAGTTTGCAGACGGGTGCTACTGGTCCCTCCTGTAGCTTGCAGTGAGCATGTGACTCTCACATGTATAACTCTCTTTAGAGAGGCACATCGACTATTTTTAGGAGAGTCGTGGGATGTGTGACTCTCTCTGAAAAGAGATAACTCTCTTTTGAAAAGTCGTGCGTCCCACGATTCTCCTAAAGAGAGTCAACGTGACTCTTTAAGGGAGTACTGACATGAATTTTAAATATTTTCGGATTGTTTCGCTAAAAAAAAAAACACTGGTGTCAAGAGCCCTAAAGATAGTATTGTGGTGCCTCTAAATGCATCGAATATATTTTTAATACCGCTACCTTTAAGAAAATACTTTCGGTTTGGATATCGAGGGGGCGGCTTCTCAGTGCCGTGTCACCGTAGTGTGACATCACGGGGAGACAGCAACTCGCGACGTACTAGCGGCAGATCTGCCATGTGCTCGTGGTGCACGTAAACAACGATTAGTGAATTGTCGTCCAGCGACCTTGACAGTGATTTCCGCTATTTAGGCTGTGTGCAAGACGCAGAATTCGCCAACTCAGTGGAGCTGTGTTGACTCGTCGGGATAACACCCATTGCTGTGGGGCTGGCTTGCAGATGCTAAGCGACGAAAACTTTAAAAGTGAAGTAAAATACTTCATACGTGCTGTCTGATTCCGGAGTGTGGAGAGCGGTAACACTGCATACCAAGGAAACGTAAAATGTCCCTTTTGCGATACCTCAAAATCGTGTCAGTACTCCTTTAAAAGAGAGTCATGCATGTGAGAGTCACATGTGTATAGCAAAGAAAAGTCAAACGACACATTTTTTTTTCTTAGAGTGTAAATGCAAGAAAACACCTTGGCTCTGAGAAATGCAGGAGTGTTCACCGATGCGGCTTATTAATGTCACCAGCGGTAAAACGGACAAGCAATCATCTTGTTTCTCTTTAGTCCAGCAAAATAGTTCAGCAGGACTCACGAAATAAACAAGAACGACCACGCGAAATTTATGCGGCTGGTTTCCATTGAGATTCGGAAACAAACGCCTACCAGAGAAGCCGTCGCGAGGCTCTGTTCTAAAAATTGTCGCCCAGGGAACGCCCCTATAGATCGAGGCTTTCATCGACGCACCTAACGCGACGCAAACAGCAGTACTCAAGTATTCACTGCGATGTCGCGGCGTTGTCCTCACATTACCGCGCCGTACGCCACAGAAAAAAAAAAAATAAGACGCATACCGACTCCCCTTTCCCAATCGATCACGGGCACCGCATCACACGGGGCGGGCGACTCGCGCGGTCTCTGGCGCAGACGAGAATAGCGCGCGTAAACTTGGCATCTTTATTGCCGAGGCTCTTTTCTTCTCCCTCCGAACGGTCTACGTTGTCGTGGCGTGACGAGTTCGATTATTGTAGTCGGCGCTCCGACGAAAGGTGCTCCGGGCCAACCCGGAGTAAAAAAAAAAAAAAAAAAAGGTTGGGAGAAAAAAGCGGGGCAGGCTCTGCGGTGAGAGGCGGGGGAGATGGTTCGAAGGAGGATGGGGGGCCGCATGATCGGTTGAGGCAACAAGGAGGCGCCTGTGAGAGAACAATGAAAGGAACGGCCGTAGCACTACCCGTAAAAAGCGTTGGCGCACGCCCCGTGGTGAACTTCTTATTAGCTTTCATATTTTTTTTTTGCTTGCTTCGTTTCTCACTCTCTTAGGAGGCTGTTGGGGATTGTCGTGCTCCCGGGTGATGACGGGAACGTGTTCCTCCCCGGCGTTGAAGGCGTTTGATCTACGGAGGCCCCGCAGCGGGGCTTATCGGTTTCGTTCAGGGAGGCTCGGCTCTGATAGAAAACCGGCTGCGCAAAATGTGATAGCGAGAACAAGCGAACCACGCGTGTTTATCGCGACACCTGAGCGAGGCGAGACAGACTCTTTCATTTCTTTTTGCTCGAATTTGTTACCGAACGAATTTTGCTCCTCGTTATCCTGATCGGTATGATTGAGTGGGAGCACGGAAAGATGCGGTTTCTTTCCTAGCGCAACGCTGTTACCGGTTCCCCGCGCGCCTCTCCGTTTCACACAACTTTAGCTGTAAAACGAGGAGAAGACTATTACAGGTAAGAAAGATTGGAGAATAGGCACTGTTAGGCCACGTTTCACGGAGCCTAGTTAGTAGGGCGACAGGAAGGAAGCGTTTTTTTTTTTGCGATAGAGGACATATTTTGATTCCCCTAACCTACCGAAGATGCCGACAGTTCGTAGCGGAGGGTAAACCTAGCATTTCTTTATGGCTGGCTCAAGGCAAACTCGACGAAAAGTCAAAACGAGAAGGAAGATCTATTTGTCCTCAAGTTGTACAGTATTACACTTGCCTATCAGTTTCTCCGCAATTTTATTTTTTTTAGCTACACCTTACCGCTCTCGTAATCGAGTATAGTGTACTCTAAATCGTCTCCCCGTTCTCTAAACAAACAGCCCCAAGTTGCAACCATTACGTTGCCACATAGGAAACGCAATTTATTCTTTAGTTTCGCTGTTTTAGCCAGAGACCTCTGTGTTCCACAGTGGAGCAGATAACATTCTAATGAGTCCCCCATTTTAAAAGCGCGCTTCTTTTGCTACTGTTTTTGTGCAGGAGGTCCCGATACAGACATCGACCACGGGACCTCCTTCCGTATGCTAAATATTCATAGTACAGCACCCCACTTATAAAAATAAAATTCTTATTCTGATTCTAATGGTGCTGCAATACACTGATCTGTGTTCGCAGAGAATGCGCCGTTTCTTCATTTCATTTCTCAATATATAGTTCGTTTAAATTTTAATGCATAAACGCTATGCTATCAGAATAGTAGCTCAACTATAAACACAGCTTGGCGGTAATGAAAGAATTATATAGAAAGTACAAATCGAGCTTTCAGCGTTTACTTGTAAAAATATGGACAGCACGTTCGCACAAATGAGTATTTATTTTATTTATGTGTGCATTAGAAAATAATGATCAGTTCATTTAAACCAACATGCGCTTTCGATACGGATATCGTTAGTCGTTCACCCAGTGCTTTAAAGACAAGCGCTCATGTGACTTTAAATGTGAAACGCGCTCCGCAGATAGCGAATTGTAAAGCGTTATGACCAAGTGAACTGTAAGTTTTAATGATACAAGGAAACGAGGCTCATTAAAAAAAAACATTTATCCTAGTAATGAAATCGTTAAACATTGAGTCGGTGGAAGTGGCGCTATCGATTCAAATAGGCTCGATTCTCACGTTGATTCTTGCAAAAATATGTAGCAACCTTCCCCGAAAAATGCCCCTTAGATATTCCAGCGTAGTCAATAAAACCGAATCTGGCCAGTACTTCTCGAAGACCACGTAATGCAAGAACATTGGGCCAGGCACACGTTCATGATGTCGGCGGAGAGTACACAGACAGCGCGTACACGTGTGGCTCTCTTATTTGAATGTCTAGACCCACGATACCAACAGAGTGTTCGAAACACAGGCACAGACGAAATCTCGTCATACGGAATCGGTTGCGAAAGATTCGCGATCGACAAATGAGCGGGTTGCGACGGCCAGTACAACAACAAACATTACCGAGATGCGGAGAATACACGTTCTCCTCATCGTGTACACGACAGCTCGATCAACGATTTCCAGCCTCATGATAAGGAAGGCGAATCGGGGCAAACACGAAACGAAACAACTACAGAAAAAAGAAAGTAGAAAGCGTAGCTCCGACCGGTGTCCGAAGACGGAGCCCGTGGCGAGTTCGCTCCGGAGGCATTAGCATGCGCGGGGCGCATCTAGGACCCCGTCCTCTAATGATCCGTAAAGTCGTTAGAGTCGCTATTTTGAGCCTGTGCGTACGTATGTACACGCCTCTTTTGTATCTCTTTCTACTGCTTCTTCAGAAAACTCGATGTGAACCATCACGTCGCTCGCCGTGCATCGGTCGAACGACATGGATTTTTCCTTTTCCTCTTCTTTCCTCTCGCCTCTTTTTTTTTTTTTTTGCCTTTTCTTTCTGACGTCCTCTCTATTCACGTATATGCGATCAGCCGCTCTTGCAAATGCGTGCCCGCCCTTCGTAGTGGCATATACGACTGCCCGATGGCGAGCCCCCCTCTATTTGGAATTGCAGCCACCTCCCCCCCCCCCCCCCCACACACACTCCAATTGGAAACGGAACCGTTCTCTCCGCTGGTTCTTCAACGTTCGTCCATTTCCTTAACAGCGCGCGCGGCCAGTCGCTCATCTCTTCAAAAGCGAGTCGCGAGACCCTCGTCGCGTCCTGTATTTTTTTTTTTTCGTCGAGAGCAGCGGCGTAATGTAAATGGACCGTTCCGTTACAGAAGTATCCACTGGGCAGGATTCGGGCCACCGCGCGGTATTGTAATAATACTCTGTCCCGCCTGTTTCTTTATATTTATTGCTTTTTAATTGGCGGTGCCTTACAGAATCGCGCTGTTACCGAAACTTTACTTGTGTTTTCCATATGACTCACACACGTGCAAAGGTTTAAGGACACAAAAACAGGAGCCAAGATTGTACAAATGCTTGAACACTTACATGCACAGCTCTCATTTCTTCTCTTCTTTATGCAACAACAACATCACTAATAATAATAATAATAATAATAATAATAATAATAATAATAATAATAATAATAATAATAATAATAATAATAATAATAATAATAATAATAATAATAATAATAATCAATCAATCAATCATTTATTTAACGTGCCCAGGAACAACCGTGAGGTCTTTGTGCAGGCGCACGCAAAAAAAAATATCAATAAAAATAAACAATACAATACAGACAGTCTTCAGAAATAAAAAGAGCAAAAACACGTAGACAAAGAGAAATGAACACAAAAGGGGAGGAGTAAAATAAGACAATATGAGAAATATTGAAGGGGAATAAAAAATTAGATTGCGCATATACAACTATGCGGAAAGACGGAGAAGGGAAGACTTTGTACATTGTGCCATACTATGTCAAAACAGTGCAAAGCTCAGATAAAAACAATGATTGTGGACTATGAAAAACGTCAAGATCAAGAAAATTAATATTATAAAGACTTTGTATTCTGTGAACGGTAGAGTGTTGGAAGAAGCAGGCGGGTGCACGAAACGGTCTGTTCTCTCTGGTTAACTTACGCGGAATTCGAAAATTAACACAATTGAGAAGTACAGGGCAGGATATGATACCGTGGACTAGCTTGTAGAGAAATAAGAGATCAGAACGATTTCGTCGGCAGTGAAGTGATGGCAGTGATAATGATTCAGCAGTACTTGAACGAGATCCAGAGTCATTTTTAGCAAAGCGATGGTTATATATGCTGAGGAATTTTTTCTGGACTCGTTCAATGGTGTTACCGCTGGATTGAGCAATGCCGTTCCATATCACGGACGCATACTCAAGTTGCGGAAGACATATTGCCGTGTACAATTTGTGTAGGGCCATGGGAGACCTGAATTCTCGAGATATTCTACAAACACATCCGGGAGAACGAAGGCCCCGCATAGCAGCACGCTTAACGTGAGAAGAAAAGTTTAACGCGCTGTCAACAACAACACCAAGATCACTGATTTCATAAACCTTGCATAACGGCACAGAATTGACAAAGTATTGAAATGACACGCTAGATGTTTTGCGAGTGATAGACATGAATTTTGTCTTTGAGGTATTTAGAGAAAGGTTATTGCCGTTGCACCATTCGGAAAAAGAACACAAATCTGACTGCAGCAAGCGACAGTCGTTAACTGAATGAATTTCCTTAAATATCTTGATGTCATCGGCATACAAGAGGAAAGAAGAATTACGAATGGCAAAAGAAACATCATTAACGTAAATTAAAAATAGGAGTGGGCCTAATACCGACCCTTGAGGGACCCCACTAGTCACTTTATACAAAGAAGAGGTTTGGCCATTTACGGCTACATAACAAGATCTATTGAGCAGATAGCTGTGCAAGAGATTCACAATCGACAAGTCAACGTCAAAGTTCGCAAGTTTAACCATAATCAGTGTGTGGCTGACTACGTCAAAAGCCTTGCTCAGGTCACAGTAGATTACGTCAACCTGTCCTCTCTGAGAAATAGGTGTGGAGATCTGCGTCATGAAACTAGCAAGATTTGTGGTAGTTGAGCGGCCAGCAAGAAAACCATGTTGATTTGGAATCAATGAGTTTTTCACACTAAAAGACAATATTTTGTGAAGAGCCAGTTCGAAGATCTTTGATCTGGCACATAGTAGAGAAATCGGGCGATAATTAGAAACATCTGTCTTAGAGCCCGACTTAAATACTGGGAAACACGAGCAGTTTTCCACATGCAAGGAAATGTGGAAGTGTCCATGCAGTTATTAAATATCGTAGTCAGTACTGGGACAAATATAGTACCATATGCTTTTAGTATGGCTGAGGGGATGCCATCTGGGCCACATAATAAGGATGGTTTTAAGCGCTTAATGCATTCGCTGATAAGATTTTCATCCAGCGACAAAGCACTGGATGAGCTAACTGCCTTGGGCTGTTGTCTGATATTAGTGCTGGAGTCTGAGGCCTTATAAACGGATGAGAAATGTGTGGCAAAACAGTCAGCGACGGCATGCACTTCTACCCCATTTGAGTCTAGTAGTCTGAAGGACTCTCCGCTTTTGCTAGACCGTTTACGTACATACTTCCAAAACTCAGCCGGCCTGTCAAAGGCGCTTTTTTCTAAGAATTCAATGTACGAACTATGATCCCGTTTATACAGGCGTTTAGAGAGAGTTCGAAAAAAGCTGAACTCTTCCTTCCACTCGCTGGATGGAGAACATTTAGATTTCCTGTGTGCGTGATCTTTATGCTTCAGTGCACTGATAAGTTCAGATGAGAACCAGTAGGGGTATTTACGTTGTTTAGGTGTATACTGGGGAATAAAATTAAGCATGCTGCTCAGTACAAGCTCCGTAAACCGATCAACCTGGTCATCAACATTAGGTTTGTCAGTAACCTGTGACCACTCAACGGTGGACAAGTGATGATAGAGGCCCATGTAATCACCTCGCTTGAACGCAAATCTTGGAGATTTGTTTACGTAACTGCTGTAGCTCGTTGTTTCGGCTGATGCAGATAATCTTACGTTAAGTGGTGGGTGGAATTTGTCCGGACGTACAAGAGAGATGTTGGAGCGGGAAACTTCAAGGGGTTGATCGTTTGACACACACAGGTCTAAGACGTTGCCACTGGAATTGACGACTGAATTATGTTGCACTAGGGAATTAAACGCCAGAAAGTCCAAGAGCAGGCTGCACTTTTTCTCTGTGAAATGATTGTAATGAGAAAAGGTAAGCGTGCTCCAGTCAATTCCAGGTGCATTGAAATCCCCAAGAACAATAATTATGTGCCCACTATGAGAAGATATCACAAGTTCAATAGAAGACATGACATCGTGAAACGAGGCAGGGGAAATGCTGGGCGGTAAATAGAAGCATCCAATCAACAATTTTTCACGGCGCTCAAGGTTGATTTCTAGCCAGATCGATTCTTCGTTAGTTTCTAGGTCTTTCCGTCTAACGGATTTCAGTGAATTGTCAATGGCAATCAGCACGCCACCGCCTTTCTGTTTGGTTTCACTGAAATCTCGGTCACGGCGGAAGGTGGTGTAGGTCGGGGGAAACGAGTCCGATGAGGGAATAATAATAATAATAATCAATCAATCAATCAATCAATCAATCAATCAATCAATCAATCAATCAATCAATCAATCAATCAATCAATCAATCAATCAATCATTTATTTAACGTGCCCAGGAACAACCGTGAGGTCTTTGTGCAGGCGCACGCAAAAAAAAATCAATAAATATAAACAATACAATACACAGTCTTCAGAAATAAAAAGAGCAAAAACACGTAGACAAAGAGAAATGAACACAAAAGGGGAGGAGTAAAATAAGACAATATGAGAAATATTGAAGGGAAATAAAAATTAGATTGCACATATACAACTATGCGGAAAGACGGAGAAGGGAAGACTTTGTACCTTGTGCCATACTATGTGAAAACAGTGCAAAGCTCGGATAAAAACAATGATTGTGGACTATCAAAAACTTCAAGATCAAGAAAATTAATATTATAAAGACTTTGTATTCTGTGAACGGTAGAGTGTTGGAAGAAGCAGGCGGGTACATGAAACGGTCTGTTCTCTCTGGTTAACTTACGCGGAATTCGAAAATTAACACAATTGAGAAGTACAGGGCAGGATATGATACCGTGGACTAGCTTGTGGAGAAATAAGAGATCAGAACGATTTCGTCGGCAGTGAAGTGATGGCAGTGATAATGATTCAGCAGTACTTGAACGAGATCCAGAGTCATTTTTAGCAAAGCGATGGCTATATATGCTGAGGAATTTTTTCTGGACTCGTTCAATGGTGTTACCGCTGGATTGAGCAATGCCATTCCATATCACGGACGCATACTCAAGTTGCGGAAGACATATTGCCGTGTACAATTTGTGTAGGGCCATGGGAGACCTGAATTCTCGAGATATTCTACAAACACATCCGAGAGAACGAAGGCCCCGCATAGCAGCACGCTTAACGTGAGAAGAAAAGTTTAACGCGCTGTCAACAACAACACCAAGATCACTGATTTCATAAACCTTGCATAACGGCACAGAATTGACAAAGTATTGAAATGACACGCTAGATGTTTTGCGAGTGATAGACATGAATTTTGTCTTTGAGGTATTTAGAGAAAGGTTATTGCCGTTGCACCATTATGAAAAAGAACACAAATCTGACTGCAGCAAGCGACAGTCGTTAACTGAATGAATTTCCTTAAATATCCTGATGTCATCGGCATACAAGAGAAAAGAAGAATTACGAATGGCAAAAGAAACATCATTAACGTAAATTAAAAATAGGAGTGGGCCTAATACCGACCCTTGAGGGACCCCACTACTCACTTTATACAAAGAAGAGGTTTGGCCATTTACGGCAACATAACAAGATCTATTGAGCAGATAGCTGTGCAAGAGATTCACAAACTACAAGTCAACGTCAAAGTTCGCAAGTTTAACCATAATCAGTGTGTGGCTGACGACGTCAAAAGCCTTGCTCAGGTCACAGTAGATTACGTCAACCTGTCCTCTCTGAGAAATAGGTGTGGAGATCTGCGTCATGAAACTAGCAAGATTTGTGGTAGTTGAGCGGCCAGCAAGAAAACCATGTTGATTTGGAATCAATGAGCTTTTCACACTAAAAGACAATATTTTGTGAAGAGCCAGTTCGAAGATCTTTGATGTGGCACATAGTAGAGAAATCGGGCGATAATTAGAAACATCTGTCTTAGAGCCCGACTTAAATACTGGGAAAACACGAGCAGTTTTCCACATGCTAGGAAATGTGGAAGTGTCCAGGCAGTTATTAAATATCGTAGTGAGTACTGGGACAAATATAGTACCATATGCTTTTAGTATGGCGGAGGGGATGCCATCTGGGCCACATGATAAGGATGGTTTTAAGCGCTTAATGCATTCGCTGATAAGATTTTCATCCAGCGACAAAGCACTGGATGAGCTAACTGCCTTGGGCTGTTGTCTGATATCAGTGCTGGAGTCTGAGGCCTTATAAACGGATGAGAAATGTGTGGCAAAACAGTCAGCGACGGCATGCACTTCTACCCCATTTGAGTCTAGTAATCTGAAGGACTCTCCGCTTTTGCTAGACCGTTTACGTACATACTTCCAAAACTCAGCCGGCCTGTCAGAGGCGCTTTTTTCTAAGAATTCAATGTACGAACTATGATCCCGTTTATATAGGCGTTTAGAGAGAGTTCGAAAAAAGCTGAACTCTTCCTTCCACTCGCTGGATGGAGAACATTTAGATTTCCTGTGTGCGTGATCTTTATGCTTCAGTGCACTGATAAGTTCAGATGAGAACCAGTAGGGGTATTTACGTTGTTTAGGTGTATACTGGGGAATAAAATTAAGCATGCTGCTCAGTACAAGCTCCGTAAACCGATCAACCTGGTCATCAACATTAGGTTTGTCAGTAACCTGTGACCACTCAACGGTGGACAAGTGATGATAGAGGCCCGTGTAATCACCTCGCTTGAACGCAAATCTTGGAGATTTGTTTACGTAACTGCTGTAGCTCGTTGTTTCGGCTGATGCAGATAATCTTACGTTAAGTGGTGGGTGGAATTTGTCCGGACGTACAAGAGAGATGTTGGAGCGGGAAACTTCAAGGGGTTGATCGTTTGACACACACAGGTCTAAGACGTTGCCACTGGAATTGACGACTGAATTATGTTGCACTAGGGAATTAAACGCCAGAAAGTCCAAGAGCAGGCTGCACTTTTTCTCTGTGAAATGATTGTAATGAGAAAAGGTAAGCGTGCTCCAGTCAATTCCAGGTGCATTGAAATCCCCAAGAACAATAATATGTGCCCACTATGAGAAGATATCACAAGTTCAATAGAAGACATGACATCGTGAAACGAGGCAGGGGAAATGCTGGGCGGTAAATAGAAGCATCCAATCAACAATTTTTCACGGCGCTCAAGGTTGATTTCTAGCCAGATCGATTCTTCGTTAGTTTCTAGGTCTTTCCGTCTAACGGATTTCAGTGAATTGTCAATGGCAATCAGCACGCCACCGCCTTTCTGTTGGTTTCACTGAAATCTCGGTCACGGCGGAAGGTGGTGTAGGTCGGGGGAAACGAGTCCGATGAGGGAATAATAATAATAATCAATCAATCAATCAATCAATCAATCAATCAATCAATCAATCAATCAATCAATCAATCAATCAATCAATCAATCATTTATTTAACGTGCCCAGGAACAACCGTGAGGTCTTTGTGCAGGCGCACGCAAAAAAAAATCAATAAATATAAACAATACAATACACAGTCTTCAGAAATAAAAAGAGCAAAAACACGTAGACAAAGAGAAATGAACACAAAAGGGGAGGAGTAAAATAAGACAATATGAGAAATATTGAAGGGAAATAAAAATTAGATTGCACATATACAACTATGCGGAAAGACGGAGAAGGGAAGACTTTGTACCTTGTGCCATACTATGTGAAAACAGTGCAAAGCTCGGATAAAAACAATGATTGTGGACTATCAAAAACTTCAAGATCAAGAAAATTAATATTATAAAGACTTTGTATTCTGTGAACGGTAGAGTGTTGGAAGAAGCAGGCGGGTACATGAAACGGTCTGTTCTCTCTGGTTAACTTACGCGGAATTCGAAAATTAACACAATTGAGAAGTACAGGGCAGGATATGATACCGTGGACTAGCTTGTGGAGAAATAAGAGATCAGAACGATTTCGTCGGCAGTGAAGTGATGGCAGTGATAATGATTCAGCAGTACTTGAACGAGATCCAGAGTCATTTTTTAGCAAAGCGATGGTTATATATGCTGAGGAATTTTTTCTGGACTCGTTCAATGGTGTTACCGCTGGATTGAGCAATGCCATTCCATATCACGGACGCATACTCAAGTTGCGGAAGACATATTGCCGTGTACAATTTGTGTAGGGCCATGGGAGACCTGAATTCTCGAGATATTCTACAAACACATCCGAGAGAACGAAGGCCCCGCATAGCAGCACGCTTAACGTGAGAAGAAAAGTTTAACGCGCTGTCAACAACAACACCAAGATCACTGATTTCATAAACCTTGCATAACGGCACAGAATTGACAAAGTATTGAAATGACACGCTAGATGTTTTGCGAGTGATAGACATGAATTTTGTCTTTGAGGTATTTAGAGAAAGGTTATTGCCGTTGCACCATTATGAAAAAGAACACAAATCTGACTGCAGCAAGCGACAGTCGTTAACTGAATGAATTTCCTTAAATATCCTGATGTCATCGGCATACAAGAGAAAAGAAGAATTACGAATGGCAAAAGAAACATCATTAACGTAAATTAAAAATAGGAGTGGGCCTAATACCGACCCTTGAGGGACCCCACTACTCACTTTATACAAAGAAGAGGTTTGGCCATTTACGGCAACATAACAAGATCTATTGAGCAGATAGCTGTGCAAGAGATTCACAAACTACAAGTCAACGTCAAAGTTCGCAAGTTTAACCATAATCAGTGTGTGGCTGGACGACGTCAAAAGCCTTGCTCAGGTCACAGTAGATTACGTCAACCTGTCCTCTCTGAGAAATAGGTGTGGAGATCTGCGTCATGAAACTAGCAAGATTTGTGGTAGTTGAGCGGCCAGCAAGAAAACCATGTTGATTTGGAATCAATGAGCTTTTTCACACTAAAAGACAATATTTTGTGAGAGCCAGTTCGAAGATCTTTGATGTGGCACATAGTAGAGAAATCGGGCGATAATTAGAAACATCTGTCTTAGAGCCCGACTTAAATACTGGGAAAACACGAGCAGTTTTCCACATGCTAGGAAATGTGGAAGTGTCCAGGCAGTTATTAAATATCGTAGTGAGTACTGGGACAAATATAGTACCATATGCTTTTAGTATGGCGGAGGGGATGCCATCTGGGCCACATGATAAGGATGGTTTTAAGCGCTTAATGCATTCGCTGATAAGATTTTCATCCAGCGACAAAGCACTGGATGAGCTAACTGCCTTGGGCTGTTGTCTGATATCAGTGCTGGAGTCTGAGGCCTTATAAACGGATGAGAAATGTGTGGCAAAACAGTCAGCGACGGCATGCACTTCTACCCCATTTGAGTCTAGTAATCTGAAGGACTCTCCGCTTTTGCTAGACCGTTTACGTACATACTTCCAAAACTCATCCGGCCTGTCAGAGGCGCTTTTTTCTAAGAATTCAATGTACGAACTATGATCCCGTTTATATAGGCGTTAGAGAGAGTTCGAAAAAAGCTGAACTCTTCCTTCCACTCGCTGGATGGAGAACATTTAGATTTCCTGTGTGCGTGATCTTATGCTTCAGTGCACTGATAAGTTCAGATGAGAACCAGTAGGGGTATTTACGTTGTTTAGGTGTATACTGGGGAATAAAATTAAGCATGCTGCTCAGTACAAGCTCCCGTAAACCGATCACCTGGTCATCAACATTAGGTTTGTCAGTAACCTGTGACCACTCAACGGTGGACAAGTGATGATAGAGGCCCGTGTAATCACCTCGCTTGAACGCAAATCTTGGAGATTTGTTTACGTAACTGCTGTAGCTCGTTGTTTCGGCTGATGCAGATAATCTTACGTTAAGTGGTGGGTGGAATTTGTCCGGACGTACAAGAGAGATGTTGGAGCGGGAAACTTCAAGGGGTTGATCGTTTGAACCAAAGACACAGGTTCTAAGACGTTGCCCACTGGAATTGGGACCGACTGAATTATGTTGCACTAGGGAATTAACGCCAAGAGGTCCAAGAGCAGCTGCACAATAATAATAATACAATAATAATAATAATAATAATAATAATAATAATAAATAATAATAATAATAATAATAATAATAATAATAATGAATAATAATAATAATAATATAATAATATAAAATAAGTAATATATTAATAATAATAATAATAACAGACGGCTAACATGCATTTTTACTGGTGCACTAAAGAAATATAAGGCGCTGCAAGCATACACACGCCTGCGCTGCGCATCCGCTCATTCCCCTTGAGCGTATCAAGTTGACTTGAAGATGTCAACTTTACCATCAAGGTTACCGAAACGACCAAACATGCCTATGCACACAGCTGCGAAGTGGGGAAAGAGCAAAAAAAAAGATATATTTTATACCACGATAGCCGAATAAATGGGCTAGTTAGGCATCATAAATAATTCTGCAAGTGCCCGAGAGCTTGTCTGATGTGCGCGATTAATAATAAAATTGGTCCAACCCCAAATGCAAAAAGAAAGTGCCAGGCAAAGATTTATCTAAACGACCACTCCAGTGTCCCTGCGGCGTGAGGGAAGAAATATGGTGAACATTTTGCTCGTGTAAGAAAGAAAGAAATAGGGGAATAAATATCCATAAATCATAGCAGGCATTTTAAAACGAAGGCACGATGCACGGCAAACAAATGCGGACGCGACTGTTGATTACATTCACGGCGACCAAAGCGCATTCGTCCTATATAGAACGCTTACTTTCTGAAAGCATGGTCGTTATAGACTGAGAAAAAAAAAAGCTCAAAATAATCACGTGGGTCATTTAGTGGAGCACGTGGCAAAATTACACTCCGAGTGCTTCATCCTCAGCATGTGGCTATAATACCAAAGCTGGCGTGCATTGAAAAAGGCAGAAATAAACAAAGACCCTTAATCGCGGACGTAGATGGCAGCAGTGCTGGGCAGTATCGAAGATACATGTATCTTAGATACTATCTTAGATACACTTTGGGTATCTTGTATCTGTATCGCGATACGTCTCGAAAGACGAGTATCTGTATCTGTATTTCCGATACATTCGATAATGTATCGTGTATTTTAAGATACAAGATACTTCTATCGCAACACAGCCGTGCGAAACAATAATCGCTGGCCAAACTCCGCTTCTCAAACTGGTACTGGTGCCACTAAGCGATCTGAATAAGTCTAAGGGCAGTGACGTTATTTTTACGCCAGAGTCGTCCAGTGAGGGTAGATCAGGAAGACAAGCACGCGGACGTCTACGCCCAGCCCACGTACCTTTTGTTTTCCTCGATTTATTTTCTTTTAGTTGCTCCAATGCCGCTACACTTGCTCATAGCCACTGTCCTGCGCCGCGTACTCCACTGCGTGCGGCGTCTATCGCGCAAATTCTGATGTTGTTACAGTGTCTTTATTGCAGATTCTTTTGCGTCTTGATCCGTAACGAAATGTGATGCGTGCAAGAATGGGGTTGCTTTTGCGTCGCGTGGATTTTACGTATTAGCGATTTAAAAGATCTCGAGGATATAAGTTTGACTTGCATGCAATGAATTAACTTATATGCAATAAGATTCTACCAACTTAGCACCACAGGTACTGATGCTAGATCTAATAGAGCAAGCGTTTACCTAACAGAAAATATCTTGGCGTACGGTATTTTTCACTTCCATCTGCATTTATTCAAGAGTTATGAAATAATAATTTGATTATTAACACAAGGCACAAGTGCTTTCTTAGCTGTAATTTTGCCTCACATACATTACCTAGTCTCTGCACTGTTTTTTCCGGTCTGGTCACTGCAGTATGTCTTTTGTAACGCGCTCCCAAAGAAAGATTGCTGCTTTATTCTTCTAACTGTCTGCTTTATTTCTACTACTGTTTACACATTTACACGTTGCCAAGGCGATTTTGAAAACAAATATATTATTATGTGGGCTTGCCTTGAGTATACAGTACAAAATATTGTGCTTACCGCTTAAGAAAATAGCGAAATTGAGTTTGCATTATAAAAATGGAAGAGCCAACTTAAAGATGTTAGGAAGGGGATTCGAGAAACGTTGTTTTACTGAATGCTCCGTTTTACTCATGAGCGTCCCAACGAGCTGTTTCAGGCAATTTTTCATAGGCACTGAATTTCACATTGTCTCAACCAAGCCCTTAGCCGGGGGGGCGGGGTGGCTAAGGGCTTGGTAGGGGGGGGGGGGGATTGGCCCGGGCCACTCCCCCCCCCCCGAAATTTTGGTGAAGTAGGTGGTTATACCAAAAATAAATAATGAAAATAGGTGTTTTTCTCAAATAGTCAAGGTTTTCAGCATGTGCCCCCCCCCCCGAAAAAATTTTTGGCTACGGGCCTGGTCTCAACAGGTAAGTTGACGATACTTCGTGATCATAGCTGTTAAGGGCGCCGTCTGTATCGTGTTTCTGTACTCATTCAATGTGAATGTTTGATAAACAACCACCTCTCTATTTTACTTATATTTGTTTTCCGGTTTTAGGCCTTCTTAAATATTTTTCTTATTACTAATCGCTTAGTATAGGGAGCTATAAGCGGCAATAGCGCGAATAGCGGCGGTGTCCTGCGATGCTTCGTGCAGCTACGCAATACGTCTCAGACATTTCTGTGTTGCACATGTTCCCTCGTTCAAGAAAAATTGATAAAAAATTGCACGTTAGTGAGTATACCAAAAAAGAATCCCTTACGCCAGCAGCTAAGTAGGACATGGAAATTCATCGCAGTTTTACGTCATCTACATATACACAAGGGGTCTCAAACTCAGCTTATAGCCGGCGGGCCGTAGTCGCGAAATTTAGCTCCAAAGGCCCGGGGACAGTGAAGATGGTGGGGTCGGAGAGAGTTGGAACAAAATTACGTTGCCATTTGAAAGGAGGCCTTTGACATATCTCATATATAGGCCATTTCTGAAGGGGATTTTGAGTCCGGATTCCAGAAACAACGATACGGATGTACATAACGAGTGAAATCTGGACGCGGATTGAAATATAGAGTTTTTGTTCCACGGTTATGTTTCAGCACATGGTGACCACGTGTTCCTCACGAAAGAAATGCTTGAGACCAGTCATGTCTGTGTAGCTCACTAACATACTTATTTAGAAAACAAAAACAAATGGAACGGAGACGGTCATGTGTGCCGGCCGGGCCGCTAGCGAACGGTCGCAAGCCCCGTATACACCATGCGTTCCCCGCGCCACTCCCCCCTTCCCCCCCTTCCCCCCCCTCTTCCCCAGGAAGAAAAAAAGTCGCTATTAGAGTCGTTGCTGCTGTACACCTGTCAGGATATACGGTATTGTGCAAACTGTCTTTTACGGAAAAGGTAAAAGTCCACACCGGTATTTGCGCCGTCGTGCGAAGGCTTCTTATTGACGTTATTGTGATTACATGGCAACCCACTAGCTGGTCGGCAAGCTGAGCAGCGACTCCCATCAATTACAAAAATGACAAGCATGAACCGCTTTCAGCGAAGTGTATAAAGAGTTGTCCTGTGAACAAGCTAAAACAAGCCCCAATAAGTTTTTTTGGAAGGAAACTAATGTACTTTGAGCAAGAAGGGCAAAACTTTGGAGATACTAACAGACATTTCATGCAAGTGAAACTAAATAGGTCACAGTTCAGAAATTTTCAAGGAGACATCTTTGTGTATAGGCGTTTGCTGCTACATTGTATGGATCTATAATAACAAATTTGAGAATGTATCGAAGTATCTTAAGATACAATTGCCAAGTATCGTATCGGATACAATTAGTGCGGCAGTATCTTGTATCTGTATCTCCAATACCTTTTGCCTGAGTATCTTGTATCGTATCGCGATACAATTTCAAAGTATCTTTGCCCAGCCCTGGATGGCAGAATATTATTCTGATATCGTCAGAGTTTGAATTCGCGAAGCATGCGGACATGGTTCACGGAGAACAAAACGAACACAATTTCCAAATGGAATATTGGCCTGCGGCCTTGGGAGTTCCCTGCTATATCGGAAACACGTGCCTCAGATAAGCCGCGTACGGTGTGTGTACTAACCATTAACTATGCGAACTGTATTATTGTATGCGTACCGGCACGTTCACGTACTACGCTTTAGAGCCCTTGATATAGGTAGCCATAAAGAGGGGTATATATCGCAAATCTGCATCGAATCCGATGAAACTTTTTTTATTATTATTATGGACCGATTCCTTTGCATTACACATATATACAAACACGTAAATGTTGGTTATGGGGCTTTTGACATTTCGTACATACGGGAAGCTTTGGAGTAAGGTTAAACAGGCGCACACCCTTTCTGCAAAAAGTTACAGCAGTTATGTTCACATCGTAGCATCTCACTAATGTACACGCGTTGTTCTTCGGCTTTCAATTCATTTCTGTGAAGCTTTTGTGTCGCACGGATATCAGTGACGGCGTTGTACGCGAACTACCCGGCGCCGGCGAGCGTGCCAAAATGCGCCCCTCAAAGGTGCGCCAGTCACATACGTATTTCTATGCGCCGTCTTCCGATAACTGGTGCCCTCTCGATGGTAGAGTTAGAGGCGATGAGCCCTTTCTTATATGGCAACCTGATCTTTTATCGAGGTGACTTGTCATTTCACGTTGCCCCATTTCATTGTGCCTGCGGTTATGAACGCGTGGCCGTCGTTGTTGCCTGTAGCAACTGAAGTGTTCTGCTGCTATATGCACGTCGATGAAGATCCAATTCCCGGCATGGAGAAAGGAAAACGTTAGGAGGGAGCATTGAGCAATGTGAAAGAAAGAAAGAAAGAAGGACAAAAGGAAAGAAAGAAGGAAAGAAAGAAAGAAAGAAAAGGAAAGAAAGGAAGGAAGAAAGAAAGAAAAGAAAGGAAGAAAGAGAGAAAGAAAGAAAGAAAGAAAAAAAGGAAGAAAGAGAGAAAGAAAGAAAGAAAGGGAGAAAGCAAGAAAGAAAGAAAGAGAGAAAGAAGGAAAGAAAGAAAGAAAAAAAAAGAAAAAATAAAGAAAAGGAAAGAAAGAAACGAAGAAAGAGAGAAATGAAGAAAGAAAGAATAAAAAGGAAAGAAAGAACGAAAAAGGAAAGCAAGAAAGGAAGACAGAGAGAAAGAAAGGAAGAAAAAAAGCAAAGAAAGAAAGAAACGAAGAAAGAAAGAAAGAAAGAAAGAAAGAAAGAAAGAAAGGAAGAAAGAAAGGAAGAAAGGAATAAAAAAGGAAAGAAAGGAAGAAAGAAAGGAAGAAAGAAAGAAAGAAGAAGAAGGAAAGAAAGAAAGAAAGGAAGAAAGGAAGAGAGAAAGAAAGAAAGGAAAAAGGAAAGAGAAAGAAAGGAAGAAAGAGAGAAAGAAAGAAAGAAAGAAAAGAAGAAAAAAAGGAAAGAAAGGAGGAAAGAGAGGAAGAAAAAAAGAAAGGAAGAAAGAGAGAGAGGAACAAAAAAAAAGGAAAGAAGGAAAGAAAGGAAGAAAGAGAGAAAGAAAGAAAATATGGGTGATGCTTGAGCTTTCGCCTTCAAGAGTAGAACGCGACAGCGTAATCGGGCCCCGTGCGCAGCGCCTACACAATTGGTAGCCTTGATTCGGTTCTTGGTGGACACCTCAGGCGTGCCTCAAGGAAAAGAACGTCTGTGCGCGTGTAAATTGGCCGTTACAAACTATCCTACAATGCCTACTGCAAGTAGAGTTGGGAAGCGCTCACTACACCATAATTATTCCTTTTGCCAAATGGCAAAATACGCACTACGCGTCCGTAAAGGAACACGTGCACCCGCACATCTGCCGACTTGTTGATGCTGTTGCCGAAGATTAATTATGCCTGAGCATTTTGTCATGGGTAAGCCTTTAAACCATCCACTCGTTGCGCAAATTATATGTTTTCATACTTGGTGAAATTCTACGTTTCTGCCACGCAATATTAGACGCATTAAGGGGACTCGTCCCACTGCGTCACATTCGTATATAGGTTTTTTATTGCGATAGCGATTATATGGACAGTCTCGGCTGAATTTTGCCGTCGCCGCCGTCATGCACCGTATATGTATAATTATGTATGCATATATATATATATATATATATATATATATATATAAAAGCCCCAAAAAAAATAATTCGGAAAAATGCTTCCGAAGCGCGGATTCGAACCAGGGACCTCTTGCTCCGCAGAGAGTGGCGCTAACCACTACGCCACGAAACGCAAATCCTCCTCGTAGCTCACGGCGAGCGTTATATACACACCCTTTACCGCTGGACGGACTCAGAGACGGCAGGCGCTTATAAGCGTTTCTTCATTACCAGCGAGATAGCGCTAGAGCGCGACGGGCGCATTTAAAGTCGTCGGCGAGCTCGCTTGTTTCTTCTTATATTTGCGCAGGCAGAACCTTGCCCTTCCGCTGTCTGCTCGCGCGGTTTTCTCGTGGTGAGGGGAAGGGGGATGTTTCACTCTTTCACCGTGATGTCCGCGCTCATGTTACGGTGCGTACGAAAGTCACTCGAGCTCAAGGGACGCCGCTAAACGAACAAACAGAAGATGAGCGCGAACTATCAAGTGTCACAGCTCGACACTTGAAGCCCGCTATAGTTTCCTTCGCTGCTTCGGCCGCCTTTGCGACAGGAGCGCTGTTCAAACTGAGAGTATCCATTTGCGAGCCTCACTTCGTATAGCATTAGTTTCTTGCTGTCGCATTCATTGCTTCGCCCTTGCTGCGAAACTGTGACTTTTTTTTTGTTTTTCCGAAACTGGTTCAACCACTGGCGTAGCTATGTGGTAGAACACCTGCTGGCCTCACAGAAGGCCTGGGTTTGAATCTCGAACTGGAGATTTTTTTATATGATTGATTTGCGTCTAACTCGATTTTGCGCTCACGCACAACACTGATCTCTCACTCACATACAACGACATCGACGCCGACACCAGAATTTCTGCGAAGCGAACTCTTTAAAGGGACACTAAAGTCAAATATTATGTCGAGTTTATTGTCGAAATAGCGTTCCAGAAACCTCGTATTGCCTGTTTTGTACCACGGAAATGCTTATTTTGAGAGAAAATCACGTTTTAGCGGCCCGCACAGCGTTAGCGGACTTCAAATCACCCGCCTCGACGGGCCTTGTGACGTAGCGGTTGTCGTGCCCAACGTTGCCCGCATTTACTGCCCGGCCGCCGACGCTACGGTTTCTTGCGCAACAGCAGTCATCGACCTTTTCAAGGCACACACACGGGCCACTCCAAAACTGTATAGTTCACTGTAACGGAGCTTAGCTTGGCCAGTAGCAGCAGTAGAGTATCAACAGTGCGTAAATAGCGAGAGCCAAGCACACGCAGGAGTACGCGATACCGAAACTACCACCGAGACGCGCAGCTCTGCGAAAACGGAACTTTAGAACCACTTGCGCCGTTCCCCATGGTAATGACAAGAGGTACTTTTTTCGATGTATCAAACAGAAACGAACACGCAGCATTTTATTACGTCTTGTGATGCACGGAAGGTTATTTTTTTTAAGCAACTAGTTTGATTACTAGTAGTTAATTGTACACGGTATTCTTGACGCCATCGGAATTATTTCCAAAATGTCCCACTCGCGGCGCACATGATGTCCTACATTTACCGGAATTCCTCGACTACTAGAGCACTACTGTTGATACTATTTATGTTTCAGACGTTCTCACACATTGACCTTTCACTCTGACATAAAGTGCTATTTGCTTTTAGTGTCCCTTTAACGCTACCGCGTCAAAAGTAGTACGTTACACACGCAGACGAATTTTTAAAGATACAATTATGAGAAAGAGTAATAAAGTTTTGAAAATTAAACATTTAGGGTTTGGAGTGTAAATGTCCCACTTGCGCGTAACCAAAGTGATGATGAACACCTAGAATAACCTAAACCTCTTGTTTATACGTCAGCCGCCTTATGCATTATTTTGTGCGCTGTTTTTGTAGCGTTAGCTACACTTGCCTAGCCGCAGCCGCTTTCGCGTGGTTCCTCATGAGCCGTGCTGCGCATGCGCGAGGATCAAATCAGTGCGGAGCCGGCATCTCACGCGCTCTCCGCCACCGCCGCGCGCGGCTCGCCGCTGCTGGTGGCGGAGAGCGGGAGGAGTGGCGTCGTAGCCGGGCAGACAGACTGGCGCCGGCGTGCGCGACTCGCCGCTGCTGCTCTGCGCATTCGAGAACGGTGACGTTGTAGCCATGGCGCGCGTAGCTATTCGCCTTCGCTGTGCAGTCGCCGTCTGACAATGCGCTATTGCCGCTTGATAGCGCCTCTGACTGGCGTTTGCAAGTGGGTAACGCCATGGAGAAGGAGAGCGCAAATGCTGCTCAACGGCGCAGAAGAGCCGAGAAGCTTATGTCATCGGATCCCGAAGTAGTTCCCTGGCAATTAGCGGTTCAGCGTACGAACAATGAAGAAGGAACCTGACGTTGAGCAAAAATAAATATGCATGTGCCACATAATACGTATACCGTGTGGGTGTCATTGGAGCAGCAGTAAGCATGACAATCAAGCGAATCCTAGACAATCTGGAAAGCTCAGAATAATCAGCTGAACCTTTGGCTAACGCTACGTATATCCTGGCATAGCCGAGCTAAGCCACTGCAAATATTTTTCTCTGTTAACCGATAATTTAATCTGATGATCGCCAACCCTGACCAATCCTGCTTCGGCCACTGAGCCATTCTTTTCATTAAAATTCGTTAGGTCGCCCAAGCTTGCAAATAAACAAAAGAGAAAGATAGAACATATAGAAATGCACTCAGCAAAAATGGCAGGCCGCAGACTCAGCGTCACCTCGAAAGCGTGCCAGAAACACGAGAAGAAAACGCTGTCTTCTTTGAAATACAGCGAGCAAGAACAAAAGAAATAAACACACGCACACAAAAATGAAAGCAAGAAATGAGCAGAAATTCCGCCACCACCACAGCCACGCGGCAGCGCATTCTTTGCAGGAAGGAAAAGAGCCATTGTTTGCCAAGAATTACGCGGGAAGACATCCATCTTCTTCGCCGTGTGGGCGAATCGCATAAGGGACGCCGATCTGACTTGGCTTTCAACGCAAACCAGACCGCGGCTAGGCTCCCGGGAACGCAAGGGCGCCTCGTATACGCCAGCACGCCGCCTTTGGTCAGCGCTGGCATTTCCATCTCAATCAATGAGAACGCGCCCGAGCTGGTGGCGTGGAAAAAAAAAAAAAAAAAGTGGGAAAGATGCGAAGGATGGGAATGGGGAGAGGAGGAAACGGGCATTGCGGGGATGTCGAGAACTGTGTGCGGAGTGAACCGACAGATGTGCAGGGCCTACGGAACGTTAGTCTAGCCGCTATAGCGTTAGGAAAAGAAAGCAATACTAGACAAATCAGAGGCAGCAGCGTCGAGGAGGAACTATTTGATCGTATGGAGAGACGCGCGTTGTTACAAAAGAGTGGGAACACTCGTACAGAAAGGTGAATTACAGGCTTAGACCGTTTTGGTTTTGTAGAAGAGGGGTGCACCTGGGATACACCAAATGAAGTAATTTAACTCAATGTGTACAGAAAGTACACATCGTAACTTCATGCGCTTGCTCATCTGAACAGTTTATATAGTTGGAGTAGGTTTGTTAAACTGTTTAAATTCATATTTAGAATTTCTTTCCGACTGCTTGTTTCTTTCTCCGTCAGAAGTGTTCTTTACATCGAAATAAAAGCACAAGTCTAAAATATTGCAAGCCACGTCAATTATTTCTTTTTTCTGGGGGGTAGTTGTAGTTTTGGAAGTGTGTGAGCACAAGTATTTAACCTGGCAGACATAGACGGTACATTTTCTTCGTTAGACCTTCATAATGCATTGATGTCAGGGGTGTGTCTCCAGGGATAGCGATGCGTACTTTGCAAGTTTCACAGAAAATTAAAGCAATTTCAAAGAAGAGAAAGCTATCTTGTTTTCTTACTTGGTAGTGTTTTAAATGGTCACTAACTATACTTGTGGCGAGCAAGAATTTCGCTCTTGTAAGTTGTACGCGAACGCTTGTGTACCCTATGGTAGGTGTCAACATTCTTGTCGGTCTGTTATTCTAAAGAGAAATGTGAATGTTAACAAAAAACTTGCGGCACAGAAAGCAATGTCCATAAGAGACTATAAAAAAAGTAGTAATACTCTGTATGCTTGATCGGTAGACGCGCTGTCTCCATCCTGCGCATGACGTGGAGTTCTGTCTAAAGCAAGGTAGCTTTCATATCAGCTCTGTATCAGGTTTACGTCACACGCCAGCATTCTTTAAGGGCAAGAAATAAAAAGAGAAAAGCAAAAACACTAGTGAATATTAATGGCAAACGTCGCAAAGGGATTTCTGAAAGGAAAAAAAAAGAAACATATTTATTTATGCGCCGGGTCTATTCTGTGCAGATATCTTCTTTCAAGAGGAGTAGTGCGAAATTTCAAAATAAGAAACACCTTCATTTTTCTTCCTCTTCTGCCCCCCTCGCGTTCACCACGTGGCCGTTGACTCTTAATCGGCACGCGAGGAGTTATCGTACTACATAAACATTTATCGTCCTCTACTTTGGATGACGTTGGGTCTCATTCCGAACTGGCCAGCGTTGAGATATTCGCGCAGCACGCCGAGACAACACCAAAAATGTTTAAAAAAAGGTTTTCGAATACCGTCGCACCGTTGGGGGCAAATAAAATCAAACGCGTTACACGGCCCGTCCAGTTCGCTGAAGCGACGCCATAGCGTATCACTGTCCGCGCATTGCCTCGTGCGCCACGCGGGTGCATCCACTGCGGGGCTGGTTGCACGCCCGGCGTGGAGCGAGCCTTCATCCTGCATTGACCCTCCTTCTTTCTGGTCTGCCGTATAAGGAATGGGGTGGCCGGAAGCCGGGTGTGAGAGTAGGAGAGAGAGAGAGAGAGACCAGCAGTGGCCGAGTGTAGTGAGTAAGGATGAGCCTTCCCGTACTCTACATCTCATCCTCACCCACTCGCTCTCGCTCGCGGCCTCTCAACCCTGGGGCGAACCGGGGGCCTCGCACCACGGAGTGTGCCGAGGCGCCGCGAGCTACACGAGGGTCTCTGAGATTGATGCCTTCTCGGGCCATCTCGGCGGCCAGATAAACGAGCGGCCCGGGCCTCTTTTTTCTTCATCCCAAGGGCTGCCATTGCCCGAGCACTGATTTCTTTCCTGTCCTCCCCGTTTGCTTTTTTCCTTTCCTCGCTTCACCTTTCAGCTCCCCATCGTTCACTCTTCCCTCGTTTGCTGGTTTCGCGCCCCATCTCGCGTTCTTCGTTCACACCATCTTTACCAAGTTTCACTCATTCTGTTCTCTTTAATATCTCTTATTTCATTCCTCATATTATTTTCTGTTTTTTCTTCACTCCAACAACACCAGTGGCCTCCGAAAAAAAAAAAAAAACAGAATCTCTCACTAACCTTCTTTTTCGGGGGAGCTTCTTTTAAATTTCTTCAAAAACACTTTGACACTTTTTTCGCGTTGTCGAGTCGGCTTGACAAAAATGGCCTTCGTGCCCGGCGGCGATGTTGCATGACGTTGCAAAAAAGAGGGCCCATGTGTACGAGCACGGCGCAAACATGAAATGTCACGCGGATAATAGAAAATGTACAGGATTTAACAAAAAAAAAAGGGAGAGAAAATAAAGGAAGGATTTTCGCCTCGTGTTTGGTCCGCAGTTGAGGATTGCTCAATGTGTGGAAACAAAAGGACGGAGAAGTAGACTCGCCTTGTATGAACGTGGATAATATTACATCGACGTCTATGTTGTGTCAACATTGGTTTTGCCATGAGAAAAGCTCTCAAGCTAGTATTCCTATATAACTCAACCTCAACTGTTCACTCAATTTCTTGTGACAAACTGAAGCTAACCAAACATTTCTTCCAAAGGAAAAAGCGCTCGTACAATAAAGCTAAACTAATAAATTCAATCTTTCCTCCATTCTCACAAGTGCTGCAAGTCGTATGAAAAAATAATAAATAAATAAATAAATAAATAAATAAATAAATAAATAAATAAATAAATAAATAAGTCACTAATTAAATAATTCCGGGGATCAGACGCCAGAACCAAGATTTCCTTATACGGCAGCCAGTATTGGGGGACACCGAAATAATTTTGACCTCCTGCGTATCTTTGAGCTGCAGATTGAGTACACTAGTAGTGTTCCACTTCGGCCCGATAGAAATGTGGTCACCGCGGTCAACGTCAAAGCACCCCACAATTTTAGAGAATTTTTTTTTGCACCACCATAGCCACTAATTCACGGGGCTGGTTAAAAATCAATAAAACAAACAAAAGAAATAGTTACTACAGGAGCTCAATGAACACTAAGTGGAGTTCTAGGTTGATATTCAAAATTCTTCTACACTTCGCCTGTGCTGAGCTAGTTAATTAACACTCTCTTCATGCGCCTTCTCTTTCTCTCTCTGCATATTAATTATTATACTTCTGAAGATTCGCGTGGTTCGCATATAATTCCCACACGTAACGAAATCTTAGACGGTACGTTTTCCAAGTTTGTTTAACACTTGCTTAAATTAGCCCTTTTTCTTAACTGGTCCTTTGGTACGTGCTAGCTTTTTTTTTTAGAAAAATCCTACGTGAGCGTAATTGGAGTGCCTGGTCAGGAAGAAGAATGAAATTTATACGCGCGTCCTGCAGGTTTACTCGACAGAGGGCACTTTGAAGCCGCGACTTCCGTATTACTCGCGACCCTCGGCAGCATAATGCAACACTAAAACAGAAAACACTAGGAGAACTTTATCAGGCGCTGTGTCGACACTCCCTATCTTAAAAGGCAGTTCGGTTATCCGGCTCTTTGGAGAATTTCCTTCTCTCTATCCTGCACACATTTTTTTTATATTTTCCTTTCTTCTTGCAGAACGATGAAAGCTAGTGGCAGCGATAAAGGGTCCGTGAAGTATGGCCTCACCCGGTGCAGGTCATCGGTGACCCACTTTAATTTTGCCCCGGGCAATGCAGCAATATGAAGAAAAAGGAAAGAAAATTACTGGGAGTTCGGGGAGTGAGGGCACGAAGGACGTAGTCGAAGACTTGAGAAGGACACATAAAAAAAAAAAAACGTCTAGAGTGGACAAGTAGTAAAAAGTGCGATAGTTCGGCGCGAACGGAGGCCGTGTCGTTCGATTCATCACAGACACCCTACCAAGATCGCTCGTGCTTCAACGGCGCGCTATTCGTCATTGACACACCAAGCGGACGTGCCCGTTGGAACTACAACGCAGAAGAAAACAAAAATAGAGGAGGCGTTGGCGAGCGTTTAAAGGGGTGAAAGCGGCAAACAGTGACCGCGTGAAAAATGCCCCGCTTTTCCGAGAGAACCGAGTCGCAGAGCGGTGCCCGGGGACTCGAAATGAAACAGCGTCGTAAAAATGGAGAATCAAGCAGGGTGGATAAAAAGCGGAACAATGTCATTAATAAGAAGTTGGCGCGGACTTCGATAAATGATAGAACAAGGAGACCTCTCAATAAAGCGTTCAATTGTAACACAGCGCGCGCCTGCGCAGTTTTTTGTGATAAAGGTGTAAATGAAGCAAAAGTAAGCTTCAAAGATTGTTTACCTAGGCAGTGCAGGCCGCAAAGCGAAAGACCAAAATTGTTGAACAGATGCGATCAAGACCTTGCGGTAACCTTAATTTCCCAGAATTGGTCCGGAGCACTGTTGCCAAATCCGCTTATAATATAATAATAATAGCTGGAGTTTAGCGTCCCAAAACCACGATATGATTATGAGAGACACCGTAATGGAGGGCTCTGGAAATTTCGACCACCTGGGGTTCTTTAACGTGCACCTAAATCTAAGTACACGGGCCTCAAACATTTTCGCCTCCATCGAAAATGCAGCCGCCGCGGCCGGGATTCGATCCCGCGACCTTCGGGTCAGCAGTCAAGCGCCATAACCACTAGACCACCGTGGCGGGGCCCGCTTATATTGTGCGGATTTGGGCTTCTTTTTTTACCGAGTCGCTTGTAGAATTTTACAGTCGCTTGTCGCGGTTTTCCTGCAAATATAGTTATTTTACTGCTAATAACGTTCACCCATAGAGCTTGTCGATGACTTTGTATAGCTGAGTGTTGTAATCAAACATACGCTGGAGTATTCATCAAACATTCTTCATGCACTGGCGAACCCGCATTGAGAAGAGTGGATACTACCCTGCGACTATGTTAAAAAGTAAATGTCTGCTTTCTCTCATAGTTGCCCATATGTCCGCTGTACCAAATAACTACAGTTATCTTTTTTTACCTTCTCTTCGTATTTGAGCTGTTTCTTATTGTAATTAAATAATGTTTTGAAGAGTGAGAAAATTTATTAAACTTCCTCTTCTTCTGGGCTTCGCAAAAGCCGCGCCGCTGTTTTGGGCTTCTTTTGGGATGATTATTTGCTTGTTAGCTCGGCAGCACCTCGCAACTCTGGTCTGGAGATTAAGAGATACCTTTGTACTCTGCTCTGTGCAACTCTGTCAAACGCGTGCTTCTTGTTTTCTGCGCTGTTCCTTGAATTATTTACAACCAACAAGCCCAACTATCCGCACTTTTGGCTGCAACTACTTAGAAAGAACTTGAACATTCTAGCGTGTAAATCGGGAAGAGGTGAATTTTTCTAGTTTTGAACTACTTAAGGGCGTCTCTCTAAGGTTTTCTGCGTACAACTTAAAACTCCTGATGCGCACTTGATGCTCAGAATGACGGGATTGAGGTGGCGCGTGTTGGAGGCAACAAAAGTTATTAAGCTTTATGCAAAATCTATTTGGAGAGATAAATGTAACCGTTGCTATGTTGACATTAAGGCGACGTAATAGCGAACTTTCTGCCCACAGTTTCATTCTTAAAGCGCCTTCCACGTACGTAAGAACACACGCGATGCCCCCCCTCCCCTTTTTTTTCTTTCTCTTTGGAGAGAGAGAGCTCGATGTTTAACATTTAAGCTGGAGGCTACACCGATCTCAATTCCGCCTAATTCTCTTACCGACAGCCCGTCTCGGTTTCCTGACAGAAACAAAAGTACCAGAAACGTACGACGACATCTGCTCTAGAGGCACTCAGAAAGGACGAAAAACAAAAAGTAAACCACGAGGAAGCCTGTCTCTTCGCGCTCGTCAGAATACCACTTAGGCACCGCTGTCAAAAGAAAATTAACGCGCAATTAATGCCACTCTGCGTTAGAATTAACGAGAGCCCAACAATCTTCGCGTCTCGTACGCGCATACAGATGGGGAGAGCTATCTGTCCTGATCTGCTTGCCGATCTTTTTGTCTTCATCTCAGGACTTGGGCGCGATAAAGCGAGGGGTGGTGAGGGGGTTAGTTGCGACCAAGATGATCGCGGGAAATGCGCGGCTGCGAAGGACAGCGCACCTAACGTTAGGCACCGATCGCCACCTGGGAGCTATCAAACTTCGCTCAGCGACACCGCCCTTGATTTCTCTCCTCGCTTCACTGGCTCGCTGACTGGCGACGCTCTTCGCAACACTTTCTTGTCGTAAGTAACTTTGCCGCCAGATGGGGTGCGGCGTCGTGAAGGAGAAGCCGAACGCTGTCGCCGAACTGCGGTTGGTTGGAAACTGTTAAAAGTAATGGTCAGCTTCGTACTAACGCCGCCTAAAACTTTCACCGTGAAGGATATTAAACTGTGCAATAGATCAAAAAGAGAAACGCAAAAATTGCCAAGTTCTGCGCAGCTGCTGTTGTAAATGTGTTTTACATTTGGTACACAGGATGAGGAAGAGCTCCCGTATAAGCTCGTGTGTGAACTTGGAGTCATGTATAGTTCTGCTGTCGTCACCTAGCCTATGTTGTGGATGTAGCATGCTGTCCATAAGAGAAGAAGTAAAATAATTCAGATAAAAAAAAATAGAACTCGCCCTTATTTGAGGCCCTGTCGTCACCGACATTGCACAGTGTTAAACGTATTTGGTATGAAGGTGATGGAAGGAAAAATATTGGCTCCGTTTTACGTTTTAGAGGTGGATGTATGCATATTCCCGATGTCATCGCTAAGACTATTGAGTGATCGTTTCGTACTGGCCATAAAAAAAAAGAGAGAATTCAGGGTAAAAAAAAAACACAGAATACGTCCCTTGTTTGAGGCGCTGTCGTTACTGACAATCCGTATAGTGTTGCATGTACTCGGTAAGAAAGTGACGGTAAGAAAAATATCATCTATGTTTTGCGTTTTGCAGGTGGATGTATGCATCTTCCCGCTGTCATCGCTAAGCTTATTCCGTTTTCGTTTCGTACTGTCCATAAAAGAAGTAAAAGAGTTTAGGAGAATAAAAAAAAGAAACAATAAAAATTACACAGCACTTATTTGAGGCCCTGGCGTCACTGAAAATGCGCAGCATCAAAAACACATGGCAAGAAAGTGGCTGTACGAAAACATCGGCTCCATTTTGCGTTTTGTAGGTGGGCGTATGTATATTCCCACTGTCATCGCTTAGCCTATTTCATGACAGTTTTGTACTGACCATTGAAGGAGAAGTAAAATAATTGCGAAAAAAGATCACCTCATATTTCAAGCCCTGTCATTACTGACAACGCGAACTACAAAACGTTCTTCGTAAGAATATGACTGTACAAAAAGCGGACTCTCCGCCTGGCGTTTCAAGGGAAGCGCTGAAAGAAAATCGATAGAAAACGGAGCATTTTGTCTTCTCATCGCGTTTTCCGTTCAGACACTTCGTTCTCTCGTGCTGAGGCGCTTCACGGTTCAAGAACTCAGACTCGCTGAGATTTACAGCAACGGCAAAGTTCCACAAGTTACTCTATATTCCCAGCTCTGTATCGAATGTGGAATGCTGCAGCGGGGTCTCAACTCCTCAGCTGCCTGACAGGCAGCCTAACTCGTTGCGTCACTCACTTTTTTTTTTTACGCAGCCGAGGTAAAGAATGTATGGCAGTTAACGACCTGTGGCATTTAATAACGGGAACAATGACCTCATCAAGTGGGTTTGAAATGTATAAAAAAAGTACATACACACAGCGTTCCGAAAGCAACACTAAGCCAGTAAAACTGGGGCAATATAAAAATGAGCTCTGAACAACCCCTCCTCCGCACCCACACACATGCCGTGCTTACTTTTTTTACTTGTTTTTGTTTTGTTACCGGTAGCAAGTGAAAGGGCAGTGGTTGGGGAAATAGAGATTCAGAACGCGAAGCTATGGGATCACGGCTATTGTTCTGCTCTCTTTGCTTCTGTCTCGTTTCATTTCCTGCTAGGTGTTCGTGCCCCGCACCCGAGATGAGGCAGTCGCTGACAGCACCCCGCGGTATATGATGTCAATAGGTGGGGAGCGGGCGAGGGAGAGGGGTGGCACGTATAGCGAGGCAGATGTGAGGGCGTCAACGGTGGTCGGTCTACTACGACCCCTCTTGTCTTTCACACAAAGGAAGAAAGGGGATGCTGCTACAGGCCTAGCTGCGCCACATAGGGACGGGTGTTGAGACCAGTCATGAGTGGTGATCGCATGGAATTGAGACCCCCGCCAAGCGAGCGCCGATCACGTGCCATGCCCGGCGGACGCTCTGTTTCCTTCCTTTTCATCACAGTGCCCCGAAGAACAGGGACCGGCGTGTTACTTACTACGTGGTCGGGATGCAGCGTCCCCCCCCTCCCCCCTTCCTTGTCTTTGTTCTTGTTTTTATTGTTTTCTCTTGTTTCTGGCGCAGTGTTGGCCGCAAATGGCAGCCTTGATAGTGGATGTGCGCTTGGGTGGTTCGGACACGCGGGCTGCTGCTGTTACTCGTGATTAGGTCGTCTTCTGTGGCTGGTGACAATTATGACCGCTTCAGCGTGGGCTTGAGCGGTTGGACTTAGTGCCGTACCACGTACTCGCTTTCTGTCTCTCCCTCGCTCTGTGCGTGGGTTCGTGCGTGGACGCGACAGCGATTCCATGCTACACAAATAAGATTGAGAAAAAGTCTAGGCAATAACTTATACCACCCTAGTGCACTTGAAACGTTCAGCAATTGATACGCTGTGAGCAGCTTCTTACTGAAGCCGCTGGCAAACTAGAGAAAATTGTTACGCGTTCCGACGAGGCAAAATGCCATCAGTCAGAACTTTCAGGCTTTGGAGCAAAGTATAAGCATACAGGGGCTTGACTGCGTCACTATCAAGATTCTAAGCCAATGAATGTCACAGAAACGTGAAGCCTCTAGTCTGACTGTTCCCTTTTTAAACATCTTCGTTGCCGATGACAGCCGCGAAGTTATATTAACATAGGTGTCAGGATAACCAAGAAAGTTATGCTGCACTTAAGGAATTCTGAAAAGAATTCCACTTTCATTTCTTTCCACTTAATTTCCTCCTACCTTAGCACACCAATTTCGTTTCATACCGCAGTATTAGGCGAAGGCAATTAACCCTCATAATTAGCGCTCCCGAACACCGCAAATACGTTTATTCCGGCTGCAGCCATCCGTTAACAAACGCGCCATTCGCGAAGCTATTGGCGGCTGCGCCTGCAGAGACGTAGACAAAAGGACGCGCGCTCATATAATTCCCACGGACCACTCTGCGGCCTCGTAACGAGGGGTGCGAACTCGCGGCTAACTTAAGCGGGGCGCTTTCAACTAGGTCACGTATATGGCATACGGGCGCGTGTGCCGCAGTTCGCGTTCCCCAGCGGCGTTCAAAGGCATCCGTGCGAGAAACTTCATTCCATGCTCGCCGCCGAATCTTCGCGCAGAATCGCAGGCCGCTGCTTGCAACCACATTTATAGGGCGAGAGAGAGAGAGACAGAGAGTGAGAGAGAGAGAGGAATGGTAGCGGTGCAGGGGGCCCCAGCTGACGACCGTAATTGTCCCAGGCCTTCAGTACTGCCTAGTTCGCAGATTTCTTACACGCTGTTTAGGACTGCAGTGTTCAGCTTCTGCTGTAATGGCGTCCTTCATTCCATTCTTTTCTTATTTCCCATGCATTCGTCCTTTTTTTCTCCCCACAACCCGACGGTGCACTGCCGACGCGCCTTTCGTTACTTGCGCTCTGGCAACTCTTCGTTTTCATCTTGCTCTCTCTCTCTTTGGCGCGTGTTTTCCCGGTCTCGGTTTAAAACGACCCTAGCGGCCCAGCGCGCAGTTGAAAAATCAAAGGACCGGTGCATTCTAAAACGCGACCGGTGACTCGCATACTAATGGAGCGCGCTTCCTGCGCCGTTGCAAGCGCTACAGGCGTTCGCTGGAAGGTGCTGGAAGCGAGACGACTTCGGGTCGTCTCTCCTGCCATTTTTTTTGGTAGCTTGCACTATTTCCTCTCAGTTTGTGCTCTGTCGCTTTTTATGAAACTCGTGCGCGTTTCCCTGTTGCATTGTTTGCCTTTCTTTTCGTATCGTTTCACAAGTCTCAGTTCTTTTGTCTGCAGGATTTGCTTTCACGGTACCCACGCAGAAGAAGTGATTCTGTTTGTATTCGGGACGATGTGCTCACGCATGCGTAATCCGAGGGTATATAGAGCACGAGGGAAACAGAGCCAAGAAAATGCGGGCGCCAGTGAGCCTCTATAAATAAGAAAGAATAAGAGCATGAGCACAGTATTGCCGAATGAATGAGACAGACAAAATTTTCACTTCTCCTCGCCATCGGAAATAAGAGAAATGTTTTTAGAGGAACTGGCTGGAAACCTGCATGCGACATTTGTGATGAGGCCGTGCCTTCTTCTTTCACTTCGCGAATGCAGAGCTCATGTCTGAAATATACGGGAAGAAATGTTGGATAGGATGCAGTAACACAAATCCTTACGATCTGCGATAGAAGTGAGGAAAGAAATAAGGATCAGTAAACGCGAAAATTCGGAAGAAAACGTGAACGGGAGATAAAGAAACCAGCGACTCGAAAAGTGATCACGCGAACTACAATGTTATTTTTATCAAGGTTTCCAGGTTTACCATCCCGTTTCTTCATATGCCGCCATCCCTTGAATCCTGGCCTTTAGGACTTCTCTACTTCAGCCTATGTACCATTTCTTTTTGCCCAGTTTTGTCGCCGTATGGTACGCGAAACTTGCAAAGTCACCCCGGGTGCATGCGGAGCCGGCGCCGCTGGCAGAGAGACGGCGCGTGGGATTTTCTATGCGCGGCACTACGACGCACGCTCCGACTTTGCCGCCAACGCCGCCGTTCGCATTTTGAACGCCGACACGTGCGGCGTGTGCTTATGCGGAATGACTTCTTTCCTCTGCGCGCGCGCTCGGCGGCTCTACCAAGACTACCGTACGAAGCATGGATAAGGTAGATAAGAAAAAAAGAGGGGGGGGGGTTCGTCGGTTTCCGAGCTCCGGCGCGAACCGCGCGAAAAGTCTCGATGTCGCGAGGAGCTTGCCGAGTGAAACATATAGAAATGAAAGTAAGGTAAGGCGTCGAGAAAGCCAGCGCTGAGCCGTGGCTCGAGATGAGGTATGCGGCGAAGACGTCACCTAGACTAAGTTGTTTCCTTTCTTCATTCGTATACCCATTTTAGAGAACGTCTCTTGAGAAAAACAAAGATGCGGGTACTGCGAGGCAGGAGGATGCGGAATGGAAGATTGCGAGATGCCGCTTCCGCATCGCGGGGCATGCATCCTCGCCTCTGTTCTTTGTCTCAAGATGCGGAATTTGCACCCCGTGTTTCCTAACGAGATATAAGAGAAACAAGGAGAATGTAAAAGAAACAGAAAGGAAGAAAGGGAAGGATGAAGTTTGAGCACTCAATCGAGGCGAGATGCGTTAGCGCAGTGCTCGCGCATCGCGGTAATTTATAGTTATTCACGTTCCGGCCTCGATAGAAGTCTTCATTCCATTTCGCGGGAATTCTCGGTTATGCTTCGGAGCGGCCATCAAAGAAACAATGTTTTGCCCGAACGGCGCTTTAAGGGAGCCCTCTAGCGCCACGTAGGAACAAATTGATTCTGGCGGCCTAAAATGCTAAGTTGCCGTATATGCTCTCTCGTCATCCTTATATCATTCAATCAGCTCGGTGAATAAGCTTGCAACAAAAGACAGACAAGTTAGTTGCAGTGATGAGCGCATGCTCGAAATGAGGTCCGCTTTGGGAGTCTTTCCGCTGGGAAACGCATCAGGAGAGCAACGTAAACGTTGGAGCAGGACTGGATATTGCTGGCAGTACTAGAGATAAAAAAAACTGGGTTTTATCAGAAATGGAGGAGCGAGTTGATGCCTGGCGTTAAATATCTCACAGGTGATAGCAGTGTTCGATCTTAATATATTTATTGGGAATATATGAATGGATATTTCCCTATTGCAGTTCTATCTACTCAACATAAAAACAGATCTTTAGGTTACATACTGGCGTGATAACTTAAAAGAGCTCTTGTTCAGGGTAAATACATGAACTGTATTTCAATACGTATCGTAACGTTACCTTTTACCTACTGCTTCGATAATGCTAAGGGAACTCTATGTTTTACAAGAGGAATGCTCTAAGGAAGAGAAAAGATTTACTAAGTGAAGGTACAACTGTACCTTTACGAGCTCACCTTTCAGGTTTTCACTGACAGAACTAAACGTACGTGGGTCCAGTTCGAGTTTCGACGTAACAAAAGCTTGCTGGTCCACGTTATATTTGTAGACGAACGCAAGTGTTGTACACATTTATTGAGTTCATTCGCTGCTCCCCTTCGCAAGTGTATGATAGCAACAACATGCAACCAAGTCAACCTCCGTGCCTTCCCTTTGTCTTCCTTATCTACGCCGCTCACTCTGTTAAAATTTCTTTTAATGTTTAATAACAACATTATTATATTCTACTTATATAGGCGGTGTTTTGTGAACCAGATCAATTACATGGCTCATCCGTCCACTTCTCCTTCAATAGCTCAAACATTCCCTCAATCGCTCGAAGTTGCCGTTTGCCTTAATAACCGAGAGAACAGGATTGAAAAGCTGGCCTACTTCTCCTGCCAACTTTTCAATACATAATTAAAGTGCGTAGGGCCGATAGCCGTAGAGATATCATGTTAATCAAAGCACCCCAGCAGACTGACTTCTCGCATAGTTCGTTTCCTAATCCAACTCGTAATGCTTGCCGTATTTAATCGATTATTTCCAGATATTTCTGTTCTACAACACCGTAAACATCATAAGAGCATCGTAAAGATATGGGACTGAGCTTAATTACGAGCGTAGCTACCACTTTTTCATTACGTAGGTCTAAAAACATGCGCCACTCTCAGTATCGACTTGGAAATACCAACCCGAAGTCAGTTTGGGAGAACAGCATGGGATGTGATTAAAGAAGAGGGCGACGAAAAACAAGGCAAAACAAAAACAACGCACTAGAGGCGTAAGGAGTTCAACAAACTCGCGGACAACATTTTGCAGGACAAGCACCCATCCCAGGGCGAAGTGAGCGAAGAGCGAGACAAAAAAGGTTCCGCGCACTCTAATGCAAGGAATCCGGTGTAGGGAAGGAACGTCCATGACATGCAGGCACCATTTTTCATTTCACCTTGGGAAACCTCTCGCCGAGTCGTTTTTCTCCCGGGGCCGCTCCTTTAGAACTCCGGCCTTGCCTTATCGCTCTGGAATTTTGCGAGAGTAATGTGTTCATCTTTGTCCCAGGCGCGGGCAGGATGTCATTCCGGGGTGCCTCCATCTTTCCTGAATTTCTTTCTTTTTTTTTGCGAAATTCCTTCTGTTTTTCGCCCCGCATTCAGACGCATTCAGACGCATTCATCCGCATTTCTCCTAAGTGTAATGAATATGAAAGTTTTCGTGGCGTGGATTTTTGATCATGTGTGCGTGTGTGTGTGTGTGTGTAGAACTTCTTGCTAGCAGTGTTAGTGAGAGCTCTTCAGTGTATGAACGTGCCTCTTGCAAGTACTGCTGAACGCAAAGAGAAGTACAACGTGGAAGCGAAGTCATCTTACTCAGAACGATAGTACCAGAGTTAAAGAAGTATGCATAATTCTATGCTTAATATTTCAGGGTTAGGTATATATGTGATAACGCCAGAGCGCTTAATATCGCAAAAAGCGTCGCATACCGTCATTCTTCGGTGAAATTCTCGTGCAAGGATATGAAGTCTAGACGCAGCGTGGCATCTTCTTTGTCATAGTTGCGAGAGCCCGTGGCCCAGTTGCGTAGACCGAGAGAATTGCACCCTTGTCTATGAGATAATAACACCTGAAAAAGCGAGTGCAAGGTGTTACACTGTTTTTTTTTTTTCGCTGACTCTCCAGTGCCGTGATTTTGGTAAGCCATGCTCTCAATATATGTAACAGCTTATTCTTTTCCAAGAACACGTCCGACAATGATTCATCATATTTTCTTCTGCTTGGAGAGAGCCTGTAAACATTCGTGTGTGAATTAACTCTAGCATAGTGTTACTCCAATGTATCTTGAAAACTCGGCCCCATGAACGTTTTTTTACAAAGTAAGTTTTCTTCCCGTCATTCAAGCCGGGAGGAGACTTTGCCTGTGGAGAGGGTGACCACTTGTTTTGCTTAGTTTTTAGTATCTAAAGCGCTAAAACCGTACCTTAAAGCTAAGCGTCTTCTCTTGAAAACAGTGGAGCAGAAAGGACCGCATACAAACAGTATCATATAGCAGCGCGGCCTCTCCAGTTTGCGCAAGGAAGCGCAGAGCCCTGTAATAGAGCGAAGAGCACACATACCCTCTTCTCGAAGTAAAACATGACTCAAAATCAATATGTGGATACGAAACACGAGAAAAGAAAGCAGCAAACAATATAATGCCTACATAAAAAAAGCGCAGGACGAAGCTGCACGTTTCCAGGATTGGCAGCAATTGGCGGAGCTGGGGGCCGCATGTGTAGACTCGGTGGAGCTCGCAATAACAGCCAAATTTACGACAAACATGAACTAGACGTGCAGTGAGTGCACGGAGACAGCAGCCACTCGCGTGGTCGCGTGGTGCAGGAGTTGAGAGGCCGCAGAAAAAAAAACAGAGACGAAATAAGTAAGGAACCCTATAGCTCGCCCCGAGCAGCCAAGGATGGAAAGGAGTCAGTCGCGGGGGTATTTCGCTTCACGACTCCCTAGAGAGTGGGCACAACGCCATTTTCTTTTGCAGTACTGCTTGCACGCCCGGCCTGTTGCCCTGGCGAGCGATAACAACATTCAGCCTGTGGCTCGTGGCACGAGTTTGGTCCCCCGCAGCCTTGCTTCTATGCCGGCAACCACCTTGCGCACGTGGTCATTTGTTGTTTGTTCCGAACGGTAAAGTATAGAAACAAAAAGAAAAACCGTTTTGCGAAGGCTGCCGCAAACACACACGAGCCGAACGCTTGACTTCGCCCCCGGTCGCCATTTGCTTGTCCTTGCATCGTTAACCCTTCCGGCATTCGGAAGTACGTTTTTCCCCGGAAAAGAAGCTTAGCGGTGTTTGCCGGCCCGTGTCAAAGCGGAAATAAAGGAAGGCGGTAACAACATCCCAAGTTTGTTTTCCTTCCCATCCACATGACGGGCGCCGCACTCGCTGACGCAGGCTTTTGTCTTGATTGCTTTCAAGTTTGTTTCCTCAAAACAAACTGTTTCTGCGAGCTTCGAGCGCTCGCGTACCATAGCGTCCTTTTCTGCGAAAACTTTGCTTTCTTTGGCTAAGTCGGTAGATTCAATAAGATGTGAGCGTTTAAAGGTGCGGGTGGGATTAAATAATATAATAACTGTCGAGGTTGTTTAAAGTATCCGGCGTATTTTTCCAGCGAACGTATAACAGGCATTAGGGACATATAGGAAACAAAGTAACCTTCTTTGTTTCTCTCGTTCCTGCACTCTCCCGGCACCCGCCTTTCAACTCTGCCATCAATCGGGCTTTAGGCATCGAAAAAGTTTACACTGAGTGTCACTGAGTAGCAGGAAATGTATTATAAATCATACCGATTCTATTTCTGTGTGGGACTTCATTGCTGAACCTATCAAAAGAAGGATTTTCTTTATTGGTGGTACAAAACATCTAAAAATAGGAGACTTCTGCGAAAGTGAAAGTCGACAGTAGCACAGGCCAAAAACAAATCATTCCACAACCTCACAATAGAGCAAGCACCACCCATTTCCGTTGAAGAGACGTGTCGAAATAGCGGAAGTACCGAGAACTTTAGTGAACAAACCAGCAGTAAGACATTGTAACCAACTTGTCAAAAAAAAAAAAAAGAAAGTATTACGTGAAGCGCGAAAGACATCGAATTAAAGACATTTAACGCAACTTGCTTCGAAGACACGTCGTACAGCCAAAGTATAGCGGTCATTATGGATTAGAGTCTGTGCCATAAAATACACCAACAACAAAGTTACAAGCCACATTAACTAATTGATAGAACTCCATCTAACCTAAGCATAGATCCCTGAATAGATAGCACATGCTTAAAACAAAAAGAACAGGCAATGGCACACAGGGCACACTTAAACGCTAGATATCTTCCGAATAAGCCCCGGAAGTTATTCAGTGCATCAGCGAAAACTGTACTGCGATCTTTATCCAAGATAGGCCACTACCATAGCAACGAACGTGCACAGTCAAAAAGGTCATAGGGATATCCCAACATAACGGTACGGCAGAGTCTGCGTTATCAAACTACCACGCTAGAGGGTTTAATAATGCCGCCATGAGGGAAAAGGATGTATTGGAAAATCCTTTTCTAAAAAGTTGGGCTACAGCAAACAAATAAACGAGAAAACTAGATAGGTGGTTTGATGTTTGTCACTCAATTTCCTCCTGATCTAAGAAAAGTTTATGTGACATTCACTGTTTTTAAGTCGGGAATTGGGATGACGGCTTTCAAGTGTTTTTATATGCGTTCTCTGTTACCATTGACAAGATATCGACAAGATTGCTCAAATTATGTTTCTCACCATATATGTGGCATGGTTCGTAAATGATCGAGACTACCTCACACGAGAGAGCCTCCCTTCAGGTCAGACAGCTGCACTGTGTTGGTAAAAGTTAAATATTCATTCCCGCAACTGGCCACAAGCAGTAAGGCGATCAAATGTTAGTGCGAGTGTACATTATGACATTCGGAATGGCTACTTGTAGAACACCGTTATGTAAATGTCAAATAGGTAGAATCATAGCGCGAACGTAATCAAATCGCGACTTGTTGGCGTGGACATACAATATGGTGTGGGGTATAGATGGGGTATGGATGTGGGTACAGAAAGAAATTGGAACAGTGCTAAGTTGTACTGTAAAGAGCGACGATGCATCAAATTGTTGTCGGTCACATGTAGCTTTTCAGCAAGTTATAACGGTTATCAATTGTCTTTGGCCACAAGGTAGGCGCTCATGAGATAAGAATTTGATAAACAATAATGGTTCTCACGCTGTCGTTGTACTTTGAGTGATCTTTGTTTTTCTAGGCGCAAGTTCGCCGAATAAAGCGTTATATCCTGCACTCACAAAGTGTGTTGTGTTTGTTTATACATCGTAACAGCAAACTGACAATGGGAGTATTGGGAACCGTATAAGAATCGTGCGCGCTTTGCTATCTTTCACAGTACCCATTAGCAGCCGCGCAAACTTTCGACGTCTCTCTACAAATGGGCTCTTCAGGTACGTTACCGGAACAAAGCGGTGTTTGTTTCTTCCTTCTTTTTTTAAGCGATGGCTGTTCAAGCACCCATTTGCGCTAAATCTCCTACGCGCATGAGACGAGGATCGACTGTTCACTCTTCAACTTCCTCAGCCGCTCTGGCTTGCTGACAAGGTTAACCCATTAGATGAAACTCGGCGTGGAATGCTTTAGTCGTGAAGAGGTATTTGGCTGCACGGAGTCGCCTGCTCTCTGCAGCACATCCAATCAAATGCATCCATCGTGCACACCGCACGCATTTTAATACGTTTTAGACATTATGAAGTCATGAACAACCTCCGCAACGATGATGTAACGAAAACGCGCAAATAGTTTATTGCTTTGTTAGGTCAAATTTTGCATGAAAGGCCATTAGTATTTAAGCTGTGCTAGGGTTCGTCACTGACTATTACAATAGCGCTCTCACTAACTACATTTCAATTATTCTTTTTTTTTCATATTTAGAGTTATACTTTTGTCTTCCCGAAGTATTGTGTATAGCCACGATGTCGGCTTGTACCCCCCTTTTAACCTTCCTCGCTCGTCTTTTTCTGCCTGGTTTCTAATCACTTCCTTTCAGCACACTTAAGAGTTTATTTAGTTTTACTTATCATCATTATTTCTATTTCTTAGTGCCATTCTTTTGTAAAATATCTTCATGACCGAATAAACACTCCTAATTGTTCTAAATCACAAGTGAACTAATATACCTCCTTCTTCATATCACAGTGCCGAATACAACGCTACAATCAAAGAAACGCAATGCTCTGAATACTACTGTACGGCTATAGTCGTGGAGAAAGGCTCACAAACGTCTAAAGACGACACCGGCCCGCATTCAGAAAAAAGATGCTATTAAAAAACTGCCACCTAAAAACTATTTTCAGCTAACGCGGACGCTGGACATGCTAGCCGATGTTAAAGCACCTTCACGGACGAAATGCTTTGTGCATTGGGCCCTACGTCTCCTCCTGGTGAATGAGCGGCTCCTGGGAGCCGTTCGCGGATGCAATGTGCCAGAGCCCCGGAAGCGGAAGAGGAACGCGCTCAGTGTTCGAACGTTGGCGTGCTCCAAGGCTTCCGCAGAGTTTGCGCTGGGGCCTTCCTCTCGGCGTCACTCGCGGCGCGCGAAAAGCATGCCGCTCGGCTTCTTCAGGTTCGAGAGACCCCGGGACGAACAAGATTAATGGCGCACCCTGCGGACGGACAACGAAGGGGTTTTTTTGCGCGCCGTGGCCTCCGTGCGGTTACGGGCCCTAAGGAAGCTGAAGCCAGCTAAGGAAACGCAAAAAAAAAAACAGGAAAATGCTCGCAGCGTTCGTTCTGGAGACGCTATACAGGACCATACCAGCGAGAGGAACTTCATCACCGGAATGTATTCCGGCTTGCCTGCTGTGGTTCGCCAGTCTATTCTTCTTTCGGAGCGAAAAGGCTAGGCTTCCGCGGATGGACGGGAGGGAAGTATTGGGTTGTGGAGTGTGCGGAAGGAAGCGAACGTGGACGACGTCCTTGGCGCTGCTCGACGTGCCGGTCTACTTACGTAATCATCCATCTTGCCATTAGTCCGGACACCGCGGCGGCCACCCGACACGGCCGACAGAGCCCGCTGAGCACAGCGCCATGCGGTGAAGCTCAGGAACATGCACCACCGCCATTTCGTTTGTTCTTTACTTGAGGCTGAAGGAAGCACGCAAGTCACAGTGGTCGTTGCGAATCTCGGGCGCCATCTGACTGCGAAGAAAGGAAAGGCGGGAACTGAAAAATGCACAGACAAAATGTGTATCCGCGATGTGCAGCGCCTATAGGGGCGCCACTGAAAGCCGCGTAGCGGCGGCCGTTGGAACCGCTCGCGGGTCGCGTAGCAGACGCCTCATTTGCGCGCGTGCGATTCGCCGGTTGTGCGCGTCCCAGATAATTACTTTTGCGGCAACAGTGTGCGCAAAGGAGCCGCACTTTATAATAGTGGACATGTGTCCGATGGCACAGCTGTGTGGGACGACAATGTCCCCATACGCGACAAGAGTTTGTCACAGACAATCGACAACAAGCTTCTCCTACGAAGTGGAGCTCATCGTAAGTACACCGCTTTCTTTATAACGTCCCGATCACTAACGCCTGCATGCGTTGACGCGTGCACCAATGTTTTTTTCTCGACACAGTAGCTTCGTTTACGTGCCATGTGCTGATATAGTAGATTTTGAGGGAGCGCTGTCGCACCGGCGTATAGATTTCACAGGGTCGGCCACGTGGAGGGTCAGCGTTGGTAAAACTTTGAAACCAGCACGATAAACTTGTGAAAAAATAAACGATAAGCTTGTCATCATCGGTGCAGAAGCGCACAGCGAACATTCTGCACCAATGATCGCATTCCCGTGCCATCAATAGGTAGAATGCAGCCGATTTCGTACAGCACACGTGTGATTCCACGGCGCTTTTTAGGGGCGAAGCTCCTCTTAGTCTAACCTTGTCACGTCTCCGTTGTCCGGCGTATCCACCTTTGCAAACTGCCCACTCCTTCGTCTTTGCAAACATCCCACTACGACCCATCACCGATCCTTTGCAAACTGCCCACTACTTCGTCTTTGCAAACATCCCACTACGATCCATCACCGATTCATTACTTGACCGACCATAAAGCCATTATAATGAAGGGGGAACGGAAGCCACCTTTGCAAACGGCCCACTACTTCGTCTTTGCAAACATCCCACTACGATTCATCACCGATCCATCACTTCACCGACCATAAAGCGTTATAATGAAGGGGGAGCGGCAGCTGCCACTTACGATTAATAAAATTTATTGTATAAATATGTACAGTGTTTGTCACGTCTTTGATGATGTACTGGGCTATCGCTTTGATTACTGCTGGGCGAAACCACTGAAGATTTCACGGTGTAACCATGATTTCTTCACGAGCTTCGCCCAATCTCGTCATCATTCACCCGTGGATATGCTGTGAATTTTTTTTTTTTTAAGAAGCCGTCTCCTGCCCTAAATTCTCTCGCATTGCGCTTCGCGCCATTCGTTTTTCAAGTGAGCCAAGGTATCGCGTCTTATCAGCAATAACAACCTCATATGAATTGTAGTGTCTACAATGCAGGCGAGGCGACCAAGTGTAAACGTAGTAGCGTTCGCTGAAAACGTAGCGACAAAAAATAAAAAAAATAAAAACACGGTAATGGTTCTAACACTGCCGTAAACAAAGCGCGATTGCTTAGCTTCTACGTCGTACAGCCGCAATCCACCGCCGCCGTCGCTTTCGCTCACGAAATAGCACCGGAAACCTGTAGATGTGCGTTCCTGGCGATTTTTTGTGTGTGTTTGAGCAGCCGACAACGCAGCAGGTATTTTTTGACATCGCTGAGGCCCGCCAGAATCGTTAAATCACGATGAAAAACACATCCATCCGTGCACTGGCGTATAGACGCTCGCGGGAACACTGCTCGCCGGGCCCCGCGAGCGCTTCCGAGCCATAGCGGCAGATGGCGTCGTCGGCGCTTTGCGCATCGCCTATAGATTAGCGGCACTCACAGAATTATGTCATTGTAGAAATTTCGGCAGAAACCGCGCCTTGTGGGAATCAGTTTCATGCGAAGCAGTCAGGGAGTACTTCTATGCTGCATTTTTTC
The DNA here is from genome assembly GCF_013339695.2 of Rhipicephalus sanguineus. Taxonomy (NCBI): domain Eukaryota; kingdom Metazoa; phylum Arthropoda; class Arachnida; order Ixodida; family Ixodidae; genus Rhipicephalus; species Rhipicephalus sanguineus. The sequence goes on along the minus strand of NC_051180.1, from coordinate 51,682,844 downwards.
GCTTCGAGCCAAGCGTGACAAGGCGGACCGAGGTGTTTTTGAAAGTATAGTAGTTGTGTGCACATCGTGGGCTTATCAGGCATGTCGACAACGTTGGCGTTTAAAGGGTACCTAATAGTCTGACGTAACGTCAGCACTCACTTTCGAGAACATATGTCAGTATTATCGAAATTAAGTGCACTTTACGGTGCGATGATGTGAATATCATAAATAACTTTTGTTGGAGTATTGTTCCGGGGTCGAGCAACACTTGAATACAGCCTGATGAATCATAGGAATAGAAATGTAATGTTTATTAGACTGCAAATTATGTAAGGGATATAGACGAACGCACACAGCACAGCACACGCGCTGACAATTATCTTTGCTGTGAAGAACTTTCCTTCATAAATACGTTAAGTATTATGCGCAAGCGCACTGCCCGTGTATATAGGTAGAAAATTTTTTTCAGAGTAGAGATAATTGCGAGTTAGCGCCTGTCCTGTGCTGCGTGTGTTCTTCTACACCCCATACCTAATTTTAGCTCTGCCATTTACCATTATGTACCAACTAGCCCACCAACGAATTATCTCATGTTGTGTCCCTACAAAATAGCTCAGCTATATTTAATTGCATAAGCTTCACACTGTGCCCTTTATCGCCGAACAGTATAAAAAGTCACAGTTTCGCCGCAACGGCGAAGCAATGAATGCGATAGCAATAAATTGGAATGTAACGCGAAGAACGGAAAGAAGCTCGAAATTGCCAGCGCGTCGCTCGAGCCCAAAGGACGCACGAAAAGAACGCACACAGGACGAGCGCGAACTAATGCGTCACAGCTCGACACTTGAAGCGCACTGCTCAAACATAAAGCAGGACGCACGAAACGAACGAACAGGTACACACAAGACAAGCACGAACTAGTTGTCACAGTTGTTACTTACTTCTGTTTGAACAGCGCGCTCCTTTCGCAAACGCGGCCGCTGCAGCGAGCGGAGCGAAGCATCCCACCGGCCGCCCCTTCTTTCCTCGAGATAAGCGCACGAAAGCGACCACGGCCTGTAGGACCAAGAGCAACGGCATTCGCAGGAGAGGGGCGACGATCTTTAAAGCGCGCCACACGCGCGCACATCACGCCATCTACGTGGCAACTAAGAAAGCATGCAGAAGTACATGGTGTATATAAATAGCTCGCCGTTAGCAAGCTAAAAGACGGTGCTGTCGTGGCGTAACGTCTAACGCGTCGGGCTGCAAAGCGAGAGGTCGCCCGTTCGATTCCCCCCGTCGGAAAGTATTTCTGAATTATTCTTCTTTGTGGCTTTTCTATATATATGCATACATATACGGTGAATGACGGCGGCGACGGGGACGGACATTTTCCAGCCGAGACTGTCCATATAATTGCTATCGTAATAAAAGAGAGGACAAATAAAGTATTCAATAAAATAATGCAAGCGCTGGTATCACAGGAACTTGAAATACAGAGGACCAATGGGAGCTGCAAAAAAGATTAAAGAAATAAAACACCGTTGTATTACACACGGATAAGGATTTTGAATGTAGTAAATTAAACGCCTCCACTACTGCTGTATTGTTTACGTTATGCTTTGATGGAACACACTGGCCGCAATCACGAAGAGCTATTGCTGCTGTAAGGATTTCAAGTGAATTAGCAGGCTGATTCTCGAGAAGCTTATGCAAGCATTTGCTAAAGCTGCTTATGTTCGCATCAAATTTACATGCGACTGCAGCAATTTTTTTCATGTCTTTCTTTTTTGTTCCATAAATCTTCTGTACTCAAAGTAGTACGTTTCTGATATTTTACTTGTATGCCCCTCCGATTATCCCTGTGATCAAAGTTCGGAATATAGCGTTTCGTATTTCAGCGCAATTCTGCACATTTGCTTATAATCGTTGACGTACATAATCCCTCTCCACTAGAGATCTAATTAATGTCGTCTGACGTTGACGGCTCCGTTTGTGTGCGTTATATTCTTGTAACTACATTGGTGAATGGTGATCAGACAAATATTGTAATAGTAAAAGTTACTAAACGCGGGAATGTTAATCAGGAAATTTTTGTTTGTTAGCCTGATCAGGACAAAGAGATTAAAAGAAAAAAGATGTGGATGCGAAAAAGGAGTGTGATAGTGAATTTATATTCTGAAACAATTATTTTTCGCGATGCAAAAATACATTTCCTATCATTATTGAAAATAAAGAATGAGGCTTTACGTGCGAAGCCAAGATATCATGAGGCGTGCCGCATTCGGGGGCTGCAGATTAATTTTAGCCACGTATAGTTTTCTTAATGCACACCTAAATCTAAGAAGAACTTTTTCTCTACTATCGAAATTCGGCTGTCGTGCCCGGGAATCGAACCCGCTTCCGCGAACTTCGTAACGGAATGCCTTAGCCGCCAATATAGCATGGTTGGTAATAGATGTGCCTTGCCTTCCTTCCTTTAACTCTTACATCGAGCTCTTTCCCCTAGCATTCTGTTAAGCTTTCGATATTGCCTTTCTGACAGTTCCACTGAAGTTTTTCTTTTTCTTCTTTTTGCTCTTCACAAAGGCTATGAGACACCGTTCTTACGCTGTCGTGCCGTTATTCGTGGTACGAAACGGGAAGCCCTGCATATACAATACAAACACGAAACCCACAATCCTTCCTGTGAACCAAACAAACAATACAAACGTTGCAAAAAAATCCTACGGCGAAGGGCAACGGGTTGCAATGAACTTTATAGCCTGGCCTAAAGGCGTTATTCTAGGTGACCCCGAGCCTAACACCCTCTCTCGTATTGAAAGCGGAGAAAAGAAAGGACGATTTCGACGTCTGAAAAAAAAAGAAGGACGTAAAGAACGCACACAGGAAAATATCAATAATGCAGGGACGAATCGGTGAGTCATTGCCTCATAGAGGAAAAATATTGCCGTAGATGCAAAACAACCCGTTAGAATTTACACATGGTGGAGTCTTTTCGCATCTTCATCTATTACACAATGCTCCAGGCGTACGACGCGACATGTCGGCCGGTTGCACACACTTCCTTTGTGACACTATATGTCAACGATCATTTTTGACCAAACGCATCTCAGAGGTCTAGCTTCGATAGGCTCAGACGGGAAGTTGGCGAAGAGACCGGGTGTAGAAACCGGAAGTGGAAATTAAAAGGCGGCAAATATATTTGTTTTAACAGTCCTAATAGATTTTTTTTTACGTTTTGAAAGGCCGCCTGCAACAGATAACGTGGATGCAGTTTTTGAACTGCACTACTCCATGCGGCGGACATTACAAAAAATTAAATACATTATGGACAAGTGTATGCAGTAGATGCTCTCCTCTCGGTAACATTTGTCAGCCTGCTCCCTCGCTACTTCCTTTGTGTCCTTGTATATTTTCGCATATTTCTATAACAAATAAAAATAATAACACGAGATCCCCACAAATTGTGACTGATCACAACATAGCCATATTAGTTACGCTACCAAGTCATTCGCTTCCACATAAGGAAAATATCTCGTCACGAACGACGACTTTGTGGCAAAAAAAAAGGAAGTGCACTTCAAGACAGGAAGCAGGACAGCAAGACGAATGGGTTAAAGAGAGGCAACACGGCAAGAATCATCGGTCTCGCTAAGCAAACATGACATCAAGAGTCGCGTATGATGGGAACACGCACGTCTGAGAAAAGCCCTGGGCGCTGAAAAACTGTTCAGCTTCCGGTCGAGCGATGAAATGCAAACAAACAACGCAAACAACGGTCACGCGCAAGAAAACGAGAGAAGGGATAAGCTCGAAGCATAAGCCGTACGTTCACACAAGCTAACGAGAAAGAGCGAGCGGCTGGGCCTCGGTAATCCCCCAGCGTCCACGGCGTGATGCTCGACAGCGAGCGGGGGCCTCAGAAATGTGCGCCGCTGCCAGTTCGTGATTAACGACCCAGTATCACCATTGACTCGGACGACAGCAGCGAGCGGCTCCTGCGAGTGGGCGCACGAACAAATCCCGGACTAGAAATAAAAAAAAAGAGTATACAAACGCGAGAAGAGACAAAGAATCGAATGAAGCGGGAAAACGCAACAACGGCTACCGTGCGCTGCAGGTTCGCCGCCGCTGTTGCCACGGCACGGTGGCCAGGCGTGCCTCGAATGCGGCGCCAAGGCGGGGAAGGCAAGGGGTGGCGGTGAGAAGGCATTTGAGCAATACACGCCACCTGACGTCTCTGGGAACGCCGTCGAGTTTTGGACAAATGGATACCGGCGCAGAAGAGACGGCTTACGTTTTCTTTTCCGTGAGAGCTCGAGGAAAGAAAGTCGGTCAGGCTGCGACGCACATGCGCGCACCGGCTGCTGATCCTTTTCTGGGATTGCAAAGCTCGAAAGCAAGAAAATAAAGTAAAATGAAGAATAACACTCCGGAGTGATCGTGCAAGCATCAGATAAAGGCGGTGCCCGGATGTAGACAGCGTTCTCATATCACACTCCGCGCCGAAAAGCTGTTGCTCAGCGTGATGATACAGTGGGTGCGTCGCCCCTCGCCCTAGTTTTCTGTACTTTTGTTGCTTTCATCTTGGGAGTCATAGAAGTGCTGATATTTAGGGTATGTGTACGGTTAGCCGGTTAAATCGGAACGTATTAAACGCTCGCACTGCACACCGGTGAGTGCTGCATTGTTTGTTTGCTCAGCCCTCCTGCTAGCCGGCAATATCCAAGTATACTTCAGCAAGAAAAGATTACGCTGTTTAGGAAAAGTATTAGCAAGGCCATAGCCTTCGATGCCTCATAAAACGCGAAGAGGGAACGTCGGTGTCGGCGTCAACACGAGTGACGCAAAATATCAACATAATGTGACCACTCATCCTATGACGTCTTCGTGACGTCACATGTCGCCATATTTTGTGACGCCATTATGAGGTCAGTATGACTTCCCATAACGTGTCGCCACGTGATGACGTCATCGCATGACACCGTTACTGTCAAAATGGGTCGATTCCGGAGGGACTCCAAAACCATGCGAGGTGCAGAACGCTTGAAATGCTTTCGATCCCGGAACAGTGCAGGTGTCACGTTGGGTACACAAAGATTTCGGGGAGGGGGGAGAGGGGGAGTGGGACCGAGAAGAAACAACAACATGTCTTTCGGTTTCGAGTCGTCTTAAATGCATAAGGGGCCATGTGACTTTTGCATGTAGAACAGCCGGTGATGGCTGTATCAACCACGAATTGTAAGTTTAGCTTCGCGAAATCTGCGCGATACCGGAAAGACTCCCACAACGCTTGTTTTGGGGAAGACTATATATATGCTTAGGAAAAATGTTTGAAGGCTCACATGCGAGTGTTTGCAAGAGGCATCTTTAGAGGTAGTCTAGTTGCTACGGAAGCCGTAAAGAAAGCAAACCCGAGGTAGGATGTCGTTATTTGCGGAAAAAAGCCGCTCCCAACAGTATGTTGTGTCTGTCAACATGACATATTCTCTGTTTTGTCTCTCAATCACTCAGGAAGCGAGACTCGGAAAGAACAACAAGCGCGGCATTCCCCGAGCGATCCCAGTAAACACAGCGCTGCGCGAAGCAAACCAAATTGGCCCGACACGCGGTCACTTCCGTCGTCTCCACAAACGAACGTATACGATAGCGCGCGCAGAATGCAAGCAGTCGCCTGCAATAAAGAGCGTGCCAGTTTGCACACGCACACACAACCGCAAAGCATACTATGGCGAAAAAGGAAGAAGGGTAAATATACGAATCAGGCAGCGTAATAACCCGTAATCTGAGCTCCCCTCGTATAGCGAGGCTTTTCGGGAATACAAGAGACGGCACCTTCGCGATGCGTATAAGCGTAAGCCGCACACGCAAGAACATTCATTTCTCGCGCGGATCTATCTTCCTCCTCGTTACTCGTTATCGCGAATAATCTCATTGCGGCGCGGGGAGTCTCACGAGCGGCGGAAAAGCAAATACGACGGAGTGGGCCATCGTGGGGCTGTGGGGGTGGGATGGCGGAGGTAGAAGAACGCTGACGAATAAGCGCGCTCCTTACCCAAGGGCCCAGGACAAACAAAACCTTGCGGGAAGAACCGTGGCTCGGCAGTGACCGACGCCGCCACAGCAGAGGTATTATTGCAAAGTTTCACCGCCGGCTCTCGATAAACACTCACGTGCGAGAGTAAAGGAAAGAAAGAAAAGCAGTATTAATAAAACGGGAAATCGCCGGCGTCCAATCCAGAGCGAAGGCTCGCGATATATGCGGCGCCCTCACCGTAGGACGAAACGCGCATAATGAGATTAGACGCCGGTTTTCGCGGGCCGCAAACGCGGTAAGGCGCTGGGGCTCGTATACACGTCCCAGGGTTTGAGTGCATGGAGACTTGAGAGGAGGGTACGGGGGAGAGGTGTAGTATGTTTGCAGTGGCTCGTGATACGGAAGGGGCACCCTCCGTTTCGTCGTGTAGGAGCCCAGTGGTCTAGCGAGGATGTCTCACACCAATAGGAGAAAGTATAGGCATCGCGGCGACGTCTAGTGCAGAGAAAAGTGCTGAATGCAGCGTCGCCAATGCTAGGGAGATGCCCCTTATCACCCTTGGAATGCATCCTCCTAAAGTGTTTGGATAGCTGCAAGTAAGCAACGGCACAAAGTGCAGGCGCAGAATGAAATTAATGCCTGACCTTATTCGTGCGTCCTGGCACTGTCGTGCGTGTAGTGCGTATGATCGAAATTGATCTTAATGAAACCATAGAACGCTGCCCAGACAAGAGCGGCAATATGTTTAAGATAATGAGTAAACATGCAAGAGTTAGAGTAGTTAGAGCGGCCGCGCTCCTTCAGTCGCTGGTTAGTTGTTTGGTGACGTTGTTGGGTTTCTATTGGATGACTATAGACCATCGAAAGTAACTTCTTTAGCATTGTGGCAGCCAGTAAATATTGGATATGAGAAAACGCAGGCACACACGGACGCACGCAAACAGAAACACGCCCACACTCATTTATATTAGTGGCCACCAGGGAGCGCTGCTGCACAGGAAAAGAAGAAGGCCGCGCCTAGGATATTTTGGAGCCACCTAAAAGCGCTAGGTAGGAAGTCTGTCACAATGCAACAACGTTTGGTAGATGAAGGAGGAAATCAATTGGAAGGGCATGAAGCGCTAGGTTACATCCGAAAGATAACAGCCGATTCGTTTAAAAAGGTCACCCAGGGGATTCCCCCGGTAGGTAATAGTACGCAAAGGAGTGCAACTGACGAAGATGTAGTACTAGAGAATTTCAATTGGAAGAAGGCCGAAGGAAAAATTCCTAAGCGCACTACTCCGGGCTTAGATGGGGTTCCCGTCAGCCTCATTAACGAACTCGGACATAACACTAAAGAAGCACTGCTGAAAGCCGTAGAAAAGTGCTTACAGGAGCGGGAAATACCAGACAGTTGTCGAAAAAGTAGAATGAACTTAATCTATAAAGGCAGGGGAGAAAAGGATAACATTCGCTCGTATAGACCGCTAACCATTACATCGGTGCTATACAGGTTGGCGATGCAGGCAGTAAAATTAAAAATAGAAGCGTGGGTAGAACAAAATGATATTTTGGGAGAACTTCAGAATGGATTTCGAATCGACAGGCGGTTAGACGATAATCTGTTTGTTCTTACCCAGTGTATAGAAATATCGAAAATAGAAAACAGGCCCTTATACATAGCTTATCTAGATATCACCGGAGCGTATGACAACGTTAAGCAGGAAATTTTGTGGGATATATTGAAAGAAGTGGGCATAGGGGACGACTGTATACAGCTTTTGAGGGAAATGTACCGAGAAAATACAGTTTGTATAGAATGGGAAGGAATAAGTAGCAAGGACAGCGTTGAAATTAGCAAGGGGCTGAGACAGGGATGTCCTTTGTCCCCGCTGTTATTCATGCTGTACATGGTGAGGATGGAAAAAGCGCTAGAAGGTAGCAACATTGGATTTAATTTGTCACACAAACAGGTCGGCACGATGGTTGAGCAGAAGCTTCCAGGCCTATTTTATGCTGATGATATTGTCTTATTTGCGGACAGTCAAGATGATATACAGCGACTGGCAGATATATGCGGAAGGGAATGTGAGGCTCTAGGACTAGGATTTAGTGCAACAAAATGTGGATTGATGGTATTCAATGATCACGAAGACCATGCGGTCTTCATACTGGGCCAAAAAATACCGAGGGTAAGCAAGTACAAGTACCTCGGAGTATGGGTAAATGAAGGGGATAGATATATGGAGGTACAAGAGAAAGCAGCGGTAGCAAAGGGAAAGAGGAATGCTGCAATTATGAAGCACAGAGCTTTATGGGGATACAATAGGTATGAGGTGCTTCGAGGGCTGTGGAAGGGTGTGATGGTCCCGGGGCTTACATTTGGGAACTCAGTGGTTTGCATGAAGTCAGAGGTACAATCAGGAATGGATGTAAATCAAAGGATGGTGGGCCGCCTCGCGTTGGGCGCTCACGGGAAGACGACAATTGAGGCTGTAAAGGGTGATATGGGATGGACAGGCTTTGAAGTGAGGGAAGCTCAGAGCAAAATGAGATTCGAAGAGAGGCTGAGGAAAATGAAGAAGGGTAGATGGGCAGAGAAGGTTTTCAGGTATTTGTATAGAAAAAGCGTTGACACGCAGTGGAGAAAGAGAACTAGGAGGCTCACCAGTAAATATACGGCTAGCAGTGCGGGCGATATGGCAACAGGGAGCATTAAGCGGAAGGTCAGGGAGGCGGAGAGGACTTATTGGATGACAGCGATGGAAAAGAAGCCGGCTCTGAGTAACTACCGAAAGGGAAAAAACGAAATAAGGAGGGAAAGGTTTTATGATAATTCAAGGGGAAGCGCTTTACTGTTTGAAGCAAGGTCGGGCTGCCTTAGAACGCGAAGTTATAAAGCGAGATTCAGTAACGAAGACGAACACTGTACATGCTGCGGGGGAACTAAGGAAACGATGGAACATGTACTGATTGAATGTGGCGATATTCACCCAGGTATACTTGTGGGCACGAGTCTACAGGAAGCCTTGGGTTTTAGGGACAACAATGGAAAGCTGAACACGTCCGCGATAGAAATAAGTAAGAGACGGTTAGAGTATTGGTGGCAGAAGAGTAGAGATAAAGTACAAAAATAAATAATGGGGGGGGGGGGGGGGGAATAAGGTCATTCTGCCTTAAGAGGCAAAGAGATAGACCGTACGTGAATTTATAAATTTTTTTTGGTATAATAAGATAGATTTAATCAATGTAGACAAGGTATTAGGCCAGCATGAAACAAGGAAGTTTTTTTTTTCTTTTTTCTTCGAGCATGGTGGCAGACATGTCACCGCCCCGTTATAAAGGGGACGCTCATAGCATCCATCCATCCATCCAGCATGAAGAGTAGATGGGCAGAGAAGGTTTTCAGGTATTTGTATAGAAAAAGCGTTGACACGCAGTCGAGAAAAAGAACTAGGAGGCTCACCAGTAATATACGGCTAGCAGTGCAGGCGATATGGCAACAAGGAGCATTAAGCGGAAGGTCAGAGGGGCGGAGAAGACTTATTGGATGACAGCGATGGAAAAGAAGCCGGCTCTGAGTAACTACCGAAAGGGAAAAAATGATATAAGGAGGGAAAGGTTTTATGATAACTCAAGGGGAAGCGTTTTACTGCTTGAAGCAAGGTCGGGCTGCCTTAGAACGCGTAGTTATAAAGCGAGATTCAGTAACGAAGAAGAACAATGTACATGCTGCGGGGGAACTAAGGAAACGATGGAACATGTACTGATTGAATGTGGCGATATTCACCCAGGTATACGTGTGGGCACGAGTCTACATGAAGCCTTGGGTTTTAGGGTCAACAATGGAAAGCTGAACACGTCCGCGATAGAAATAAGAGACGGTTAGAGTATTGGTGGCAGAAAAGTAGAGATAAAGTACAACAATAAATAATGGGGAAAAAAATAAGGTCATTCTGCCTTAAGAGGCAGAGAGATAGACCGTGAATTTATAATTTTTTTGGTATAATAACATAGATTTAATCAATGTAGATAAGGTATCAGGCCAGCATGAAACAAGGAAGCTTTTTTTCTTTTTTCTTTGAGCATGGTGGCAGACATGTCACCGCCCCGTTATAAAGGGGACGCTCATAGCATCCATCCATCCAGCATCGTTGAGCGTGATGGAATACTGGAAAGTTTTCTTATCTGGAAATGTTGCAGGTCAAATATATGGATTACAGTGAAATAGGAGGAATTAAAGAAGGTCAAATATAAGGGATCCTTTTTTTTTGTTAGACACAGCATTCGTAAGAACTAACAGACAATAATGCCAAAGAAAGTATAGGGGGTGCTATTTGTAGTAATTAGAATATAAAAAGCACCCCCTATACTTTCCTTGGCATTATTGTCTGTTAGTTGTTATTAATGAAATAGGAGGTGGCACACCCACAAAAAGAAGGTGCGAGAATGAGTGAGAGTGTTTTTTTTTGCCAATTTTCACGTTGTCAGACCCAGCTTCTAGTGAATCCGTGGAACTGGAAAAAGCAATTTCATTTTAGGCCGAAGTAGCTTCCACGCGATGCACAAAGTATTGTAACATAAAAAAAGTGAGATCTTTCAGGACACCGCGAGCGTTTAAATTTGTTTGTTGCCTTTAAGAACGTAGAGGAAACAACTTAAATTGAATTATGAAAATGATGAAGAAAGCAGAAGAGGGAGAGCTCCAAATCTTGAAAGCAAGGCGATTTGAATTTCGCGCTTATTCATACATTCAGCAGGTCCTGATGGAAAAAAAGAAAAAGAAACACTGAACCTACGCGATCAAAGTGGGAAGAGAGAGAAATACGGCAGGAGAATTGCATATAACTCATTCCGGTTTGTGACAGGAAACGTTTTACTTTGAAAGCGCGATTTATTCAAAACTTTGAACGTCCTAATTAGAGTGAGCCGGATATGCGAAGGCGGACGAAACGTCTGTATATTTGGCTGCGTGCTCCTATTTTGCCGTCTTTCTCAATGCACATTTTTATTCTTGAGATACATAATTTCCCTCATGCGGCACACGAAATGGACCAATGATTTATTGATCAGCGTCGACAATGGAAGATATTTCGAGCGAGCTCGCGGTGAAGTATTCGGCGAAGGCGCTTGCGGTCTTATCTGCTCCCTCAAGGGGAACGTGGTCTGCGTTCGTTTGTATTCTCTTTTGATTTTCTTTAAACGCGAAGTTCGCCGCATATGTAGAGAACAGCGCCGTCTGATCCTCATATTCCCAAGAAAAAAAGAAGAAGAATATACTACGGAAGAATTGTGTCGCCTGTACCCCCTCCTTTGTTGTGTAGATTCGATGTAGGTGCTTGAGAGTAATCTTTTTTAAGCTTTCCCCTTCTTTGTCTCCTAGCGTGCTTTTATAAGCCATGTGAATTTTGCATTGATTTTTGCTCGTATTCTGCCTTTGTTTTCGACTTCGCAGAAAACAAGGGAAACAACTGCGAGCAAGTTGCATCAGCGGTAGATGGAAATTATTATTTGCAAATTCTTATAGTTCACGATCATTTTGAGATATGCCGCCGTCTCTAGTCAACGTTAAAATGTAAGGCGTAATGTCTCAATCCCTTTCTTTCTGTACGAACATGCAACATTTTAGTATTAATATTCATGTCCCCAGTATGACCGCAGAAGTACAAGTATATGTCGATTCGATCTGTTCGTTTCAGTTGATAGACGGTTTCGTGGTCTTACATTGCAGTGGAATACCGCGAAAAGTAATGATTCCCAGTGCCTTCGGCGTAAACGCTCAGGATAACCTGACAAAACCTGCAAAGTTTTGACGGGATACTAGAAGAGACGGCACACCAGGATGCACAAGTTGATGCGCGAGTTTCAGTTTGTCTTCGCGTGTCGTCTCTTTCATAGCATTTCTTCAAAGCTATAGTATTTCGGCTATGAAGTCCCAACAACCAGCCCCGTGTGCCAGCTTCACATACCTACGTTTTCTCTCTGCTCTTCATTCTCTACCTCCTAGTGTAGGGTAGCAAACTAAGTGTTTCAATTCAAGTTAAACTTCTGCCTTTTCCTCATTTCCACTGGTCGCTTTGTCTCTTCACTCGGCTAAACAGCGTTCACCATCTCGTTGTATTCGTTCAACTATGCGCAGGACGCGAGCACAACGTGACCGGCTTCGTGGGCGGCTCGGCCGTGCTACCGTGCGAAGTGGACGAGGCGAGCTGTGGCCGAGTGTACTTCATCACCTGGACCAAAAACGTGTCTCAGGACTGGCAGCGAGTGTACCTGTTCTCGGAGACGGTGAACCGCGTGATGGGCCCGCTGAGTGAGCCGCACCGCGCCACGTTTCAGCCGGGCAACGCGTCCGCCCACCTGCGCATCCAGCCACTCACCGTCGAGGACGAAGGCACGTACAAGTGTGACGTCACCTACGTCCAAGGAAAGTGCCCGTCCTTGTCCTTCACCAGGCTACAAACGCTCGGTGAGTGTCTTTATATTTTTTAAGGCGAAAGGCTTAGACGCCTCATAAAACGCGACAATTGACCGCCGCGTCCGCGTCCCGCGACGTCGGGGACGAGTGATGCAAAAAAATCGTCATCACGCGACGACGTCGCCAAATGACGTCATCATGACGTCACAGATCGGCAAACTTTGTGGCGTCATTATGACGTCACTATGACGCCACGTGTCGTAACGTCAGATGACGACGTCGTCACATGACATCGTAGCTTCGTCAAAGGTGGGCCGATCATGGAGGCAGTGCAAAACCAGGTAAAGTGCCTCCGATCCTGGAGGCAGTGCAAACCCACGTTAGGTGCAGAAAGCTTTCGTAGGGCGGCGGGGCAGGATCAATACATCCACTGAGAAGAAAAATAAGATGGCTTTCGCCTTCGTGTCGCCTTAGGTGAATGCATAAAGGAACCCTGTGAGTTTCTTATTTTGCGCCTAGCGCAGCTCAAAGTTTGAGCAGTCTCCGTGTCTAACATATATGTTCCCGTATTCAGAAAAACAGGTTCTCACGCTTTAAACCTAAGCAAGAGCGAATTTTTAGAGCATTTAATGATACATATATTATTAGCTTTCTCGGTACATATGGTTATGCAATATTACAGTACGCTGTATCCAAGTGGCGAGGGTGTTAACGCAACATCGTCTTGCAATGAGTGGCTCTCACATATTGCGTGTGACTGCATGAAAAGGCCGCTCGAAATAAAGAAATCTACGTTTGCATGGCACACACGAAACCGCTCATTAGAAAGAAGAAGAATAACTTTTATTGGGGAGCTCATTAGAAAGACTGCTTCAGTTCGGTAAATACTGTCAATATACTCTCTGCACCTTTTGACAGGTTGAGCGCAAGAACGCCAGTGACTTCTTTATGCTCACGAGACGTTTCCTTGTTTCTAAAGAAAATTGCAAGCACTCCTGATGCAGGATATACTGTTTGCGACGATGTTCGATCGTTAAAAAAAAACGAAAAAAAAACTGACGAGCGAGAAACTTCATGAATTTTGTCCATTGGCTTTGGAATCAGCTTTTTAAGAGTTGCGAAGGCCACAACATTGGCGTTACATTAGTTCTTCGGCTGATTTTATGAAAATTGAAAAGCTTACGTGTGACTCCGATACTCGCTATAAAATGCATATAAAGTATGGTTTTTCAAGTTAAATACGTCCACCTTACAATAACCAGTAGCAGTTTAAAAGCTGTCACATACAGACGCTGGCATAAATGGTTTTATGTCCTTCCCGCTGGTGTCTTTTTTTCTTGTTGTTTTACGCTGCACTAATACAACTCAGTCTTCGGCGAGCGTGTCGTTGGTGGGTCCGTCCTCTTCTTTCATCGCAGTCGTAAATTTTTCATTCCAATAAAGAAGTGAACCAGTTGCGTTTAAAATATACTGCCTCTCCCATCTCTAGTAATGGCAACGCCGAAGTTTCGATGATATAAAACCGCGGTCGCCAACTATGGAGGGAGCGTGAAGGATTAAAAGTAACTTCAGGACGCACCCGTCTAAGCAGAGGTATGTGCTGTTACTGCCCAGCTAAAATTCGTCTTTACGACCTCTGGCGTGGATCCGAAGCGCCTACATTTGATAATATAAGGTGTGTTTGCTTAAGGACACACGTACGTACGCTGTATTTGTCGTCTCTCAATGCACTTCTCGTATGTTGGGCAGATGCAGTCCTCTCACACAGAAACATGTATTTTAAATCTCGCAAGCTCTGTTATTCGATTGTTAAGATCAGTTTGAGCACGTAATATGCGTAGACGCTGCTAACAAAGAGATGTTATGCACGTCCGCTTATGTCTAGGGTGCCTTGATGCGCGTTTCGTTCTGCGTTTTGTCATCGAGGCACACTACTTATGTCTAGATTCTTCCCAAATACAGTTCGTTGACGTTCGCTCCGTTCTTCTAAATACATATTCACACAGAAAAAATTACACCGATGCACTGTGCAACACGATGCACGATGCAACAATACTTTAGCAGTGCTTTTAGTGCCTGGGACCCGGTAGAAAAAACAAAGGCAGTAGAAGCGAGAACTTTGCGCATTCTGAAACAGGAGGCGCGCTGACAAACGTGCAATTTTGCACAAACTGTCCGGGTAAATTTCTCGAGTATGCGCAAAAATTTGAGAGCAAGATGAATGATGTAAACTTCCTGATACTACGTTACCTCTGATAAACGACCCAAGGGGTGCCGTTAGGATGAGTAACCAGTTGCTGAGCCAAATTTTGCTAGAGAAAACAACGGCATTCATTTGCATAGTGTACTTTTGCGTTTGTTTATCGATGCTCGGTTGCTTTTCCTTGGAAAACTGGGTCAGCGAATAAGAATTAAGAGTAGTCCTTTGTTTTCGATTAGAAAAGAAGCTAGCGGAGACCCACAGAACGTCAGTAAAGAAGTAAAAATAAAGACCTGGGTCCTAGGCTCACGGCCAAATTCATGATGGGTTCAGTAAATTCTGCAATGGTCCGCAGGAATATAACAAAAACATGGTTGATCCCTCCGTCACATGAAACGGTAACACGATAAGTGAAACATGTCTTTGCGGAAGTGGTTGAATATTTACAGTACAGTGATACAAGAGAGCTGGCAGAATGTACATGTAACGTGGATGTACCCACGTTGACGTTTGGTGGCACATCTGTATCCCGATGACTAACGATAAATGATTAAAGAAACCTTTGTGGTAGCTGTAATAGGTAACGGTGAAAGTGCAATCAGAGAAAGTGGTGTAACAGCCAGACGAGCGTCGCCTACTGCACGCAGAACTTGAGCAGGCAGCATCCCGCCACATGTTAAGTATAGTCGGTGACAGCCTAAGAATAAATATAAGCTCCGCCCACGAGGCCGCATTGCTCATATTTTTCATGCCTCCGCGCTACAAACGAAGTAGTTCCTAAACAATGGCAATAATTTTCACGCATATAAACCTTATTTTGCAATACTGCACTGATACTGAAATAAAGAAAACAAAGCTAGATAAAATAAACCGTGAAGGCACGGAGTTCAGCGTCAGCATAACAATATAGCTGTTATTTAAATCGCACCCCCCGCCACGATCATCTCGGAGTCTATACGAAGAAGTAATGTACATCTCAAAGGTGATGTTTCTGAGCAGCACCTATTTTGGTATTAAAACAAAAAATGCCCGATTTAACATAAAACTTAAAATAAAGGAATCGTTATTTTATGGTTTCAAAGAACGAAACACGGACATTAATCGCATTTAACAAGGTCGTTTCTATTTTTTTTTTGCGAAACTTTCGCCGCCAGTTTTCTTCACCGTCTGCTGTAACTATGGCAACTGTGACTCAAAGGGAAGTATGGCGAAGTGGTCTGAGATTGCCTTCGTGAATTTCGACTCTTGTGTTGCCGTTAATACCGCATTTGCGTCTCTAGTCGCCGTGCTTGTCATCGTGTTTGAGCTAAACGCCAAGGCTTCATTTGACGTCTTGTTTCAACGAAATAAAAGCGTGTAGCACACATCGCGTTTAACTGTGGGGGTAATTGCATGCGTTACCGTTACTTTCACGCCAAGGAGATGTACGCGGCTAAATTGGAGTTGACTAAAAGCTTTACGTGGGATTGTTTCTCGCCTCGACAACTTGCACTGGCACTGCCATTACCCCTTAAGACTTTGAACGTTCAAGCTTTTAATTAATTTATTATTTATTTATTACATAGCAGTCGTCGCCCCAGACAGCAGGGGGGCAGACTTTTACTGGAAGAGCCCCCCCCCCCCTACCACGTATATATATATATATATATATATATATATATATATATATATATATATATATATATATATATATATATATATATATATATATATATATATATATATACTGAGGCTGCCATCGGTTGCCATACGACAAATAGGAAAAGGATATACGCTTCTCAAAAGACAGTTTATTTGTCAACGTTTTGATATCAAGGCAAAATTTACGAGGCTTCGATGCGCTTTTATAGCATCGTCCTCCGTGCAGGTAGAGCAAGGAAAACAATAAACAATAAAAAATGTAGAAATGAAAAAAATCAGTAGTCAAAAGACCACACATACACACTCGGACATAGAGAAAACACGCGCATCTTCGAAGAAAAAAAAAGGAAAACATATAGATGTCTATATAGATAATATCGGTGGACACAATCAGTAAGTACATCCGTTTCGTACATTGTCAAGCCCCACCTCTCCGGCTCCCCCCTTTTCATTTGTTCGTGAAGCATAGTGAGGGGGTGAGGCTTCAGAAGAAGGGATAAGCGCTTAAACAAAAGGGTCTATGCACCATGAGCTTCAAGAGTTTAATATAAACAAATTATCACTGCGTGATACATGTACACAATACACGCGAAATGCAAAAAAAGACGCACGTTAGCCAAAAACAAGAATTCCAAATATGATATCGTGAAGTATGATGCAACGCCATTAAAAACAAAAGCATTTTTTTTTCACTCAATAATAGTTTTAGCGGCGTTACTTCAGTTACGATCACGATTCATGCAATCGATGTGCCACAGCGAGCGCATTATTTCGCGGTTTGCAGACAACGATTACCTCGCACGGCGTTTAACATTGCAAGGCGTTCGTGCATCGAGCGTCAGACTTACGCGACGGGCACTTCAACCTAGCACATCATTCTGAGCCGGTGGAACTGAATTCCGTTAAGACGACGCAACTGCGCCAATAGGCACACGTCACAAAATCACACACGCACCAGATGACCACAATTATCTTCTTATAATGCACACACCACTGCATATTCTCCACACCTGGTTTGTTTACTTTCGCAATGTGTTGCGCTAACGGGCTACGTTGATGGCTTTCTTTCTCTCACGCTTCGTCCGTACATACGTCGTTTATATAGGAGCGCAGCACGGCGCATATCACAATAGATCACCAAGATTCCAACGTTGCGAGCTCCAAGTAACGCACACGCACACGCACTTGTGGCAACGCTAACGCCATGGCTTTTGCGGTCGGTAAATCGTACACAGACGCGCACATTCCGACTTCACTTTCACCTCACTGCACACGAATGAACGCGACGACAATCGTCGATGTGGTGACCCTCTGGCGATATGCTTGGTGTATCCGAGCGATGGAGGGAACACACGCCGTGTTGCAACTTGAAGCTGCCGAAACGACGGAACGCGCTAAAGCGTTGTAAAACACTCCGAGCTGCTGCCGCTTCGGTGCACTTCAGACGCGGCACAGTCACAAGTTTCTACTGCATCGGATGACGACCGGCGAGGATGATGCTGGGTACGTACTAATAACAGTAGGAAACAGCTTCTTCTGGAAGAAACAAACACCTCAGGAAATTAGAATTGACGGACCTCGGTATCGGTGCAGCGCTACCTCGCCTCTCGTCGCGAACGCCGCCATGTTGCATTTTTCATTGGCTCGTCTTAACCGTTACGTCATGGTAAAGAGCGGCCGTAGTTGGACGCGCATAACACAAACGGACAGCGGTAGAGTTTAGTTTTTATTCTTAGCTTGTCACCGACTACAGTTATTGAACACCATGGCGGGACTAGAGGGAAACGCAACGTGCGTCGTGTCTACCTTCTAGCCCAGCCGCGATTTTTCTCGTGGCGAGCGTAAGCGGGGAGCGCGGTGTTACAGCCAGGCGACGCAGGCGCGCGTCGCAGAGATATTAACGCGGTAGCGTTAGAGAGCTCGTGTCGCAGAAATTCCGCTGTCGGCGTCGGCACCGTTGGTTGTGAGCGAAAAATCATCCGTGAGCGAAAAATCGAGAAAGTAGCAAATAAAATAAACGATATAATCTTCGGTCCCAATGAGGATCGAACCCGGGCCGTTCGCGTGGCAAGCGTCTTACCACAAAGCCACGACGTTGCTTGCAGCTGCTTCGGACAAAAACACTACATAAATGTCATGTAGTGAAAGGAGTCTCGACGCATTTTGTTCGGCAGGTGTCACGACGACAACGAGCCCATACGGTAGGCGCATTCGCGAGGCCATCACACTACGTCGAAAAACGCCGGGATAGTGCAGCCATCGCCGCTAAATACACACACACGAACTTTCAAACGGCTCTAAAACTGGACAACTATGTCCATCTAGAGCAAAACATATCAAGCCAACGCAGCAAACGCTAGATAATGTGCTGCCATCTGTGAGGCATTGTGAGAAATATGTCTCGACTTTTCATGGCATCCGAGAGGGCCGGCGCGCGGCGTATATCTTGGAGGCCATGCGACTCTTGCTTTAGATCGAAAGCCTGTAAAATTCGCGCGCGTGCGTGCGTGTGTGTGTATAACAATACACATTAATAAGTATGCACTTAGTGGTTGAAGTGCGCACTAGGGGCCGGATTTCGCTATCGCGTTCAACTCTTAAAGGCGAAGCTTAAGGGTCCCCAATTTTTTTTTATTATGGATGGATGCTATGAGCGAGGCCGAAGCTTGGGCTAAAGTCGCCACTTTGCGGTGTATTAAGGCGTTGACAAAACTGCACTTCTCCTATTGGAAACGCACCAAAGGCGACGCACGCGTAGAAACGACGCGTTGCAGGAGCTAATCGCTGAGGCTAGGGTCATAATTCATTACTTCATTTTACTGCTCACAGACGGCGACTCCGCCCCGCCGACCAAGAGCACTGTGAGAGGAAAGTGTCAGATATAAAGCGCGCGTTTGTAAAGCATCCAGAGTGCGTGACTGCAGTGCAGTGGATAGCGTGCCCGGTGTCTGACGTCGCGGACCTAGAAGTTGTGGGTTCGACTCCCATTAATGGACCTTTTTTTTTCACTTTGCCATATGATCGTGTGCATTTTTCCGACGCCATTTCCGTGACGGAAATACGTCACTGAAGGTTTGGTGGACCCTGGCATTAAACATTTTCGTGTTAAAACTCACTATGCGCTTTATAGGATAACAAGTGCAGCCACTATTCTGCTACGACTAACGCTAGTACCGACACAAGTATAAACAGCAACATACTGTCGCCGAATATTAGGCCCCACTTCAATTATGTCCCTTCTATGTGCTCTAACCGTACGCAGAAGAAAGCCTTTAGGATGACTTTTTTTTTTGTTTCGTATCTTTCTGTAACAATACATTATCTACACAGCTTCTGAGTTTTCATAGCAAAGCAACACTGTATTGCCACTAGCTCAATCTTTGCCTCGTTTGATGCGTGCGCTATCGTCTAACTACATTAACCAATGCTTACATGGGCTACTGAAGGTGACATTGGCAGACAGCGGTTCGTGCATTTGTTTGAGCTATCCGCAAGCAATCGCACGAACACATTTGATTTTACAGCAGTGGCTCTGAGTAAATACGTATATTTAAAAAGCGAGCTGACTTATCTACTTGGACACTGGTATTTCCCTTTGCTTTAGACTCGACGTAAAGAGACCGGCAGACGACGCCAGCGCACACTAAGAAAACTACGGCAGTCGTATCTCAGTCGATAAAACAAAAGCGGGTTTGCAATTAAGAGATCTCTTTCAATTTAAGAAGGAAAAGCCGGAAGCCCAATTTACTATCAAGTTAGGTCTGGTTCACGTACCTATACTTAACTCGCTGTCTTTGTGATTGTAGTTAAAAAGAATCAAATTGCACGTTTTAGAAAACCAACCAGCGGCTTCATTACAAAGATAGACTCAAGAACAAGCGAAATGGCGAGCTTTTGAGATACAGGGGAACTTTAATTTGCTCGAGTGACGAACGTGTGTTTCGCCATAAGGAAGATTGGAGTCACTAAGGCAGCGTTATATATCGTCGGAGTCTTTTCTAGTTGAATATCTCGGCTTCTACTTTAGATTATTCTAAAATTTGTTGTCTCATGGTAATGTTCATCTGCGGAGTGCCTTTTGTAGAGAAAATTACGCGAAGTAAGAGCTAATAATTGAGATTGAATACCGGAGAGAATAACAGATGTGGCGTCGTTTGAATACTTTCATATCGGATATGAGGCTATAAAAGATACCCGAGCACTTCCTTTGTGTTCGCAATGGGATACCGCTTTTTGAAAGGAACAGTAAGCATTTTGGAGGCTACACGAGCTAAGAATAGATAACAAAAATGAGGACGCATTGTTGTATTGCTCTGTTAGGAGCATAAAATGACCTCGTTAAAGCTTCGCAATAGAGGATCCATCAAGTTTTGCAACTCCTAGGTTCATGGTGATAGCACGGAAAAAAGTTTTATTCCTATGTTCCAGTTTGCAGGGCTCAGGAAATGAGCCCAGGGTCCCTGAAAATGAGCTGATAGACGTAAATTAAAATGGGAATGCTTTTTCACCGTTGTAGTTGCGTCATAGACATAAATGTGTTACCTGATAACGACCCAGCGCGGCATTTCTCGCCCATGTCGTGCATTATCTGCCCTAAATCAATACATGCAAGTGCACTCAACACGTGGAGACGGGACGAGGCTCGTGTCATAGCATAAAAACCAAGTCTCTGCGCTTCGTTGGCTGCAAATTCAAGCGCCTGTCGCAAATATAATTTCGGAGAAACAGTAGCACTCGGTTTTACCCTGCGAACTCGATCGGAAAGTGTTTCGATTCCGTTTGTACATGTCCCAATCCCTTGCACGCTTTGCAGCAGTAAGAACGTCCCTTTAACACGCCTGAAAGCAAAAAAAAAAAAGATAAGCACGTAAACCTTGATCGCATGATCGCAGCAGCGTAATGCACGCGGTATTGCTGCAAACTTGAAAACTATATCTACGTCTTTTTTTTTTTTCAGTGGTGTGCAACGCGGCACAAAGGCTCTTCGTAGTCACGCGTTTCAAGAAAAAAAGCAGGTCGTCGAAAAAAAGTTTAAGGGAAATGTTATTTTGTCCTTAGCAGCCCTCAGTAATGCGAAATGCCTCCTGAGTTAAAGATTGCAGAAACGCTTGAGCAAAACTTGAAACGTTCACGCAAGGCTGCGTTTAATCAAGGAGACGGTATCGGGGGCCCCGGCTTGCACTCACAATTACTTAGTTGGCCTTTCTCACTCAAACTATTTTTACTTGGGCGTTGCTGCGCCGTGTAAGGTGAGCTGAAACACTCAAATCAAAAGAAATTGAACCGGGGAGAAAATTGCGCTCACGTAGGAATGCCTTGCGTGTTGTGAAAAGGGTTACTTCTTAAGACCTCTTTCGGTCAAAGTTTTGTTCAACAGCAAGAAGATAAAGCTGGGGATTGATGAAAGAAGCTTCTGTATAATTCCCTCCAGCTTGTAAGTGCAAACAAGTGTTATCGTTCTTCAGAAATGTTGACGCTTATTGCAGTTCATGTAAACACGATGACGAGTCACTCTTAACTACATCAGGTGGTTATTACACGTGTATGCGCTTCCCATATATACAATCATTATTTTTGTCTTTAGTTTATTACCACGCAATACGCGGTCTGGAAGTTAAGACTTATAGAAGACTTCCTGTTTTACGAATCCGTAGCATTCTGATCATAGGCGTGCGCAGGGTTCCCCATCAGGGGGGGGGGCAAAGGTAGGCA